>NC_090802.1:54676249-54993124 GCF_036512215.1 Solanum lycopersicum | reverse complement strand
GATAGTCACTCTTCATAATTTTCTTATAGATCACAGCAACCTTGATTGTGGGAGTCTTAGAAATTAAAGATGCAAATTCTGAAGAGCAAGTTTTTCCCTGCACGGATCGGGTCCCCTCTGTAGGCACTCTGAGGATTTTGCCCAACACCTCCTCATTCAAAGAAATAGCAACATTGTTCACACGTGTGAGGAGACTCCCATCTTCCAGAAATTGAACATTGTAATAAAATTCACAAACCTTTTCTTCATGGAGGATGGGAGATTTCTTGCTGAACAGGTGCAGCCAAGACTGGATCTCCACCATGTCATGCAGAGAGTCCATGCCCAGAAGAGTATAATCCCCATATCAAACACTCTTCCAGCGAGAACTGCTTGTTTCCTCAGACTGTCAACTACTTCCTGCAAGTTGACATTCTCAACCTTCCTGGCTTAAGGACCAGGTTCCTGTGTCCGCTTCCTCTTCCTTTCAGATTTCTTCCCTTTTGACTGTGACTTTTCAACCTTCTTTGTAACCCTTTCCCTTTTCTTTTCTGACTTCTTCTTGTTCTTTTTCTTTTCAACCTCTTCTCCAGACAACTCAACCAATTTTTCTTTAGGTATCATAAAATTGGATACTTTGAAAGTTCGTGCACTTCTGACTGCAGCAGCAGATCGTGCACTTGCCTTCAAGGCATCCACCATCAATTTTTGTGCAGCAGACCTTGTATTAGGTCTTCTCTTAGGAGCCTCCTCCACAACCTTTTCCTTCCCCTTTCTACTCTCCACCTTACATTTTAATGGTTCTTCCTCACTTGCAGATTCAGATGAAGAGGAAGAAGAGTACCGCCCCAAATCTGGGGTTTTATCAAAAATGGGTTGAGAAGGCCTTACCTCTTCTCTTTCCAGGGCATCAGTGTGTTCTGTTCTGGCCTCTTCTCTCATCATTGCCAGGCTCTCAATCACAAGTTCCTCACTCGCTGCTAGAATATTTGACTCTGAAGCCCTGTGTTTTGGTAGATCTCCCTCAAACATGTTGTCAGGCAACATGTCTTCACATGTACCAGGTACTGTAGAGGTGTTTAGATCGATGGAGAAGAAAGGGTTATCTGGGGTATTTTGTGGAGGACTGAGTGGGGAAGGAATGCTGGCTTGAGCAGGGGTTGGAGAATAGAATGCGAGGGGTGCAATTTCACTAAGTACGTCCAGCATTTGCTTAGAAGAAGATGAAGAAGAAGACATATTTGTGATACTGGAAGGGGTCGTTGAAGAACAAAAAGAAGATGAAGACAGATTTGCCTTTGAATGTGAGAGGCCTTTGTGATAAATGAGAGAGATAAAGTTAAGAGACGGATGAGAGTTTCAAGAAGAAAAGACCCCTTTTTAAAAGACGTGAAAAGGTGCCAGGTCCTTGATTAGATGCGTCGTTTGAGAGAGAAACGATTGGACTGATCGGTCAGAGTAACCGATGACTGACACGTGGCATTTTCAACGGTCAAATTTTTAGTTTAAATTTAATGTAAAAATGCTAACCTGGACAGGTACCAGGTACCATGATAGAGTTTAACTTCATTCCTTTATTGTTCTAGCCTCTTCTTTTGCTGAGCAGGTCCCTATTGAGAGTATACCTACGAAAGATACAAAAAGTGATCTTGTACAAATATTTAAAATTCACACAAAGGATACCTGCACAACAATTCTAACCATCAAGGGAGTTCTACTGTTGAAGGCTAAAAACATCACTTGGAGATCAACATCCCCAACTTTAGTTGATTTCTCTCAAATTTATCCTTGCATAGAGCCTTGGTGAAGATGTCTGCAATCTGTTCCTCTGTTGGACAGTATGTGAGCACAATATTTCTCTTCTCAACATGATCTCTCAAAAAATGATGTCTTACATCAATGTGCTTTGTTCTCTTATGATGAACTGGGTTTTTTCCCATACTCACAGCACTAGTGTTGTCACACATCAGAGGAATTGCTTTGATGTGGATCCCAAAATCTTATAAGTGTTGCCTGATCCACAGCAATTGAGAACAACAAGCTGCAGCAGCTACGTATTCAGCTTCAGCAGTTGAGAGAGCTACAGAGTTCTGCTTCCTAGTGCCCCAAGAGACAAGTGATGATCCAAGGAAATGAGCCATTCCAGAGGTGCTTTTCCTGTCAACTTGATAACCTGCAAAATTAGCATCTGCAAAGCCAACCAGATCAAAAGTATCACCTGCAGGATAAAAGAGAACCAGGTCCCCTATTTTCTTCAGGTATCTGAGAATGCGTTTTGCAGCCTTCAGATGTTAATCACGAGGACATGCTTGAAATCTAGCACACATTCCAACACTGTAAACAATATCAGGCCTGCTAGCAGTCAGATATAGCAAGGAGCCAATGATTTCTCTATACATTGTCTGATTCACAAGGGGATCAGATTCTTCTACTATCATCTTGGAATTTGTTCCCATATGAGTGTCAATAGGTTTGGAATCAAACATATTGAATTTCTTCAACAGCTCTTTGATGTATTTCTCCTGGCATATTGAAGTTCCATTTGATGATTGCTTGATTTGCAGCCCCAGAAAGAATGTCAACTCACCCATCATACTCATTTCAAACTCCCTTCCAATTAATGATGAGAATTCTTCACAGAGATGTTCTGAAGTAGCTCCAAAAATTATGTCATCCACATAAACTTGAATGATAAGCAATTCTTGTTCTCTTTTTAGTAAGAACAAAGTATTGTCTATCTTGCCTCTTTTGAAATCATTCTTCAGCAGAAACTTTGACAATCTTTCATACCAAGCTCTTGGAGCTTGTTTCAGACCATATAATGCCTTATTCAATGTGAACACATGATTTGGTAGCTCTGCATCTTCGAAACCAGGAGGTTGCTTGACATACACCTCCTCTTTGAGATCTCCTTCCAGAAATGCACTCTTCACATCCATTTGATACAGCTTGATCCCTATAAAAGCAGCAAAAGCTATTAAGATTCTAATAGCTTCAATTCTGGCAACAAGTGCAAAAGTCTCATCATAGTCAATTCCTTCTTCTTGATTGTATCCTTACACCACCAGCCTGGATTTATTTCTAGTAATAACTCCATTTTCATCAAGTTTGTTTCTGAATACCCACCTGGTTCCTATTATTGTTCTGCCTTCAGGTCGAGGAACCAGGTACCATACCTTACTTCTTTCAAACTGATGAAGTTCTTCTTGCATAGAATTAATCCAGTCTGCATCACTTAATGCTTCTTTGACATTCTTAGGCTCAATGGATGATATGAATGCTGAGAATGCAACTAGATTTCTTGTTTTTGATCTAGTTTGAATCCCAAAATTCAAGGGAGAAATGAGATTATCAAGAGGGTGTGATGAACTATGCTTCCATCCTGACCTTGCAACAGACTGATTTGGCAGATCATCATGATCTTCTTCATCAGGAGTGACATCATCTTCTGGGGAGTCTAAGTACTCTGGCGGGAGTTTTGAGTAGTACCAGGTACCCTATCATCCTGTTCAACCTTAGCATCCTCTTCAGGTGGACTGTGATTCTGATCATCACAATCATTATTCAGTTGTTGATCTGCATCAGTTTCAGCACCTTCAATCTTCTTGAATGTTAGCATTCTGAGTACATCATCATCATCATTTGATCCATCATTCTTCAAGCTTCCATTTTCATCAAACACAACATGAATTCTCTCTTCAATGCATTATGTTCGTTTGTTGAATATTCTGTAGGCTTTGCTGGATGAAGAATATCCAACAAATACTCCTTCATCACTTCTGGGATCAAATTTTCCCAGATCATCCTTCCCATTATTCAGCACAAAACATCTGCATCCAAAAGCTCTAAGATAGTTCAGCATTGGCTTCCTGTTGTTGAGCAGTTTATATGGAGTCTTGTTAAACACAACTCTTATTAGACACCTGTTGGTAACATGACATGCTGTGTTAACAGTTTCAGCCCAGAAACTTTGAGGAAGATTTGATTCAATAATCATAGTTCTGGCAATGTTCACCAAGGTTCTGTTCTTTCTCTCCACCACTCCATTTTGTTGAGGAGTTCTTGGAGCAGAGAGGTTGTGGCTTGTACCATTTTCCATACAGAATCTATCCAATGTTGAGTTTTCAAACTCTGTGCCATGATCAGATCTAATGCTGCAAACAACTTGATTCAATTTGGTTTGAATCATTTTGAAGAATACCACAAGTTCATCAGCTGTCTCTGCCTTTGATCTCAAAAATCTCGTCCAGGTGTATCTTGAAAAGTCATCAACAATCACCAAGATGTACTTCTTTCCATTTCTACTTTGAACCTTCAAGGGTCCACAGAGGTCCATGAGAAGCAGCTCTAAGGTTCTTGATGATCTAATCTAATTCTTGGGAATGATGATCTGATTTGCTTTCCTTTAACACAAGCTTCACATATTTTATTTTCAGCAAACTTCATTTTGGGCAACCCTCGGACCAGGTCCTTTGAAATCAACTTATTCAATAAAGATGAACTCACATGTCCCAGCCTACGATGCCAGAGATCAGCATTTTCATTTTGAGCACTGAGACATGTTAAGTCATCTCCATGAGAGATTTCCAAGTTTGCCACATACATATTTTTACTTCTGTGTGCAGTGAGAATTACCTTGTTTGTAGTTAAACTCACCACAGTGCATTTTTCAGAAGTAAATTTGACCTCATTTCCTTTGTCACAGATTTGTGACACACTTAGCAAGCTGTACTTCAACCCATCCACATGGTAAACATTGTCAATTGAATCTTCAAGAGATCTTCCTACTTTGTCAACTCCCAAAATGTACCCCTTCTTGCCATCACCAAATGAGACACCTCCACCTTGGAGGGTCTTGAGTGAGAGGAAGTTCTTTACATCACCAGTCATATGTTTAGAGCAGCCACTATCCATATACCAACATTGACTGCTGCCCCTCTCACTCACCTGCACCAAAAATCACTTGTTAAGCTTGGGAACCCATTTCAGCTTGAGTTCCCAGTAGGCAGACAAAGGAGTGATCAGATTGTACTTGGTCCAATATGGTAGACTTTGAATCTTTCTAACAAAGGACCTAGGAGCAGGAACAGATTTGTTCTTTGAAAATCTGTGAGTTGAGACAGGTTCTTTAGGACCAGGTTTCTCATTTGGTACATTCTGTCTTTCAGCATAATTAGAGTATCTTTCACATGAGTTTTTCCAGCTAACACACTCATTCTTCAAATGTCCATTCTTACCACAATGCAGACACAACAGATTGTCAGACACAAACACATACTTACTGTGAGGATTATAAGGAGGACTTATGTTCAGACTTCCTAGTCCTTTCTTATTGAAATTACTCTGTTTTGTCACATTTGACAGCAGTTTTGAGGATTTGGTCCACTTAAGAGATTTTTCAAGTTCCTCCTTAAGTTTCACAACATCCTGTTCTAATTTGTTATTCTTTTCAAGTGACAATCTGAGATTTGTCTTGGATTTTTTCATATTTTCTTGAATTTCAGCTTACAAACTGTTTGGCTTTCCATTCAGCTTTTCAGCTTCTTTAGTAAACTGACACAACTGATGCTTAAGTTCAGAATTTTTTAACTCTAGAGACACCATTCTTGCCATTGTCTCTTCAAATTGAACTTTGTTTTCAGTTAAAATCTCAAGTTCAGCATTCATAGCATCTCTTTCAGATGTTAAATCTATCACAGAATCTAGCATGACTTTTGCCAAGGTTCTTAATTTCTTAAGAGAATATTTATCCAAGTCAATTTTCATGTCAAGCAGAGTTACCTGATTGTCCTCTTCTTCATTTTCTGTGTGTGCCATGAGAGCAAACATTTCATTGAAGACAATTTCCTCCTCATGCACAGCAACCATAGACACATCTTTTGGCTCATCAGGATCTTCTGAATCACTTGAAGAATCCCCCCATGCAGCAAGAGCTTTTTTGACAATCATATCAGCAGCAGCTTTACGATCTCTATTTCTAAGTACCAGGTCCCTTTTGTTTTCTTTGTCACCCCTGTGTTTTTGATGTTCCTTGTTTTCAGTCTTGAGCAAAGGACACTCTCTGATGAAGTGTCCAGATTTTCCACACTTGTAGCAAGTATCTCCTTGAGCAGCATTTCGAGTCCCATTTGTTCCTCTTTTATACATTTTGTTCTTTCTCACAATCTTTTGAAATCTACTGATGAGATATGCCATATCATCATCATCACTTGAATCTTCATCTGATTTATACTTCAACATCAATGATTTGTCCTTCTTGATTTCCCTTTTTGACAAATAATAGTTTTGATTCATCTTATGTGTTTTAAGATTGCCAATCAAGGCATCCATGGTTAGCACCTTCAAGTCTTTAGCTTCAGTAATGGAATCAACTTTGCTCTCCCAAGACTTTGGAAGAATTCGAAGTACTTTCCTGACTTGTTTGGTCATGCTTATAGGTTCACCCAAACTTCGCAGCTCATTTGTAATAGAAGAAAACTTGGTGAACATGTCATGTATAGTTTCTCCTTCCTTCATTTTGAAGTTCTCAAATCGTGAGGTGAGCATATCAATCTTGGATTCTTTGACTTGTTCAGTTCCTTCATGTGCAGTCAACAAGCAATCCCAAATTTCTTTAGCAGACTCACAGGCTGACACTCTGTTGTACTCATCAGGTCCTATCCCACAGACCAGAAGAGTTTTAGCTTTGAAACCCTTTTCAATCTTTTTCCTGTCAGCATCATCATATTTCTGCATGGGCTTTGGAACAGTAATATTCCTTTCTCCATCCTTTACTTCCATCATTGGAACAAAGGGTCCATCTAGTATAATATTCCATAACTCGCTATCTTCAGCCATGAGATAGTCGTGCATTCTAACTTTCCAACAACTGTAGAAGTGTCCATTGAAACGAGGAGGTCTGTGTGATGACTGACCTTCTTGGAGGTTAAGTGGAGCTGCCATTCTTAGAACAAAATAACTTCCTTGGTGTTAACCAAATAGGTAGTGCCTGCTCTGATACCACTTGATAGAATGTATGCCTTCACTTAACGAGTAATGGACCAGGTCCCTTACTTTACTTCAGAAAATTACCAGAAAGTTAAATGCAGTAAAATCAACAAAATGATTTTACGTGGAAACCTCCTTGCTTAAGGGAGTAAAACCATGACCTGTCTCACAGGATTTTCAATCGTTTTCACTAATCTTCAAAAGCAAAAGCGAAACACGATTACACCAAATGTAAGAAAGAGTTATCAATCTTACCGTTAAGCAATAGACCTCTATTGCTCAACAAGCCAAAGTAGAAAAACAATCTACCCACTAAGCTATCCCACCTGGACAACCTAGACTTTGAACACAACACACCAATTCCTTTATAGATTTAAGAGTGGTTTACAATTTAAGAGCAAGAGAATAAATTCCTAAACAACTAGACGAAAAGCTCCAGATGTTGCTGTTGTCCTAGGAATGATTCTGCCATTGCTTTGTATTAGCCTTTGCAAGAGTTCTTGAAAAGTGTTTATCAAGTTGCAAAAACCAGAGAGAAGTGTTTAGGAAAGTGCCTTTTATATGGGCAAGTCACTTTCCTAAACTTCTTTGCCATTGGCTGGAAGGGTCACACTTTCTGACGCCATCGGGAAGTGTGCACCTACTTTCTGTACCATCTCCAGCTGGCAGGTGACTGGCTCGTCATCATGAGAGCCTGGTACCTCTATTAGGTCCCTGAGTTTTGTTTTATCTGCAATACTTCGAACAATACACCTGCAATACTCAAGTAGAAAATCCGGTACCTTTATGAGGTCCCTAAGTTTGTCAAATCATCAAAACTACAAATAACACTTTGCTTCACATAACCAAGAACAGAAAAGGACATTTCCCCAACAAAACCACCCTAACCACAAATGCAATTTTTTCGTTATATTATTATTTTGTGAGTATTATGTTTGAGTTAAAGAAACTTTCAATAAGTTGATTAACATTTGTTTCTTTTCGTGCTTTTCGTTCTAGGCAACTAAGGAAACTTAACATCAAAAGTTGATACAAGATCATATTGCTTCTTTCATCAAAGTAGGAGATAAGTTTTGGTGCTTCTATATTTATAAAGTTCAAGTACAACTGTTTTATATAAGTGTTTGTGTCCATCTATTATTGTTTTGTGAGTTTTATGTTTGAGTTAAAGAAACTTTCAATAAGCTGACTAACATCTGTTTCCTTTCGTGCTTTTCGTGCTAGGCAACTGAGAAAACTCAACATCAAAAGTTGATACAAGATCATATTGCTTCTTTCATCAAAGTAGGAGCTAAAGTTTGGTGCTTCTATATTTCTAAAGTTCGGGTACAACGGTTTTATATAAGTGTTTGTGTCCATATAGTATTGATACTTTAACTTTAATTTTGTGATAACTTGTTTGTGTCTATCGAGTGTTTGTTTTGTATAAGTACCAACACTAGTTGATCCTATTGATGACAAAATTAATTTTTTTTGTAAGATCGATTTGTGTCTATCTAGTGTTGATACTAAACTTTAATTTAGGAATATGTGTGTGTTAAGTATAAGTACCAACAATACTTGATCCTATTGATGACAAAATTGATTTTCTTGCAAGATCGATTTGTGTCCATCTAGTGTTGACACTTAGCTTCAAATTTAGAAATAATATATTTGTCAGCACTAGTTGATCCTAGTGATGACAAAATTCATTTTCTTGCAAGATCGATTTGTGTTCATCTAGTGTTGACACTTAACTTTAATTTAGGAATAATGTGTTTGTTAAGCATAAGTACCAACACTAGTTGATCCAAATGATGACAAATTGATTTTCTTTCAAGATCGATTTGTTTCCTATCTAGTGTTGACACTTAGCTTTAAATTTAGAAATAATATATTTGTTAACCATAAGTATCAACACTAGTTGATTCTATTGATGATAAATTTGATTTTCTTGCAAGATCGATTTCTGTCAATCTAGTGTTGACACTTAGATTTATATTTAGAAATAATATATCTATTGATAAATTTAATTCTTAGAATTAAGTAAAAAATAAACTAGTTTAAGTGAAAAACTTGTTAAGTTGTTTTAGTGCCCGTTTGGATTGGCTTATTTAAGGTGTTTTTAAGCCAAAATAGCTTTTAAGTAGTTTTGAAGTGTTTGGGTAAAGTTAAAAAATGTGTATACGCACTTATTTTAAAGCCAAAATAACAAAAATAAGCCAAAACTCATAAATTAGAAATCCTAACTTGTGAATTATGACTTATAAGTCATAAGCTAAAAGTCAATCCAAACAGGCCATTAATAAAATTCAAATAAATAATTGTGTTTGGTATAAATTAGAAATCCTAACTTGTGAATTATGACCTATAAGTCATAAGCCAAAAGCCAATCCAAACAGCCATTAATAAATTCAAATAAATAATGTGATTTAGTTGATGAATTTAGTTGTTGTATTAAGTCTAAACTAAACTAGTTAAAGTTAAAAAGTTATTAAGTTGTGTAAATAAGTTAAAATAACTAATATTGTTTAGTTGGTGAATTTAGTTATTAGAATTAAGTCAAAACTAAACTAGTTCAAGTGAAAAAGTTGTTAATTTGTTTAAATAAGTTCAAATAAATAATGTGGTTTAGTTGTTGAAATTAAGTCTAAACTAAACTAGTTAAAGTTGTTAAGTTGTTCAAATAAATTACAATAAATAGTGTGATTTAGTTGTTGAATTTAATTGTTGGACTTAAGTCATACCTAAACTAGTTAAAGTTAGGAAGTTATTAAGTTGTTTAAGTAAGTTAAAATAAATAATGTGGTTTAGTTGGTGGATTTAGTTGTTGCAATTAAGTCTATACTAAACTAGTTAAAGTTAAAAAATTATTAAGTTATTTATAAGTTAAAAAAAATAATGTGATTTCGTTGGTGAATTTAGTTGTTGGAATTAAATCAAAACTAAACTAGTTCAAGTGAAAAAGTTGTTAAGTTATTTAAATAAGTTCAAAAAATAATATGGTTTAGTTGGTGAATTTAGTTATTGGGATTAACTCTAAACTAAACTAGTTAACTTTATTTTTGTTTTGGTAAATAACAAATGTTATTACCAAAGAGTCATGTAAATACAAAGAAAATGCAATCTATATAGCCACATCCTTGCAGATCAAATTATTCAACCATTCTAACTAGCTTTGGATAGTAATCTAGACTACTTTAAGCACCAACTAGTTTTGCCTTCCTCGCTTCTCTAGTTTGAATTTCCTAGACATTTTTTCTTATAAGAACACCAGCTGGCCTCAATTTGTTCTTAAATATTCTATTGTTCCTCTCCTGCCACACTGCATAAATACATGCCGTTAAGCCATTAGAAATATTTCTGCTAATGCATGTTTTCCTTTAAAATGCATTAGTGCCCATGTTATTTCCTCTTTCCACCCCCATACCTCTCTGTTTATGTGCATCCATTGCAATATCGTCAGCTATAATGTTTCTGAATACCCACATACAAAGAACAGATGCTCACTACTATCCATCCCTAAACTGCACAACACACATGTTGAGTCATACACTATTCCCCAAGGAATTAGCCTTTCTCTAGTTTATAGTCTATCATTTATGGCCAAGTATAGTATGACGGTCCACCTTGGGGGTTCTGCATTGTTGCATATTAATCTTCTCCGCTCTACTTTTGGAAAACCCCCTCTCATCCTTATATAATATCTTCTTCACAGAGAATATTGGCCACCTCAAGATCTCCTCTTCATTCCATCCAACCTCCTCATACTACTTTTATCTTCTGAACCATCCAAGATGCTTACTTTGGCTGCACCTCCCATATGGATCCATTCTTACCATAATATATATGCACCCATTGAGTCCACATTTTGTCTTTTTTCTTGCTAAAATTCCACAACAGTTTACATACAATTGCCTTATTCCATGTGGCAATGTCTAGGAAGTTCAGCCCACCAAAAACTTTGGGCCAGCATAATGTTTCCTAGGCAATAAGTGCTTTCCTTGACGTATCAACTCCTCCTGACCTAAGAAATTTCCTGCATATGGATTCTATGTTCTTGACAGGGGCGGATCTATGGGTACCCGTGGGGTGCCATGACACCCACTGATCTCGAAAAAAAACTTTATATATATATACATACATACATACATATATATATATATATATATAAAAGAAAGTAAATATATATTTTCTTTGCCACTCGCTAAACAATATGGTGAATAGTCAAATTGGCAAAGCAGGTCATTTGCCACATGGCTAATAAGGGTTCGATACTCATCGATAATAACATTAACTTTTGGAAGCTTTCAGCTTATTCTTTCTTTTTTCCCCCGTTTTTTCTCATTTTTATTGAACTTTTTCTTTCTTTTTTTTCTATCTCTCTTTATTTTGTCAATTTTATTAATATACGAAGGATTTTGTTTCCTTCCATTCATTTTTATTTATTTATTAGTGTTATTTGCAGTTTTGATGATTTGACAAACTTAGAGACCTTGTAAAGGTACCAGGTTTCTTGCTTGAGTGTTGAAGATGAAACAAACTCAGGGACCTTGTAAAGGTACCAGGATCTCAGAGTGAGGAGTCGGTTGACTGCCAGCTGGATAAGGTACAGAAAGTAGGTGCACTCTTTCCAACGGCGTCAGAAAGTAAGACTTCTCCAACCAATGGCAAAGATTTTAAGGAAAGTGACTTGTCCATGTAAAAGTCACTTTCCTAAACTTCATTAGTAGTTTTTGAAACTTGACAAAGAATTTTTCAAGAACACTTGCAAAGGCTATCAGCAAACAAAACGGTAGAATTATTCAAACCACAGCAGAAATCTCTGGAGAATTTAGTATAGTTGCTTAAGAATATATTCTCTTGGTCTTACATTGTAAACTATTCCTGAAACTATAAAGGAATCAGTGGGTAGTGTTGAAATTGCCTTAAGCAAAAAGGTTTCCATGTAAATCGTTATGTTGTTTCAAACTGCATTTAACTTTCTGTTTAAACTTATTAGTGTGTCAAGAGACCTGGTCCATTGACTGATAAGTGACGGCACATATTCTATCAAGTGGTATCAGAGCAGGCACTCTCTATTTGATTAACCCCAAGGAAGTGATATCTGTTCTAGAATGGCTAGTCCACTTAATCTAGAAAAAGTCAGTCTTCAACAAGACCTCCTCGTTTCAATGGATATTTCTACAGTTGGTGGAAAGTTAGAATGCATGATTTCCTTATGGCTGAAGACAGTGAACTATGGGATATTGTACTAGATGGACCGTTTATTCCAATGATAGAAGAAAACGATAGAGAGAAAACCAGGCTTGTTCCGAAGCCTAGACAAAAATATGATGAAGCTGATTGAAAGAAGATAGAAAAGGGCTACAAGGCAAAAACTCTTCTTGTCTGTAGGATAGGACCTGATGAGTTCAATCGTGTCTCAGCTTGTGAGTCTGCTAAAGAAATTTGGGATTGTTTAAAAACAGCTCATGAAGGAACTGAACAAGTCAAAGAATCAAAGATTGATATGCTTACATCTTTGTATGAAAACTTCAAAATGAAGGAAGGAGAAACCACTCATAAGATGTTCACAAAATTGTCCTCCATTACTAATGAGCTGCGAAGTCTTGGGGAACCTATCAGTATGAGCAAACAAGTCAGAAAAGTGCTTCGAATTCTTCCAAAGTCCTGGGAATGCAAAGTTGATGCCATCACTAAAGCTAAAGATCTGAAGGTGCTAACAATGGATGCTCTCATTGGAAATCTGAAGACTCATGAGATGAATCGAAATCATGATTTATCAAAGAAGGAAGTCAAAAAGGATAAGTCCTTGATGATGAAGTACAAATCAGATGAAGACTCCAGTGATGATGATATGGCATATCTCATCAATAGATTTCAAAAAATTGGGGAAAATAACAAAGGTTTTAAAAGAGGAACACATGGTCCTCGAAATGCTACTCAAAATGATACCTGCTACAAGTGTGGAAAAGTTGGGCACTTTTTAGAGAGTGTCCTCTGCTCAAAACTGAAAAACAAGGAATATCAAAAACCAAGAAGTGACAAAGAGAAGAGAAGTGACCTGGTACTCGGCAAAAAATGATCGAAAAGTTGTCGCTGACTATGTGGTCAAAAAGGCTCTTGATGCATGGGGAGACTCTTCAAGTGACTCAGAAGATCCTGATGAACCAAATGATGTGTCTATGGTGGCGGTTCATGAAAAGGAAACCATATTCAATGAAATGTTTGCTTTCATGGCTCATACAGAAAATGAAGAAGAGGATGACAAGGTAACTCTTCTCGATATGAAAAATAATCTGAATTATTATTCTCTTAAAAAATTGAGAACATTGGCAAACGTTATGATTGATTCAATAATTGAGTTAACCTCTGAAAGAGACATTATGAATGTTGAACTTGACAAATTAACTGAAAACAAAGTTAAACTGGAGGAGAAAATGTCAAAAATGGTGTCTCTAGAGTCTGATAACACTGAACTTAAAAGCAGTTGAATCAGATAACTAAAGAAGCTGAAAAGCTAAATGGAAGGTCAAATGGTTTACAAGTTGAAACTGAAACTAAAAAACACTGAGAAAAATCTTGGATTGTCTTTGGAGAAGAGCAACAAATTAGAAAAGGATACTGTCAAATTTAAGGAAGAACTTGAAAAATCTCTTAACTGGACAAAATCCTCTAAGTTGTTGTCAAATGCAACAAATCAGAGTAATTTCAATAAGAAAGGCCTAGGAAGTTTGAATATCACTCCTCCTTTTAACCCTCACAGCAAGTATGTATCTGTGTCTGACAACTTGTTTTGTCTTCACTGTGGCAAAAATGGGCATTTAAAAGGAGAGTGTTCTAGCTGGAGAAATTTTCATGAAAGACTCTCTAATTATGCTAAAAGGAAAAAAATATCAAAAGAGAGACTTGGTCCTCCAAAACCTGTTTCAACTGATAGATTTTCAAAGAAAAAATCTGTCTCTGCTCAAATGTCCTTTGTTAGAAAGTTTCAAAAACTGCCCTATTGGACTAGATACAATCTAATCACTCCTTTGTCTGCCTTCTGGGAACTCAAATTGAAATGGGTTCCCAAGCTAAGCAAGTGATTCTTGGTGCAGGTGAGTGAGAGAAGCAGCAGTCAATATTGGTATATGGACAATGGATGCTCTAAACATATGACTGGTGACATCAAAAATTTCCTCTCACTCAAGACACTTGAGGGAAGGGGTCATTTTGGTGATGGAAAGAAGGGGTACATTTTGAGAGTTTGAAAAGTGGGAAAATCTCTTGAAGAATCAATTGACAATGTGTATCATGTTGATGGGTTGAAGTACAGTCTTTTGAGTGTGTCTCAAATTTGTGACAAGGGAAATGAAGTCAAGTTTACTTCTGAGAAGTGCACTGTGGTTAGTCTAACCACAAAGAAAGTGATTCTATCTGCTTTCAGAAGTAAAAACATGTATGTGGCCAACTTAGAAACGTCTCATGGAGATGATCTGACATGTCTTAGTGCTCAAAATGAAACTGCCGATCTTTGGCATCACAGGCTGGGGCATGTGAGCTCATCTTTGTTAAATAAACTGATTTCTAAAGACCTGGTCCGAGGTCTGCCAAAGTTGAAGTTTGCTGAAAATAAAATATGTGAAGCTTGTGTCAAAGGAAAACAAATCAGATCATCCTTTAAGCCAAAGAAGCAAGTGACCTCATCAAGAGTACTGGAGCTGTTGCACATGGACTTGTGTGGACCTTTGAAGGTTCAAAGCAGAAATGGCAAGAAATACATTCTGGTGATAGTTGATGATTACTCAAGATATACATGAACAACATTCCTAAGATCAAAAGCAGAAACACCTGAAGAATTGGTGGTATTATTCAAAATGATTCAAACTAAATTGAATCAAGTGATTTGTGGGATTATATCTGATCATGGAACTGAGTTTGATAAGTCAAAACTGTATAAATTTTGCATGGAAAATGGTACTAGCCATAACTTCTCTGCTCCAAGAACTCCTCAACAAAATGGAGTAGTGGAAAGAAAAAACAGAACCTTGGTGAACATTTCCAGAACCATAATTATTGAGTCAAATCTTCCACAAAGTTTCTGGGCTGAAGGTGTCAACACAGCATGTCATGTTACCAACAGGTGTCCGAGCTATCTTAGAGCATTTGGGTGCAGATGTTTTGTGCTGAACAATGGAAAGGATGATCTGGAAAAATTTGATCCTAGGAGTGATGAAGGAGTGTTTGTTGGATATTCTTCATCGAGTAAGGCATACAGAATTTTCAAAAAAAGAACTCAATGCATTGAAGAAAGCATTCATGTTGTATTTGATGAAGATGGAAGCTTGAAGAACAATGGTTAAATTATGAAGATGAAGTGATTAAGTTGTTCAATTCACAGAAAATTGAAGGAAGTGAAGTTGATGCAGAACAACAGTTGAAAAATGACTATGATAATCTTAATCATAGTTTACCTGAAGAGGCTGATGAAGTGGAAAAGTGTGATAAGGTACCTGGTACTATTCTGAATTCCAGTCAGAGTACATCAAACTCTCCAGAAAATGATGACACCCTTGATGAAGAAGAACATGTTTATCAGCTGAACCAGTCTGCTCAAAGACCAGGATGGAAACATAGTTCATCACATCCTCTTGATAATCTTATCTCTCCCTTGAACTCTGGAATTCATACTAGATCAAAAACAAGAAATCTAGTTGCATTTTCAGCATTCATATCATCTATTGAGCCAAAGAATGTTAAACAGGCACTAAGTGATGCAGATTGGATCAACTCAATGCAAGATGAACTTCATCAGTTTGAAAGAAGCAAGGTATGGTACCTGGTTCCTCGACCTGACGGCAGAACAATAATAGGCACCAGATGGGTGTTCAAAAACAAGCTCGATGAAAATGGAGTGATCACTAGAAACAAATCCAGGTTGGTGGTTCAAGGATACAATCAAGAAGAAGGAATAGACTATGATGAGACTTTTGCACCTGTTGCCAGGATGGAGGCTATTAGAATTCTAATAGCTTTTGCTGCATTCATGGGATTCAAGCTGTATCAAATGGATGTCAAAAGTGCGTTTCTAAATGGAGATCTGAAAGAGGTGGTATTTGTCAAACAACCTCCTGGGTTTGAAGATGTCGAGCTACCAAATCACGTGTTCCGATTAAATTAGGCTCTGTATGGCTTGAAACAGGCTCCTAGAGCATGGTATGAAAGGTTGTCATGTTCCTGCTGAAGAATGGTTTCAAAAGAGGAAAAATAGACAATACTTTGTTCTTATTCAAAAGAGAACAAGATTTGCTTATTATTCAAGTTTATGTGGATGATATAATTTTTGGAGCTACTTCAGAAAATTTGTGTGAAGAATTCTCATCATTAATGGGAAAGGAATTGGAAATGAGCATGATGGGCGAACTGACATTTTTTATTGGTCTACAAATCAAGCAATCATCAAATGAGATTTCAATCTGTCAAGAGAAGTACATTAAGGAGCTACTGAAGAAATTCAATATGTTTGACTCCAATGGGAACAAATTCCAAGCTTGTAGTAGAAGAATCGGATCCTCTTGTGAATCAAACCATGTATAGGGGAATCATTGGATCCTTTCTATATCTTACTGCTAGCAGACCTGATATTGTTTATAGTGTTGGAATGTGTGTCAGGTTTCAAGCATGTCCTCGTGATTCCCATTTGAAGGTTGCAAAACGTATTCTAAGATACTTGAAGAAAACAGGGGACCTGGTTCTCTTCTATTCAGCAGGTGACACTTTTGATCTAGTTGGCTTTGCAGATGCTGATTTTGCTGGTTATCAAGTTGACAGCAAGAGTACTTCTGGAATGGCTCATTTCCTTGGATCTTCACTCATTTCTTGAGGAACCAAGAAACAGAATTCCGTGGCTCTTTCAACAGCTGAAGCTGAGTATGTAGCACCAGCTGCATGTTGTTCACAATTGTTATGGATCAAGCAACACTTGGAGGATTTTGGTATAAACATCAAAGTTATTCCTCTTATGTGCGACAATACTAGTGTTGTTAGTATGGGAAAAAATCCAGTTCACCATAAGAGAACAAAGCATATCGATATTAGACATCACTTTCTGAGAGACAATGTTGAAAAGGGGAATATTATGCTTACATATTGTCCAACGGAGGAACAAATTGCAGACATCTTCACCAAGGCTCTCAATAAAGATCAATTTGAGAGAAATAGGTTGAAGTTGGATATGATGATCTCTAAGTGATGTCTGTGGCTTCCAACAGTTGAATTCCCTTGATGGCTAAATTTGCAATGAATGTATCCTTTGTGTGAATAATTAAATATCTGGATTAAGATCATTTTTGTAGGTATACTTTCAAGAAGGACTGGCATAGCAAAGACATGACTAGAAAAACTGGGTAATGAGGATAAAACTATGTTATGGTACCTGGTGCCTGTCCAGGTTAGCATTTGTACATTAATTTTAAACTGAAAATTATGACCGTTTATAATGCCACGTGTCAGTCATCGGTCATTCTGACCGTTAGTCAGATCGCTTATCCCTCAAGCTACACGTCAAATTACGGACCTAGCACCGTTTCAAGTCTTTTTAAACCCTCTTTACTCCTTTTTAATATTCTCATCCGTCCTTTAACATTTCTTCTGCTTAAAAGGGGAATCAAGTAAAAGTTAAAAAACAAAATATGTTCTTCTTTCTTCCTTTTTCTCTTCGAAAAGCTATTTTTTGTTCTCATTCTAGTCAAAAATGTCTAATCCTTCTTCCACCTCCAAACAAATGCTCACTGCTCTCAGTGAAATAGAACCCATCGCTTTCTACTCTCCTTCGGCAGTGGAGTCCAGATCCAGTGCTCCTTCAAGTTCTTAGAAATATACACCTGGCTTGCCTACAGGACCTGGTCCTTGCCATGAAATGCTACCTGATAATCTTTTTGAAGGAGACCTTCCAAGAAATAAATCGTCTGAGTCTAACATCTTTGCAGCAAGTAAAGAACTAGTTATTGAAAGTCTTGCTATGAGTAGGGAAGAGGCTAGGGATGAGCAAATTGAGGCTTTACAGAGGGAAGAGGTAAGAGACACTCAACCCATTTTTGATAAAACTCCAGATATTGGAAGGTATCCTTCTTCCAACTCCTCAGACTCTGAAAGTGAGGAGGGACCCCTAAAATGGAAGGTTGAGAGAAGAGAGGGTGAAACATCTAGGAAAGGAAAAGAGAAGGTTGTGGAAGAGGACCCCATAAGAAGACCTACTACTAGGTCTGATGCTCAAAAATTGATGGCCGATGCCTTAAAGGCCAGTGCTCGTTCTATGGCTGCAATTAGAAGTGCCAGAACCTTTAAGGTATCAAACTTCAAAATGCCTGAGTCTGATGTTATTGAGTTGTCTTCTGAGGAAGTTGAAAAGAAAAGCAAGAAGAAAAGGTCAGGAAACAAAAAGTCAAAGGATTCGAAGAAGGTTGAGAAAACAAAGTCTAAAAGGAAAAGTTCTGCAGAAAAAAGGAAGAGATCACAGAGACCTGGTGCCCAAAACAGGAGTGATGAGAGTGTAAACATGCAGGAAGTTGTTGACAACCTAAGAAAGCAAGCCGTCTTGGCTGGGAGAGTCTTTGATATGGGAATAATCAATCTTCCCGGTATAGACTCTCTTCATGATATGGTAAAAATTCAATCATGGTTGCATCTGTTCAACTGAAAATCTCATATCCTCTATGAAGAAGAAGTGCACAAATTCTATTATAACATTCAATTCAAAGAAGATGGGAGTATCCTTACAAGGGTAAATGACATTGTTGTACATCTGGATGAGTATCTGCTGGGAAAAATTCTCAAGGTACCTAGAGAAGGGACCGGGTCTGTGATTGGAAAAACTTACTCTACTGAGTTTGTGTCATTGGTTTCTAAGATACCCACAACAAAGGTTGCTGGGATTTTTAAGAAGGTCATGAAGAGCGAGTACCAGTTGGTGTTCGAATTTGTTAACAAAGTTCTCCTTCCTCGTACTGAAAAGAGGACTTCAGCAACTTCTGCTGACTTGTTTGTGATGAAGATATTGTGCAGATTTGAAGCTCTGAATTCCCAGGTCTTATGCTTGAGCACATCTACAAAATTGTCATCGAGAGGAAAGGGATTCACGGAATGGGATACGGATACTTTCTCACAAAAGTATTCAAGCATTTTAAAATTCCTCTCAGTGTTGGCAGGGTTGGGACGGTGAAACAAATTGTTTCAGAGAGTACCCTGGTCGAATATGAGTGTATTGAAGGGAGAGGCAATCCCAAGAGCAAGATAACTCAACTCATAGAAGATCAGGATCAACTCAAGCATGAGGTTGAGGAGCTCACTGTGCATTTGAGTGGTAAAGATGCCGAAATTGCCATACTCAAAGTAGAACTACTTACTGCATAGACTGAGGGACCTGGTACTTCCGTGGTTCAAGCCCTGGAGAGAGAGAATGTTGAGTTGAAGGCCAAGATTACTGCCTTGCAAGAGAAGGCAATTAAAGATAACGATGTTGCCAATGCCTGACTCACTCTCATCATCCAGTCCCTGTCTCATCAACCTCCTCCTTCCTAGCTTGTTAAAAAACCTTCCCTGTGTCTTTTTTTGTGTGGCTTATCTTTGTGTTATTGGGGTATCAGTTTGACTTTAATGTACTAAATGTTATTGTGGAATGTTAGTTAACTTATTCCTCTAGTGTTCTAGTTATAATCTACTGTGAATGCTTTTTCTTTGTTGTTTGATTGCTATCTAGCTTTGATCTTATCTGGTATTACTATTGACATTATTGGTTTACTGTATATCTTTTTTATGATGCCAAAAGGGGGAAGTAAAACTAGTAAGTAGCTAAATGGCTGAGTTATATGTGTGAGGGGGAATACAGTGAGGGGGAACAACGTGAGGGGTAATACAGTGAGGGGGAACAAAGCTGGAGTGGTTCCTGAAAGTATTGTTTGTCATCATCAAAAAGGGGGAAAATGTTATTTGCAGTTTTGATGATTTGACAAACTTAGAGACCTTGTAAAGGTACCAGGTTTCTTACTTGAGTGTTGAAGATGAAACAAACTCAGGAACCTTGTAAAGGTACCAGGCTCTCAGGGTGACGAGTCGGTTGACTGCCAGCTGGAGAAGGTACAGAAAGTAGGTGCACTCTTCCCAAC
This sequence comes from Solanum lycopersicum, assembly GCF_036512215.1. Lineage (NCBI taxonomy): Eukaryota > Viridiplantae > Streptophyta > Magnoliopsida > Solanales > Solanaceae > Solanum > Solanum lycopersicum. The sequence continues at coordinate 54,973,031 of NC_090802.1, read as the reverse complement.
GGCGTCAGAAAGTCAGACTTCTCCAACCAATGGCAAAGAGTTTAAGGAAAGTGACTTGTCCATACAAAAGTCACTTTCCTAAACATCATTAGTAGTTTTTATAACTTGACAAAGAATTTTTCAAGAACACTTGCAAAGGCTATCAGTAAACAAAACGGCAGAATTATTCAAACAACAGCAGAAATCTCTGGAGAATTTAGTGTAGTTGTTTAAGAATATATTCTCTTGGTCTTACATTGTAAACTATTCCTGAAACTATAAAGGAACCAGTGGGTAGTGTTGAAATTCTAAGTTGTCTAAGTGGGATAGCTTAGTGGGTAGATTTATTTCTACTTAGGCTTGTTAAGCAATAGATATTATTGCTTGAACTTGAGATGAAAAACTTCTTCTCACATTTGTTGTAATCGTGTTCACTTTTTCTTGTCAAGATTAGTGAAAACGATTGAAAATCATGTGAGACAGGTCGTGATTTTACTCCCTTAAGCAAGGAGGTTTCCACGTAAAATCGTTGTGTTGTTTCAAACTGCATTTAACTTTCTGTTTATTCTTATTAGTGTGTCAAGGGACCTGGTCCATTGAATGATAAGCGAAGGCACATATTCTATCAATTAGTATTTTTTATAAATTCGAATAGACTTTTATTCGCTATAATTGATTCTTAAGTTTCTTTACTTTCTCTTTCACAAATTATTAATCTTTTGATATGAGTGTTACATGTTTATTCTTTTATCAATTAAGGAATACTGAATGATGAACGTGACATAAATATTATTAAGAATATATTTAAATAATAGTTTTAAAAAAAATAAAAGTTTTTAAAAATGGCGAATATTATTACTAGAGTTATTTTAATTTGTAGGTTCTTTCGATCTTCACCAATGTTCTTGGTAAGTAGGATGACTAATCGAACTAAAATTTGTATTCTTTTTGTTATATTTTGCAACAACACATAAAGTCGATATAATAAGTTAACACTATTAGATAGTTTATAAAAGCTCGAATTTTAGTATGAAAATTCTTTTCTTTCCTCAGTTTTAGCGAATAAAGCCACTAATTCCTAAAAAAATAAACATTGAATTGCTTAATTAGTATCTAAAAGAAAATAGTACTAACATGCATATTTAATCGATATGTTTATAAAAATCAAAAAAATATTAATAAATCGATTGTAACCTAAAATTAAAGCAACCGACTCGCTTTACTTAAACAATGTGGCACCTTCAAATCCTAGATCCGCCTCTGATTCTTGATCACTTTCTTTGGCATATAAAATATTTGAGCCCAAAAAATTTGAACTTAAAAGAGCACACTTTTAATTACTTGAACCCGTCCTGCATATGAGAGAAATCTTGATGTCCAACTTTGAGCCCTTGCCTTAATCTTTTCAATCAAAATTTGAAATTATATAATAGATGTTCTAATGGAACTAAGAGGTATCCCAAGGTATCTTATAGGTAGTGTATCTTGTACTAAGCTCAAAATATTTACTATTTCCTGTTGTATCTCTTGTGCCACACCCCCAAAATAAATAGAGCTCTTATCTTCATTTTCTTCTAAGCCTGAAGCCTTCGAGAATGTCGTAAAGATTTCAAATAATATTGTTAATAATATGGTGTCTCCTCTGCTGAATAAAAGCAGGTCATCAACAATGCTTAATTGTATCACATTCATCCTGGCACACCTTGGCTGATGGTTAAAACTGGATTGTGCTTAAGTTGCCTCAAGCCCTTTTAGCATTAAAAGGTATACTAGGATGCCCATTAATCAAAATGGAATAAGAGACAGTTCTTACACATTGTATGATCCAATGTTTCAATTGTTCAAGAAATTGTAAGCATTCCATCACTTGTTCCAAGAAACTCCATTCAATTGAGTTGTATGCTTTTCGCATGTCTACTTTCATCATGCACCTTGGGGAGATATTCTTCCTTCCATACCCTTTGACCAATTCATGTCTAAGGATAATGTTGTCTTTGATTAGTCTTCCAGGAACGAAAGCTGACTGGTTCCTGTCTACTAGGCATTCCATCACTTGTTGTAATCGACTTGTCAATACCTTCGAAATAATCTTACTAAGAAGAGTGTAGCATGATATTGCCCTATGCCTTCTCCATCATAGGCCATGCCTTTTTGAAAAATAATTCATTGAATCCATCACATCCCGGGGCTTTCAGATCATTTATCCCCTTCAGAGCATCCACCACCTCCTCTTCAGATACAGGTTTCACTAGTAGCAGTTGTTGGTTTCTATTCAGTACTTCTCCATCCTTCATTATGAAAGGATTGGCTATAGGCAGCTGTTCATCACAAGACCCGAAGAGTGATTTATAATATCTAATAACTTCGTTAACTATTTGTGTATACTAAGTTACCACCACCCATGTTGATGTTGTTAACCTGTTGATCCTATTATGGGCTGACCTTTGCTTCAAGTTTGCATGAAAAAATGTTGTGTTCGCATCTCCCCAATTTAAGCCACTGCACCCGTGATTTTTGTTTCTTGATACTTTCCTCCACATTTAACCATTTCTCAAGCTGCAATTTTATTTGTTTTTTAGCTTCTATTTTCTCCATAGGTTGTCCAGGTGCTCTCATATTTCCTGAGCCATAGCAAGTTGATGTCTACAACTATTAATTTTCTCTTCCACTCCTCCAAATTCAGTTGCATTGTTTCATAGCTTGCTTAACATGTTTAAGGTTTCTCCAAATGTTTGCCATTCTACACCTTCCCCTCCTCTTAGTCCACACTTCTCCAATGGTTTTAGGACATTTCTCATGGCCAGCCACATGATTAAGAAACTTGAAAGGCCTCGGTCTTGTATCTTCATCTTGTGCTAGATATAAACTCAGAGGGGAATGATCAGAGCATCCGGGGTCCATAATGAAGAGCTCATGTAAGGCCATTGTCATTATCCACCAAGCATCTACCAGTCCACAGTCAATAGTGTTGTATGTATTGACATTCGTCCAAGTATATTCTCGACCACTAGCTCTTAGTGTTGTCATTCCTGCATCCTCTAAAAATTCATTGAAATCTCTCAACTCAGATTCTGTTGGAATACCACCATTCACTCTGTCTTCCACTGCTCTAATTGCATTATATTCCCCATGGAAAGCCATGGTTCTTGCTGCTGAATGTAGATGCTCCGCAAATCATTCCATAGTCCCATTCTGTCACCTTGTGTATGCAAACCATATATAGCAGCAAAAGCAAATGTGAGGCTAGAGGCTTTAATTTGAAGTGTAGTGCGTATGAATTGCGCAGACATAGATTCCAAGCTAATATTAATGTATGCAGGATTCCTTATCACCCATATTCTTCCCATGTCACTATAATCCTAGTTGTCTAGCCACGGCCATCCAGGTGCAACCGTCCTCATAACCTTGCTTACATGTTGCTCTTCTATTTTATGTTCTATGAGTACTAAAATACTAACATTATTTGTTGTGATGAAATTTCGAGCCTCTTGTTGCTTGTAGACTTTATTCAACCCCATTATGTTCCATGTAACTAGCTTCATGTAGGTAACGATTGTGAAGTTGTAGTGATCACCACCCCAGAATATCTACATTATTCTCTTCCTTGATCATCTAGCACATTGAAATCATTCACACTAGTAACACCATGCATTAATAAAGGTCTCTGCACACTTCTTGCTGCAGATTTTTCTCTTACCTCCCTCCATTTATCATCCTCCTTTCCTATGGTCAGCTCCCCTTGTCTCTGCCTTAAGTTCACTTTTGGAATGTGCATTTCTACCGGGGTCATTTGGCACTCATTTGACTGTAATCCTGTAGGATCAACAGAATTTGGTAAGGTTGCCACTCTTGAGCTCGTGACTTATCCTTCCAAACAATGGGTTTGGTTTGTACATTAGGTGTGCATTTATGTCCAACCTGGAGACACCTTGGACAATATGCAAGTGTACATTCATAAATCACCTTATGATCAAACACTCTTCCATTTGGATCCTCCATTCTAACTGAAAGTGGGAGTTCCTTTGTTATATCAAGCTCAATCAGAACTCTAGCAAAGGAGATTCTAGCTACCTTAGTTGTGTATTCATCAGCATACAAGGCAATCTCGAACCACTACTAATTTTGCTCAATGATTGTATCCTCCAACAGTTTAAAGGAAGATTTGGGAATTTTACCCAAATTGGAATAGTTTGCAGGACCTATTTATCTGGAGGCCAAGTTTTCGAAATGATCAGCCTGTTATTCAACATTGTGGTCCTGAGTATAGCACCTCGTCTCTATCATCTATGCTAGCAAATCGTACACGGAAATACCCATCATTGTGATAATATACAGTATGTTTAGTGATGTAGTTCAATTGTGCAGAATGTATATCTCCAGACTTGCAATTGTAGGAGATGCACCGACTACATACAAGATCAGGGCAGGCTTTCATTTTCTGCATCTCCAACTGCACCTCCTCCTTACAGAGTTTCACCAACTTTCTCCCCATTCTGCAGCATTGGTGCGATAAAATTCAGTGTCATCCCTTTTTCTGAAATAGATTTGTCCAAGCTACTTTTTCTTTTTCATTCTATGGTTGTTCCTCCAGCACTAGTGGCTGCATCTCACTTCCCCCATCTGGGATTTTTTTCCCCGCACTCCTTGTGGACAATATAGGCCATGGATCTCCTGTATGCTGAGCAGGAGTTTGTTTCAGGGATTGGTTGTCCATTCCATGATCTTCCTGACTGTTGCTATGGTTCGACGCTGAACTTCGGATACCTAATTTCGTATTAGGAGAAGAGGCGTCGACCTCACAATGGTGGGTGACCTAGGGTTTTGCCATGCAGCAGTTGCTGCTAGTTTTTCTGGCCTCCTTTGATGAATTGCAGCTAGCTTTCTATCTGACAGTGGTATCTTATTGATTGCTTTCTTTTGTCGTCCCTTCACCATGCCGTTGCCGGCTCATGGAGTTGCACCAATCGGTGAGTGTAAAAATGGAGCATTAGAATGATACTAAACCACATTATTTATTTTGACTTTGTTAAACAACTTAACAACTTTAACTAGTTTAGTTTAAACTTAATTTTACCAACTAAATTCACCAATTAAATCACAATTGAGCCCGTTTGAATTGAATTTTTGATTTCTAGAAGTGTTTGGCAAATACAAACAATAACTTAAAATAAGTCAAAAATGACTTGAAATAAGTTATGAAGTGTTTGTCAAAGTTGAAAATGTAAGTCAAAAAATGACTTAAAATAAGTTGGAAACCAAAAATTTATCTTCCTACATTTTATTTTTTAACTTAAAAGTCATTTCAATTAACTTTATCTTTTGACTTAAAAGCTACTTTATTAAAGTAAAATCCAAAAGGGATCTTAAACAACTTAACAACTTTTTTCAGTTGAACTAATTTAGTTTTGACTTAATTCCAACAACTAAAAATTCACCAATTAAATTACATTATTTATTTTAACTTATTTAAACAACTTAATAACTTTAATTAGTCTAATTTAGACTTAATTCCAATAACTAAATTCACCAACCAAACCACATTATTTATATTAACTTACTTGAACAACTTAATAACTTTTAACTTTAACTACTTTAGTTTAGACTTAATTTCAAAAACTAAATCCACCAATTAAATCACATTATTTATTTAAACTTATTTAAACAACTTAATAATTTTTTAAGTTGTTGGTATTAAGTCAATATTAAACCAGTTAAAGTTAAAAAGTTATTAAGTTGTTCAAATAAGTTAAAATAAATAATGTAGTTTAGTTGGTGGATTTAGTTTTTGGAATTAAGTCTAAACTAAACTAGTTAAAGTTAGAAAGTTATTAAGTTATTTAAATAAGTTAAAATGAATAATGTGGTTTAGTTGGTGAATTTTGATGTTGTATTAAGTCAAAACTGAACTAATTAAATTTAAAAAGTTTTAAAGTTGTTTAAGTAAGTTCAAATAAATAATGTGGTTTAGTTGTTGGAATTAAGTCTGAACTAAACTTGTTAAGTCTTTTAAATAAGTTAAAATAAATAATGTGGTTTAGTTGGTGGATTTAGTTTTTAGAATTAAGTCTAAACTAAACTAGTTAAAATTATTAAGTTGTTTGAATAAGTTAAAATGAATAATGTGGTTTAGTTGGTGAATTTGATATTGGATTCAAGTCAAAACTAAACTAGTTAAATTTAAAAAAATTAAAGTTTTTTTTTTAAATAAGTTCAAATAAATAATGTGGTTTAGTTGTTTGAATTAAGTCTAATCTAAACTAGTTAAAATTGTTAAGTTGTTTATGTAAGTTAAAATAGATAATGTGGTTTAGTGGTGGATTTAGTTGTTGGAATTAAGTCAATACTAAACTAGTTAAATCTAAAAAATTGTTAAGTTGTTTAAATAAGTCAAAATAAATAATGTGGTTTAGTTGGTTGTTGGAATTAAGTCTAAGCTAAATTAGTTAAAGTTGTTTAAATAAGTTAAAATAAATAATATGGTGGAATTCTACCCTCCTAAATTCTTCAAAGGAACACGTACAGACAATGTGTTTCTATTAGTTTGAAACTTTAACAATAAATAATTCAAGAAACACTTTGTATTATTTATAAACTTCAAATAATATAACGATTACAAGCCTATGCAACCTAAGGAATTATAAACTTTAATTCCAAGCTAAGAAATAAATAAACTCTAATTCCTAGCTACCCAAGACAAAAAAAACTCAGGTTTAAGTCTCCTATCGTCCGTCAAGTTTCTCAAACTTGGAATTAAGTCTAAACTATACTAGTTAAAGTTAAAAAGTTGTTAAGTTGTTTAAATAACTTAAAGTAAGTCAAAACTAGTTAGATTTAGAAAATTGTTAAGTTGTTTGATTCATAAGTTGACAAGTGTCCTTCCGTTAAAATTAGGGGTATATTTGTACCAAAGTATAACGGTAGGGGTATGATTGAACCGAGAGTATAACGTTGGATATATTTAAAATGTTTCCAATAATACAGGGATATATTTGACCATTTTCCCTTTTAAAATTATAGAATCAATGTGACGTAAAAACGAATGACACATTGTAATAAATACTTAACTAACAAATTGCATAGTTTTAGGGACCGCGTATATACTAGATTGCATGTGAAGGTATTCCACCAATACTCGGCTAGTACAACGGATTCAAGATTTTTACCAAGGGGTTAGAAAAATAAAACATTAGCACATGAAGTTTGAACTTGAAATCTCAAGGTGGATTCATAAAAAAATAATGTCATTTTAATTTTAAACATTGATATTTACTCAAATTCAAGAACTACAATACACCAGAAAGAAAAAAAAAATAACTACAATACAAACTTCACTTTCAAACTGTTTGAAAAAAAGTTACCTGTCAATCATTTCATGTTTGTGCAGCTAATGAAGACTACAACTATGTTGATTGCCTTTTCATACCATGGCCATCACCAATTTATTTTTTCTATCTGGTGTCTAGAGTCCGTATCGAAGCCCTCTCACTAAATTCGGATAAAACACTGCAGGAGTCGAGCGACACTCTCAACAAGATTTTCTTCATATTTAGGACTCGAACCCGAGATCTTTGATTAAGGATGGAATAGTTTCACCTTGCACCACAACCCATGTTAGTAGCCGTTAGTCACCAATTAATGATCATGGACTTGGTTAAATTAGAGGTCTCATCTTAGATTCATATGTGGATTATAGTTGTACACCAATCTATCTGATTTTGGCCCTACACAACTATGACCCGTTTATTTCCTAATGATGGTGACAACTAATCAGTTTGCAAGTATAACGATTATTTTACTAGATACCTGCATAACAATACACTACATAAAGACAATTTTCGTCGAAAGAAATTAAAGCAAAATACTTTAAGAGGATACAAAATTCAAATGAGTCTCACGCAACTAACTCACATAGTAAAAAGATCACCATGTAAACACCAATCAATTGGAACTTCACAAACAATATAAGTTTTAGAATTTGACAAAGTGGATGGGAAGCTGATAAAATTGTGAAAAGACTGATGCAAAGGAGCTCAAAATGATACAGCAGTCCAGCAGCCAAGGGATAAACATGTTTCTAGGGCTTTGGCAAAGAGTAAATTTCACCACTGTAACACGTACTTTAGCACTGAAGGCTAAGAAGACGAGACTTGTTATCTGTTGTTTCATTAATAATGTGTTGTGATTAAACAACGATTAAGCACCAATCCACAAACTAAAAATTCATAATTGTACCACAGCTCTTCACAGGGCATGCCAAAATTTGTATCTGTTGCTCGAAAGGATCATGGAAGGATGGGGAGCTCAACTTTGTTGAATGTGAAAAAGCTCAAACGTCCATGCTCAACAAGACAGAATTTCAACGGAATACCATGAGAATGTCTCTCAAGATCTTCAATTTCTTCTTTGGAGGGCGGATACTCACTGCACACGAAAATACATCACTCATAAAATAGAGCTACTTTTACAGTTAATGTAGATCAACGAAGTCTGATAAAAGAATTTAGGGAATCAGACAGGGCAAGAGTGAGGGATAAAGTGGAAAACATTAAAGAAAAACTACTTCTTTTCCGGAATACCATCCAATCCAACAATCCATCTTACTCTTAAACATTCTGCAATGTTCACCCATAGAATTGCTTAGCTAGTTATGTCAAGTTCCTATGATCAGCTAAATAATACTAGGAGAAGATTCAGAAATTTTAGTAGGCACCTTAATATAATGAACACATTAACGAGGGTATCGTACCTAGCAAGACAAAGTACAAAACAGGGATCACCAGGAGCAGACTTTCTGAATCTGCTATTAGGAGGGTAAACGTCAAAGGCCAGTTTCAATCCACCAATCTGCATATTATTAATCATTTCATAGATGAGAATGCTGTTTCTTGATTCTTCATCTCCACTTTGAGCAGGCTCCAGCGTGTCTTGGTTAACAATACTATTTGCTTTTGACCTTCTTCGTGACCAAGGAATCCCATGACGCCCAACTATATAACCAAGAGATTTCAAGTGCTTATATGCTTCATAATATTCCAAGGAACATCCATTTTTTCCTTTTGCAACCTTGTTGTATACATGTTCCAGAGAAATGGGCGTGTCATCTTCACTGAGGAGATGTAAAGCCCCAATTTTTGCAAGATATCTACATGAAAAAATCAGTATAATTCTTTAAACACTGGAAATTGGAGAAGATAAATCTCAAATGATACATAGATTTTTCACTTCAATTCCTAATACAAATAGATGTGTCAGATAAAATAATTTACCTTTAAATACTTGTTATCTATCTCTTCATATGATTTATCCATTTGGTTTTATACTGCTTTTTTAACTAGACTAATTTTAAACGTGTCGAAGCAGTAGACATGTATGCAACCAAAGTTCCCTCAGAAGAGTAATGATACTATCACTAGGAGTACCACAAATCTGTACCAAAAACTCACCAGAAAAGTATGCCAATTTATCAACTGCGCAATGCACCAAAATATACAAGTGGTTTGTTGAATTTCGAAGCTCACCTAAGAAGGAAGCAGCGGCGTCTGGCGGCTGCTGCTTTTCTTGATACGCGGAGTCGCTGTAGCAGAGTTTTCGTCAGTCGGAGGTTCGCTGGGCGTTGGAGTTGTTGGCGCTGCTACTGCCGTCCTCGACGAGCTGCTGCTGTTCGCGGTTGCTGCTACTGCTCAGAGAAAAAGAGAAGAAGAGGATATGGGGAGAGGGAGAAGAAAGGAAAAGAGGGAGGCGGAAGAAGAGAAGAGGGAGAGACGGGAGAGGGGAGAAAGACGAAGGAAGGGAGGAAACAGGGGAGAGAGAGATGGTCGTTTGTTGCTCGGGCTGCTGGTGGGCCGTTGCTGTCCATGCCGGTCGCTGCTGCTGGCGGTTGTCTCCGGTTGCAGCGCTGCCCTCTCCTACTGGTCGCTGCTGGTTGGAGCTGCGTGGAAGCTCGCTGGAGTTGAGAAGAGGAAGAGAAGAGCGAGCAGGATTCAAGGAGGAGGAGTAGCGGCTGTGAAGAGCGGGTGGGGCGTCGCTACCTCTGGCGTTCGCCGGAAAAATTTGAGAGGAGAGGGGGATGGCTGATTTTTGGAGAAGAGAGTGAAAAAGTTTAGGTTTTGGTCATTTGATGTTGAGAGAATAAAAGAGTTAATCACAACTGTTAGATTAGATAGAGATGAAGGGTTAGGATTCGATCTAGGATTTATTTTTTAAGATGGACGGATGAGATTAAAAGATGATGTTTTGAAATTAGATTGACAAAGATATAGAATAGCTAAAATTGCAATTAAAATGGCTATAATTGAAATGAAAGAGAGGCTATGATTGTAATAAAACTCTAATTCAATTGGCTAGAATTGAAAGAAATTGGAATAGAATACGCTAGAATTTAAATAATTTTAAGGAAAGTGTAAAAATTATTTAAATTTTAAACATTTGAAATTCATTAATAATTTTAAAATATTTTAATAATTAATCTACGATAATTTTATAAAGTAGAACATACTAAAATATATAATTTTCAAGCAAAGTCGACTAAAAATTCTAAAATTTAAAATACGTATTTAATTGAATAGTATTCCTAAAAAAGGTCAAAGGTCGGTCAAAATTGGGTGTCAACAGCTGCCCCTTGGTTGATTGAGAATGAAGAATGAATTGTCAGGCAACCAACGTTGACATAGTAGCCGATTTTGTCCAACCGACGACAGATGTCAGCGGTTCAATTGAAGCGAAGTAGAGTTGAAAAAAGGGTACGACCGAGACTTTGGTTTTAAATAGCCTACATATCTCTGGTTATACGAGAATCAGGTCGTGTGTAGTTCTAGATTCAAGAGAAAATGAAACTCTTAAAAGTTGAAAGAGCGCTAAGGTATTTGAAAGGTACGATATTGGCTTGAATGGATAAGATTAGAGTAGCGAGAAGAGAGAGATTGAGAGACTAAAAGAGTATGACAGAGAAGCGAGAAGAGCATGATAAAGTGAGGTTATTAGCCTTTGAGCAAGGTTCGGAGTATGAGTAGCAAAGAATTGATAGGGTCTTTGTTGCAATGATAACATAATAATTGTAATCAAGGGGTTAAATTGGAAAGTGGTAACATATAAGCATTTTATAAAACAATAAATAAATAAGCATAAATAAATAAAAAGAATTTAAACATATAAAGGTGTAAAAATAAAAATCACGCAAATAAGGAAAGAGAATAGGGGTTTAAATGTAGTAAACAAATAAGGAAAACGGGGGAATGTGAAACATGATAATAAACAAATAAGAACGGAGAAAAGGGGTGGAACATGAAAAGAACATAGTAAACAAGGCAACAAAATGATAGCTAAATATGATGAACACCTAGCAAATAATGAAATATAAAGTGAACCCCACATAAATAAGCATGAAACACGTAATGGTAAAAACCTAATGTCCCCAGCAGAGTCGCCATTTTGTCGCGCCCCATTTTCGTAGAAAACGGGTTTTGTTCGCGACCTAACAACTCTTTTGGGATTTCGAGTTTGGAGTCGCCACCTAACGAATTAAGGCGCGTTAGGGCACCTATCTAACCTACCTAAGTCTAACTAAGGTCAACGAGCCAAAGATTAGGGTAAGGGTTCAAATTACCTCGAGGGGAAGGTGTTAGGCATCCCTCGAGGTCCACAAGTATGGGTCTCGGCTGTTTCTCATGCAATCTATAAGGGGGTTACAATTAACAATCAAAGTCACTTCATTTATTAATTTATTTAATCTTGCTAAGTGAAAACAAATGCAAAAACAATTAATACTATTTTTCATTAATTTAAGCATGCAAGGCTAGGTGATAGCAATAAATAAACAATCAAGTTTTATTTTTATTTAAACATGTGAGACTATGTTATAAACAAAATTTGCAAATATTAAGCAATTAATATGTGCGAAAGTAAAGTTTTGAAAATTGAGCAACTTTAAATATGAATTTTTTATTAAAGAAAAAAAATGTTTGTTTCTTTATAGGGATGATGCCACGATATCGTTGATCGCGCTCCTCCACCATAGAAACAATTTTGATTTGAGGTCGGTCTAAAAATAGTTTATGTTTTTGAAAATGATTTAAAAGATTTAGTTTGCATATAGGCACATAAACATTTGCATATAAATACACATAATTTCTTTTGAAATTCATGGGTAGGTGGTACTTCCGGGGACGCGCCGGGTTTAAAAATTGGAACTAGACCTCGTAGTTCCTTTGACTTTCCCACTAACGATAGGTTAGGAGATAGTGCTTATAATTTATTTTCAAAATAAACAATGTCATAATCAATCCAAAGTTTTAAAGAAAGATTGAATAATGTTTTTTTAAGAAAATTATGTTGCAAAGTTTTGATATGAAATATTTTTAAAAGCCAAGTAATTTGCTAAATGCATGAAATGATTCTAATTTAGTATTATTAGAAATATTGCATCATGAATGCGGAAGACAAATAGGATTACTAATTAAATAATATTAAATAATTTTGGTGGGAGGGCACAAATATGCACAAACAAATTATATTTTTATGGATATGTTAAAAGTTATTTACAAGCCTATAGACATGAATTTCTAGGTGTTCAAAAATAAAACATATATGCATGATTTTTATAAATCTAAATGATATGAACAAATTAATCCTTAGGCATGGTTTCTACATGACAGGACAATGCTAAAAGTTATAACATTATTAAAACACCTAATCAGCCTACTAAATTATTATGATTTGATTTTGATATTAAAAATTAATGGAATCTAGTTATTATTTTTTAGACTTATTAACAAAGCATCAAAAAATTGATTGGATTATAACATCTACAAACAATAATTCTAGGTGGTTAAAGACAAACCTATAGGCATGATTTCTAAAAATTTACAATGAACAAGTAGGCATGTAAATTCCCCTCCCCTAGACGCCCCCCCAAATAAATTTATATATATTATCTTTATAGTTACAAATGTTACAACATTCGAATAAATAAAATAGGAAGAAAAAAAAAATATATATATATATACATTCAAATAAACAAATAAATCTTTCTTCAATTAATCTTCAACTTGAACTTCAAGTTTGAAACCTGTCAAAGCAATCAAATAACTACACAAGTAATACACTTATTGGTCAAGGTGAGACAATATGCAATTGTTTAATGACGAATTCTACATATAGAAAAAAAACAATAGCTTACACAAATGTGTGAATGTAAAGATAGTGTGAATGTTAAGAATACTAACTAGTTAAGCAAAACAAACTGATTCAACTTTTACTCGAACAAAGTAGTAAAATAGTGAAGAAGAACACTTGAATAATTACCGGATTCTTAATGTATTGTTAGAGTAGCAAGAGAGCAATGAGAGAAGGGAGAGTGATGAGAGAATTTGTGATTTAGAGTGAATGAGTGTATGTTGAAGTCTATCCAAAGAATGAAAAGGGGCATGCTCATATAATAGATGAGAAAGCACAACACTAAAGGAAGGGAATAAATTAAGAGGACAATTATAATATATTTTCCTTAGATTAAACATTACCAAATCAATCAAATATTTTACCATAATAATTCACAATTTTATCAAAAATAAAGCAAGTAAAAATCTACTTAAATTTAATTAAAACAGGAAAATAAACAATTAAGGATAGTCAATTAATGCAATATAAAAGCAGGTAAGGAAAGAAATATTTACGCAAAGGTTAAGGATCAATTACATATCTTCACATACTTATTTATGGGACATCTACCTAGCTTAACTTATTGAAACAAAAGTTAACAGATTCTAATAGCAAAGCAAATAATCAGCAACTATTAATTCAATCATAAAAATAGTAAGGTGGTTTGGACTAATCGATAGAAATAACCAGTACAATTTTTGGCAAATTACTCAATTAATGCCCAATCTCATCGAATCACTGCAAAAGTCAGCCACAAGCAACTAAGACTAGCATATTCACAGAAGGCAGCCGCCATATGGAGAAACTAATCTTGAAGGAAGATAGGATCAAAATCATAATGCTACTTAAATAATGCCAAAACAAATGAACGAATTCATACTTAACATGAAATCCGCCTAAAACATGTACAGGAAGAGATAATCTGAGCGAGCATTGCACTTTAAGGATAAATATGTTAATCAAGAAATTTAAAAGAAAAAACAAACCGCACAATGCACCAAAATATACAAGTGGTTTGTTGAATTTCGAAGCTCGCCTAAGAAGGAAGCAGCGGCTTCTAGCGGCTGCTGCTTTGCTCGCTACGCGGAGTCGCTGTAGCGGAGTTTTTGCCAGTCGGAGGTTCGCTGGGCGTTGGAGTTGTTGGCGCTGCTACTGCCGTCCTCGACGAGCTGCTGCTGTTCGCGGTTGCTGCTACTGCTTAGAGAAAAAGAGAAGAAGAGGATATGGGGAGAGGGAGAAGAAAGGAAAAGAGGGAGGCGGATGAAGAGAAGAGGGAGAGACGGGAGAGGGGAGAAAGACAAAGGAAGGGAGGAAACAAGGGAGAGAGAGATGGTCGTTTGTTGCTCGGGCTGCTGGTGGGCCGCTGCTGTCCATGCCGGTCGCTGCTGCTGGCGGTTGTCTCCGGTTGCAGCGCTGCCCTCTCCCACTGGTCGCTGCTGGTCGGAGCTGCGTGGAAGCTCGCTGGAGTTGAGAAGAGGAAAAGAAGAGCGAGCAGGAGTCAAGGAGGAGGAGCGGCGGCTGGGAAGAGCGAGTGGGGCGTCGCCACCTCTGGCGTTCGCCGGAAAAATTGGAGAGGAGAGGGGGGTGGCTGATTTTTGGAGAAGAGAGTGAAAAAGTTTAGGTTTTGGTCATTTGATGTTGAGAGAATAAGAGAGTTAATCACAACCGTTAGATTAGATAGAGATGAAGGGTTAGGATTCGATCTAGGATTTATTTTTTAAGATGGACGGATGAGATTAAAAGATGATGTTTTGAAATTAGATTGACAAAGATATAGAATGGCTAAAATTGCAATTAAAATGGCTATAAATGAAATGAAAGAGAGGCTATGATTGTAATAAAACTCTAATTCAAGTGGCTAGAATTGAAAGAAATTGGAATAGAATAGGCTAGAATTTAAATAATTTTAAGGAAAGTGTAAAAATTATTTAAATTTTAAACATTTGAAATTCATTAATAATTTTAAAATATTTTAATAATATCTACGATAATTTTATAAAGTAGAACATACTAAAATATATAATTTTCAAGCAAAGTCGACTAAAAATTCTAAAATTTAAAATACATATTTAATTGAATAGTATTCCTAAAAAAGGTCAAAGGTCGGTCAAAATTGGGTGTCAACAGCTGCCCCTTGGTTAATTGAGAATGATGAATGAATTGTCAGGCAACCAATGTTGACTTAGTAGCCGATTTTTGTCCGACCGACGACAGATGTCAGCGGATCAATTGAACCGAAGTAGAGTTGAAAAAAGGGTACGACCGAGACTTTGGTTTTAAGTCGCCTACATATCTCTGGTTATACGAGAATCAGGTCGTGTGTAGTTCTAGATTCAAGAGCAAATGAAAATCTTAAAAGTTGAAAGAGCGCTAAGGTATTTGAAAGGTACGATATTGGCTTGAATGGATAAGATTAGAGTAGCGAGAAGAGAGAGATTGAGAGGCTAAAAGAGTATGACAGAGAAGCGAGAAGAGCATGATAAAGTGAGGTTATTAGCTTTTGAGCAAGGTTCGGAGTATGAGTAGCAAAGAATTGATAGGGTCTTTGTTGCAATAATAACATAATAATTTCAAGGGGCGATCGATTATATCTGCAAATTCTATATAAAATGTTAGCTTATGAATAAATAAAGTATGACCAATAATGATAAAAATGAGTTCTAAATAAATGACAAGAGGTGATAAGGAGCGTATCTGCTTTGAGACGTAGTGCAAGCCTTGACGGTCTTTAACTTCTTTAAGGATTGAAACCCATCTCTGAAGAATAACGTCAAACTCCAAAATATTTTATAGTATAAACATATAATAATATAAGCAAAATGTCTGGTTGTAAGGAGAGTCTAAACGTCATTTTAAGGCGGACGAGCCTAAACATCATATTTTAAGGCGGAAAAGCCTAAACATCCTATTGTAAGGCGGAAGAGCCTAAATGTTGTATTGTAAGGAAAACGAGCCTAAACATCGTATTGTAAGGCAGATGAGCCTAAATATCCTATTGTAAAGCGAAAAAGCCTAAACATCCTATTGTAAGGCGGAAGAGCCTAAATGTCGTATTGTAAGGCAGACGAGCCTAAACATCGTATTGTAAGGCAAATGAGCCTAAATATCCTATTGTAAGGTGGAAGAGCCTAAATGTCGTATTGTAAGGCAGATGAGCCTAAATATCGTATTGTAAGGCAGACGAGCCTAAATACCCTATTGTAAGGCGGAAGAGCCTAAATGTCGTATTGTAAGGCAGACGAGCCTAAATGTCGTATTGTAAGGCAGACGAACCTAAATACCCTATTGTAAGGCGGAAGAGCCTAAATGTCGTATTGTAAGGCAGACGAGCCTAAATATCGTATTATAAGGCAGATGAGCCTAAATACCCTATTGTAAGGCGTAAGAGCCTAAATGTCATATTATAATAAGGCGGGAGAGCTTAAATATATATATTCAGTCAATCGTAGAAGAAAGTTGATAATAGCCTCTTCAAAAAAATAATTTGAGGATAGTATGACTTACGTAATAGCTCCTAAATATGACAGTACGCTCATATATAATTTATTCCTTCATCCAGAGAAAAATCATAAATTCAAAAGGCGAGAGAGGGACATACCTGTGCTTGTTTTGCCTTTAGAGTTGCATTCCGTTGTGATGAAATTTTTGAGGATTTCTCAAAAATTTCTGCCCCAGTTTAGAGTATAAGATATATACTCGCTTTTTCAAACATCTTTATGAAAATTTTTGAGGTTTCCTCAAAAATTCTGCCCCAGTTAGGAATTTTGATCTTGCTTCACTCAAAGAAAAAATTGTAAGTCCAAAAGAAAGTGATTGTCTTGTATTTGGACATTAAGGCTCGACTTCGAATTCAAGTGTCAATTATGTTCATGGATTGTCAATTAATGTAGATTTGAATTTGTAAATGAATGTTTTGAATGACCATGGGAAAGAAAGAAAATTTATTTGATAGAGACCGGACCCATCAAGGGTTGCCTACGTATCCAAAAGGAAATCAGGTCAAACGTAGTTCAGAATTACAATGAAAAAAAAATGAAAGGAATGAGGAAGGCTTTGGGCATAAGGTCTGAGAACAATAGAGCCAACTTTGTTCATAAGAGTCTTGTCCATATCAATTTCTCTGATGTGATTTACGCTTCCTTGTCAAGTGGCTAACATATATCTTTGTAGGGTCTCCTTGAACGATGAATGTATTCGCCATAGAAGGATTGTAATTGTTGTTTTGTCGTCCTTGTTGCACTATAATTTTTCCTTTTTCAATTATATTCTGAATCTTATTTCTCAATGTTGCACATTCTTCGGTATCATGACCTTGAATGTTTGAATGGTAGGCACAATTTTTTGATAGATCAAAGTTTGAAGTAGAGTGCTTGGGAATCCATCCATTTATTGGTCTTAGAAGTCCTTTAGCCCATAATCTCTGGAAAATGTCGGTCAAAGTTTCCCATAAAGGAGTGAAGACACGAGGTTTCCTCACCTTATGTTGAGATACCTGAGGGTTTGAAGGCTCAAGAATAGCATGAATTTTCTCAATATTCTGATTTATTTATTTCGGAGGTATATAGGTAGATGCATCTTCGTTCCTTTCATCTAATGTGTCTTTCAGGATTAGAAAAGATTTTTGTGTATCAGCAATTCTTCCAGACTGAATGCCATATTCTAACTCTTTTCCAATTCGAATTAGACTGTCGAAACTTTGAATACCAGCAAAGAATAGGGTTTTGTAGTATATACCCTCAGGTGATCTGATGAGAGTTTGGACCAACTCCTCTTCATGCGGTAAGTGACGTATCTTGGAGGCTTCCATTCTCCATCGGATGACATATTCCTCAAAAGATTCATGACTTAATTTTTTCAATTTGATCAAATTTAACATTGTAGGGTCAACCTTTTTATTAAACTTGTATTGTTCCACAAAGTCTCGAGCCATGTCTTCCCATGCGAGCCATTTGTCAAAGTCTTGTTTGAAGTACCAAGTGAAGGCTATTTCTGATAAGTTAAGAAATAACCTCATTAGGAGAGGTTCATTGTTTTCTAAGCCAACTAGCCTGCTGCAAAAATCATTGAGATGTGCTATTGGATCCCCACGTCCGTCAAACATGTTGAATTTTGGAATTTTAAATCCTGACGGCAATTCAACTCCTGGGTGTAGACATAAATTTTTATATCTTAGGTCATGAGTAGGTATTGAATGTAATCCTCCATTCACCCTTTTCTCCAAGGCATGCATTTTTCACTGCAGTGCACTAGCTTAGACTTCTCTATTTTGTCATCTATTCCCTCATATCCTGAAGCATCAAAGTTGAGGCGTATTGGAGACCTTTGTTGAGAGAGGGTGTGAGTAGGAATAGGATGAGGAGAGATGGTCCAAAAGGTACTTTGTGTTGGACGAGAAGATGAGTGATTTTTTCGAAGGTTGAACATATTTGTCATGTTGCAGAATCATAGTCGAGCCAATTATCCAAATACTAGACAACCTTTAGTCAAAGAAGTAAATCAAACACAAAACCGAGTTATTATATGGTGAGCCAAAAATATCAAATCAATGACACAATAAACTCAAACTGGGACAATTATAACAGTTAATAGAATAAGGTCACATAATTGATTCAAGTTATACTTTGCCAATTTGAAGTTTAGAGTCAGAGAAAGATTTTAACTCCATTTGACATAATGACTTGATTTAAAATATGATGATCAAATTGACACATAAATATGCAATTTGTCTAAAGGGTGTCGGGGCCCTTTAGACAATAAGGTGGCTACTAATTATATGGATTGACGCCAAGGGTCAAACCACCTAGGGTTTATGCAGCATGTATGACCTAACAAGGACTTCTTAGAGTTGTCTTGACGCGGACTTGAAAGGGATTCTATGCGAGAGGCTCGTGGTTTCGCGGTAGTAAAACTATCTGTTACCTCCACGCATATGTCGACTCTCTATAATGGGTATTTTAATAGAATTGGAGTAGTTGTGAGAAGTGCATAGGCACAACATCACGAAAAATAGAAAAAAAAGGAGAGGGTCCCAATTAGGAAAAATATGAGCGGAATGCCAATTATCAAAGCAATAAACACTTAGCATTTAAATTGGAAAGTGGTAACATATAAGCATTTTATAAAACAATAAATAAATAAGCATAAATAAATAAAAGGAATTTAAACATATAAAGGTGCAAAAATAAAAATCACGCAAGTAAGGAAAGAGGATAGGAGTTAAAATGTAGTAAACAAATAAGGGAAACGGGGGAATGTGAAACATGGTAATAAACAAATAAGAATGGAGAAAAGGTGTGGAACATGAAAAGAACATGGTAAACAAGGCAACAAAATGATAGCTAAATATGATGAACACCTAGCAAATAATGAAATATAAAGTAAACCCCACATAAATAAGCATGAAACACGTAATGGTAAGAACCTAATGTCCCCAGCAGAGTCACCATTCTGTCGTGCCCCGTTTTCGCAGAAAATGGATTTTGTTCGCGACCTAACAACTCTTTTGGGATTTCGAGTTTAGAGTCGTCATCTAACGAATTAAGGCGCATTAGGTCACCTATATAACCTAACTAAGTCTAACTAAGGTCAACGAGCCAGAGATTAGGGTAAGGGTTCAAATTACCTCGAGGGGAAGGTGTTAGGAATCCCTCGTGGTCCACAAGTGTGGGTCCCAGCCGTATCTCATGCAATCTATGTGGGGGTTACAATTAACAATCAAAGTCACTTCATTTATTAATTTATTTAATCTTGCTAAGTGATAACAAATGCAAAAACAATTAATACTATTTTTCATTAATTTGAGCATGCAAGGCTAGGTGATAGCAATAAATAAACAATCAAGTTTTATTTTTTTTAAGCATGTGAGACTATGTTATAACCAAAATTTGCAAATATTAATCAATTAATATGTGCGAAAGTAAAGTTTTGAAAATTGAGCAACTTTGAATATGAATTTTTTATTAAAGAAAAAAATGTTTGTTTCTTTATAGGGATGATGCCACGATATCGTTGATCGCGCTCCTCCACCATAGAAACAATTTTGATTTGAGGTCGGTCTAAAAATAGTTTATGTTTTTGAAAATGATTTAAAAGATTTAGTTTGCATATAGGCACATAAACATTTGCATATAAATACACATAATTTCTTTTGAAATTCATGGGTAGTTGGTACTTCCGGGGACGCGTCGGGTTTAAAAATTGGAACTAGACCTCGTAGTTCCTTTGACTTTCCCACTAACGATAGGTTAGGAGATAGTGCTTATAATTTATTTTCAAAATAAACAATGTCATAATCAATCCAAAGTTTTAAAGGAAGATTGAATAATGACTTTTTAAGAAAAATATGTTGCAAGGTTTTGATATGAAATATTTTTAAAAGCCAAGTAATTTGCTAAATGCATGAAATGATTCTAATTTAGTATTATTAAAAATATTGCATCATGAATGCGGAAGACAAATAGGATTACTAATTAAATAATATTAACTAATTTTGGAGGGGAAGACACAAATATGCACAAACAAATTATATTTTTATGGATATGTTAAAAGTTATTTACAAGCCTATAGACATGAATTTCTAGGTGTTCAAAAATAAAACATATATGCATGATTTTTGTAAATCTAAATGATATGAACAAATTAATCCTTAGGCATGGTTTCTACATGACAGGACAATGCTAAAAGTTATAACATTATTAAAACACCTAATCAGCCTACTAAATATTATGATTTGATTTTAACATTAAAAATTAATAGAATCTAGTTATTATTTTTTAGACTTATTAACAAAGCATCAAATAATTGATTGGATTATAACGCCTACAAACAATAATTCTAGGTGGTTAAAGACAAACCTATAGGCATGATTTCTAAAAATTTACGATGAACAAGTAGGCATGTAAATCCCCCTCCCCTAGACGACCCCCCAAATAAATTTATATATATGATCTTTAGCGTTACAAATGTTACAACATTCAAATAAATAAAAATAAGAAAAAGAAATATAGATTCAAATAAACAAATAAATCTTTCTTCATGGTTGATCTTAAACTTGAACTTCCAGTTTGAAACCTGTTAAAGTAGTCAAATAACGGTTGACTAGATTAGAAATGGTAGCAATGAAAAGCAAGTTGATCCTACCTTTACTTGAACAAAAGCAAAAAAGCAAGGTAGCGAAGAAGAGCACTTGAATGTTTATCAAAATCTTAATGTATTTAGAGTAGCCAGAGAGCAATGAGAATGAAGAGTGATGAGAACTTGTGATTTAGAGTGAATGAGTGTATGTTGAAGTCTATCCAAAGAATAAAAAGGGGCATGCTCATATAATAGATGAGAGAGCACAACACTAAAGGAGGGGAATAAATTAAGAGGACAATTATAATATATTTTCCTTAGATTAAACATTACCAAATCAATCAAATATTTTACCATAATAATTCACAATTTTATCAAAAATAAAGCAAGTCAAAATCTACTTAAATTTAATTTAAACAGGCAAATAAACAATTAGGGATAGTCAATTAATGCAATATAAAAGCAGGTAAGGAAAGAAATATTTACGCAAAGGTTAAGGATCAATTACATATCTTCACATACTTATTTCTGGGACATCTACCTAGCTTAACTTATTGAAACAAAAGTTAACAGATTCTAATAGCAAAGCAAATAATCAGCAACTATTAATTCAATTATAAAAATAGTAAGGTGGTTTGGACTAATCGATAGAAAAAACCAGTACAATTTTTGGCAAATTGCTCAATTAATGCCCAATCTCATCGAATCACTGCAAAAGTCAGCCACAAGCAACTAAGACTAGCATATTCACAGAAGGCAGCCGCCATATGGAGAAACTAATCTTGAAGGAAGATAGGATCAAAATCATAATACTACTTAAATAATGCCAAAACAAATGAACGAATTCATACTTAACATGAAATCCGCCTATAACATGTACAGGAAGAGATAATCTGAGCAAGCATTGCACTTTAAGGATAAATATGTTAATCAAGAAATTTAAAAGAAAAAAACAACCGCGCAATGCACCAAAATATACAAGTGGTTTGTTGAATTTCGAAGCTCGCCTTAGGAGGAAGCAGCGGCGTCTGGTGGCTGCTGCTTTGCTCGCTACGCGGAGTCGCTGTAGTGGAGTTTTCGCCAGTCGGAGGTTCGTTGGGCGTTGGAGTTGTTGGCGCTGCTACTGCCGTCCTGGACGAGCTGCTGCTGTCCGCGGTTACTTCTGCTGCTCGGAGAAAAAGATAAGAAGAGGATATGGGGAGAGGGAGAAGAGAGGAGAAGAGGGAGGCAGAAGAATAGAAGAGGGAGCAACGGGAGAGGGGAGAAAGATGAAGGAAGGGAGGAAACAGGGGAGAGAGAGATGGTCGTTTGTTGCTCGGGCTGCTGGTGGGCCACTGCTGTCCATGCCGGTCGCTGCTGCTGGCGGTTGTCTCCGGTTGCATTGCTGCCCTCTCCCACTGGTCGAAGCTGTGTGGCAGCTCGCTGGAGTTGAGAAGAGGAAGAGAAGAGCGAGCAGGAGTCAAGGAGGAGGAGCGGCGGCTGTGAAGAGCGGGTGGGGCGTCGCCACCTCTGGCGTTCGCCGGAAAAATTGGAGAGGAGAGGGGGTGGCTTATTTTTGGAGAAGAGAGTGAAATAGTTTAGGTTTTGGTCATTTGATGTTGAGAGAATAAGAGAGTTAATCACAACCGTTAGATTAGATAGAGATGAAGGGTTAGGATTCGATCTAGGATTTATTTTTTAAGATGGACGGATGAGATTAAAAGATGATGTTTTGAAATTAGATTAACAAATATATAGAATGGCTAAAATTGCAATTAAAATGGCTATAATTGATATGAAAGAGAGGCTATGATTGTAATAAAACTCTAATTCAAGTGGCTAGAATTGAAAGAAATTGGAATAGAATAGGCTCGAATTTAAATAATTTTACGGAAAGTGTAAAAATTATTTAAATTTTAAACATTTGAAATTCATTAATAATTTTAAAATATTTTAATAATATCTACGATAATTTTATAAAGTAGAACATACTAAAATATATAATTTTCAAGCAAAGTCGACTAAAAATTCTAAAATTTAAGATACGTATTTAATCGAATAGTATTCCTAAAAAAGGTCAAAGATCGGTCAAAATTGGGTGTCAACATTCTTATTTGAACTTGTATAGTTGTGATAGTTGAGGTGGTTATGTATTATGGTGATATTTGATTGATTGCAATGCACCATTATCCCCTTTATTTGAATTCATATTGTGCACATGCATTGACATGAGGTTGAGTATAAGTTGGGCACGTGGAGATCATCTGTGTTGGGGATGGTGAGATGTTATGATTATAATTTGGGCACATGAAGATCGTCCGTGCAAAAATTGTTAGACTTTTATGATAGTGCTGATATTGTCCGCATAGACACATAGAGATCGTCTGTGTCGGTATATGGACTTGGTGAGTCCCCCATGGGTCATGAACTCTCGATATATTTCTGAGAAGTATCATGTATATACGATTGAGAGAGTACTGGGTATTCTAAGGCATACCATTTCATGGTGTCATATTACATTGCATCTTATGACATCCTTTATTCTTGATGATTATGTGTTTTTTATTGGTGGTTGGAACGTACTTAATATTTGATTATCAATATTCTTGAAACTTCACTGACAAGTGTAGTATAGACTCGTATAATTAAAGAATTGATTTTTTTTCTTATATAGACTCCCGTCACATTTCCTCGTTGTCGATCAATGAGATGTTCTGGGTACACATGGTTTTGTATTTATACTATACTTGTTGGACTCTTTGTGTGTAGATTCAATTCAAGTACGAGCACATCTCGTGGAGCGTTGAGTCTAATCTTGGAGTATCTTGGAGTTGTGGTGAGCTGCTTAGTTGTTCCGTGACCCACCCCTCCCTCTATCTTTTACTTATTCTGTTACTTTAGTATTCCTGCAGGATATACCTTATGTTGGATTGGTTATTTTAGTTTCAGACTTGCAATGTATTTTAAAAGCTCTTATACTTATGACACCAATTCTTGGGATGATATTTTAAGTTTTTTGCATTTCGTATTCATAAAGAACTTCATGTTGGAGATTTTACTCGTTATTTACTTTTTTTACCTTAGTATTTAGTTAAAATTGATAAAAGATGTTGGATTGGCTTACCTATTGGTTGAGAACACAGGTGTCATCACGACTTGTGAATTAATTTGGTATCAAAGCTCTAGATTCATCGGTCTCACAAGTAGAAGAGCAATATCTAGTAGAGTCTTGCAGATTGGTATGATGATGTCCATACATATCTTCGAGAGGCTACAAGACATTTAGGAAAATTCTATCCTTTCATTTATTATTGTGCACACTTGTCCATATTGAAATTCTAATCTTGATATCTCTAGTGAGGACTCGTACTTCAGTAAGTGGTCATTAGGAGCATATTCTTGTGCCTGCTTCTGGGAGAACTATTTGAGGTAGAGGCAGGGGGTGAGGTCGAGGTCGGGTAGGGGCCGTAATGCAGCACCTATGAAAGACCAAGTACCAGTATCTACCCAGGGCCATGATAGGATAGTACCTCTTAATGCAGATGTTATTCATTGAGATGTGCAGGATAATGTAGAGGGGGATGGACCAGATCAAGCTCAACCCAATATTATTGTCAACCCTGTGCTTCAAGATACCTTGGCTCGTATATTAGGACTTCTAGATGGGATGATTCAGGTGGGAACTTTGCATGTCATCTCTGATGCTTCATAGACCCGTGTTGGAGGTCAGACTCCAGATCTGATTGTTGCTCCAGATTTTCAGACTCCCAGGACTCAGCCAGCTATTTTTGTAGCTCCCCGTTTAGATAATATGTAATTTCCAAGTATTACATCACACTTGGCGAACATGCCTTCCATGACAAATGATGAACAAAAAAATGTTTGGCATGTTCAGATTATTCAATCATCCGACCTATACTGGTGACTTAATTGAGGATGCATATGAATTTATAGTTAGTTGTCATGAGAGATTGCATACTCTTGAATTAGTGGAGTATCATAGAGTTGACTACACAACGTTTTAGATGACTGGCTTTGCCAAGCAGTGGTGGAGGGATTATATTAGTAGTAGACCAGATGGATCCCCTCCACTATCATGGACTCTATTTAGTCAGGTATTTCTAGCCAAGTTCATTCCACGCAGTGAGAGGGGGCGTAAGAGGGTCGAGTTTGAGGGTTTACAACAAGATGGTATGTAAATTGCAGAGTATGAGGGTAAATTATATGCCTTGGCTAGCATGCTTCGATGAAACTTCCCACGGAGCCTGAGAGAGTGAGAAGGTTTGTTAAGGGTCAATTGTTCCGATTCGTCTGGGAGTTTCTCAGGTTGTTGCTTCTGGTGTTATGTTCCATAAGGTGGTAGATGCTGCCAAGGATTTAAAGATGATTCGATGTGAGGGATTTGAGCAGCGTGAGGTCAAGGGGGTTCACCATTCAGGTGATTAAAGCGGTGCTCTACCTAAAAGCCGAGGTTACTTAGGCAGAGGTTATCACTCTCAATCTAGCAAACCTATTCATGTTGTTATACTAGCGTCTGATTACACTAGAAATTGTTCTTCGAGATCAGTGCATACTCCACAGGATTTATCTTCTAGAGCTGTAAGTAGTGGAGGACATTCAGATCATTTAGGTTCTTGTAGGGATTGTCTTATGTATGGCATATGGTACACGTTGTGAGGGACTGCCCTAGGACTAAACGTGGTGGCTTACATCAGGAATCTCAGGCTTCGACTTTCAGGGTTGCACAACCTCCAGCTAGGGAAGGTGTAAAACACAACAAAGGTGGTTCTCATTAGAGGTGATTCATGGAGTTCACCATCTGAGGGTGGTTGTTCTCACTATTCTATTTTCTCGGGTAGGCCAAAGGCTGAGCATTCAGATGTTGTTATCAAAGGTATTATTCTGGTTGTCATCGACCAACTACTGTATTATTTGATCCAAACTCTACTTATTCTTATCTGTCCATATATTTTTTTCAAGACTAGGTATATCATGTGAGTCTCTTGATTTGCCGGTATATGTTTCTACTCATGTTGGGGATTCTGTAGTGGTGGATCGGGTGTATTGACTTTGTATAGTTACCTTGATGGGATATCACACTTATGCAGATTTAAAAGTCTTAGATTTGGTATATTTAGATGTGATTCTTAGTATGGATTGATTGTTTCCTTATCACACAATTGTATATTGCTATGCCAAGACAATTACATTAGTTATTCCTGGAATTTCTATAGTAGAATAGAGAGGTTCTCTTAGTCACCCTCTAAAGGAGTGATATCTTTTTTAAGACTCGTCACTTGGTAGAGAGAGGATGTCTGACTTACTTGGAGTACATTTGAGATACTAGTGTTAAGAAACCTATGCTTGAGTCTATTCCGGTGGTGAGTGAATTTTCGAAGATATTTATGACAGATTTGCCAGGTCTTTTACCAGTTGTGATATTAATTTTTGTATTGACGTAGAGCCAAGCACTAAGCTTGTTTTGTTTCCTCCTTATCGTATGGCACCGACTGATTGAAAGAATTGAAGGAGTAGCTGCAGGATTTGTTGATAAAAGGCTTTATTAGAACGAGCGTATCTCCTTGGGGTGCTCTAGTGTTATTTGTAAAGAATAAAGATGCATCTATGTGTATGTGTATTGTTTATCGGTAGTTGAAAAAGATAACCAACAAAAATAAGTACATGATACCTCGTATTAATGATTTATTTGATCAGTTACAGGGTGATTCTATTTTCTCCAAGATTTACTTGAGATCCGGCTATCATCTGCTGAAGGTTAAGGCGGAGGATATCCCTAAGATAACTTTTTGAACACGTTATGGCCATTACGAGTTTTTGGTGATGTCTTTCAGATTGACTAATGCTCCAACAACTTTTATGGACTTGATAAATGGAGTGTTCAGACCGTACTTGGATTCCTCTGTTATTGTCTTCATAGATGATATATTGATATACTCCAGCAATAAGGAGGAACACGAGCATCATTTGTGGATTGTGCTTGGGATTTTAATGGAGAAGAAACTTTATGGAAAGTATTTAAAGTGTGAGTTTTGGCTTAGTTCAGAAGCATTCTTGGGATATGTAGTGTCCTAAGAGGGTATTATGGTGGATCTTAAGAAGATTGAGGCAGTTAGAGATTGGGTCAAACCTTCTTCAGTTACTAAGATTCGGAGTTTCTTAGGCCTTGCAGGTTATTATCGATGATTTGTAAAGAGGTTCTCATCCATTGCATTTCCATTAACTAGATTGACATACAAGGAGGTCACTTTTTAGCGGTCTGACGAGTGTGAGGTTAGTCTCCAAAAGCTTAAGACTTTATTGACTACTACTCCGACTTTGACCCTACCCGTAGAGGGGGAAGGTTTTGTTGTATACGATGATGCTTTTCGGATTGGTCTTGGTTGTGTATTGATGTAGAAGGGAAAGGTGGTAGCTTATGCTTCAAGGCAATTAAAGGTTCGTGAGAAGAACTATTCTATTCATGATTTACATTCGGCGGCAATTATGTTTGCATTGAAAATTTGGAGGCACTATCTTTATGATGTGCATTATGAGGTGTTCAAGGATCATCGTAGTCTCCAGTATATATTCAATCAAAGGAATGTCAATTTCAGGTAGCGGTGATAAATGGAGTTGCTCAAAGACTATGATATAACTATTCTTTATCATCAGGGCAAGGCAAATATGGTAGCAGACGCCTTGAGTCGAAAGGTGGTAAGTATGGGTAGTCTAGCCTTAATATAGACTTGTATAATTAAAGAATTGATTTTTTATATATAAACTTCTGTCACTACTTCTTCATTGTCGGACAATGAAATATATTGGGTACACGTGGTTTCATACTCATACTATACTTGTTGCGCTCTTCGTGGTGCAGATTCAATTTCAAGTACGAGCACATCTCGTGGAATATTTTGAGTCCGGCCTTGGAGTATCTTGGAGTTGTGGTGAGTTGCTTGGTTGTACTGTGACCCACACCTCCCTATATCTTTTACTTATTATGTTATTTTAGTATTCAAATAGGATATACCGTATGTTGGATTGATCATTTTAGTTTTAAACTTGCATCGTATTTTGGAAACTCTCGTACTTATGACACCAATGCTTGGATGGTATTTTCAACTTTCTGCATTTCATATTTATAAAGAATTTTATGTTGGAGATTTTACTCCTTGTTTACCCTTTTACCTTCTTAATTACTTAAAATTGATAAAGTATGTTGGGTTGACTTACCTATTGATCGGGAACATAGGTACCATTATAACTTGTGAATTTGGATCGTGACATTTATCATTGCTAATAAAAACTTATTTTAAGTATTAAAGCTAAATTTGAAAAGTGTAATATTAGAAACCATACATCTTTAGAAATTTAAGAATTCTATATTTAGGTGTCAATTGTCAAAACAGCCTTCGTTGTCTTTTGGCTTTTACGAGGGAGGGGTCCAATCACATGAAACATTTTGTCTTCTAAGTTAAAATTTAAAATTCTAAAAAGTAGTCTTAAATTATAAAATGAAAAAGCGTAAAAAATACTCTTTGATTTATCGGAAAATGCCTAGAAATATAATTTATTCATTTTTTGGTCAAAAAGAATCTTGTTACTCATTGTTTTAGTTAAAAAATACTTCTTCATTCACCTTTCTACTCATTTATTTATACCCTGAATTATCCAAGCCAAAATGAATATAACTTCTTCAACACCTTAATTATTTTATTTTTAATTTTTTTTAAAAAAAATATTTGTCATTTTTTTCCATCCTACTCCTCTTCATTTTCCCCTCTATATTTCTCAAATTCTTACTTGGATTGAAGACATAATTTTTTTAAAATAAAATAATTATCTAAAACAATTCTTTTAAGAAAACTATAGAAAATAAAAATTATATATATATATATATATATATATATATATATATATATATATATTGGGTTTTGAAGAGGTATATTGATTTGATAAGGATAAATTATGATGAAAAATTAATTGAGGTAGATTTTTATTTTATTCAATAAGAAAATGACTCATAGTAAGTATTTTTAAAAAATAAAACATCAAAAGGAAGTTATTAGTTTCAAGAGTATAGGCAATGACGGAGCCACCTTATAGTTAGCGGGTTCATCTGTATTTTTTGGCGAAAAATTATATCATTTATACATGGTTTAAATAATCTTATAGTGATATATAGTAAGATGTCGAACCCCTTTCGACTACTTCGTGTGTCTATTTTTTTCAGATTTTAAATCCCTTATTGAAAATTTTGGTAGTCACTGAGTGTAGGTGAATAGAAGTGATATTTTTAAAATCAAAGATAGATAAAAGATATTTTAAGACATTTTCATTTAGTTCATAGATATTTTTGATTCTTTTCCAAATATAAAAAAAAATTCAAATAACCTCGAGAAAATTAAATTACTAAATTTTATCAAAATCTACAAAATATTCTTGATAATTTAGTTCATGAGTTGCCCATGTGCCTACCACTCAAGCGGGAGATAAACCAGTAAGTTAAGTTGTCCATATGTTTCATAAAAGAAATATTTTTATGGAGTCGGGATAAAAAGTTTGAGGCTTTAAATATTAGGGCAGAAGAAAAAAATTACAAAGCATGTTTTCTTTTGAATTCATAATACTTATATAAAATGCATTTTCATCGCCTTTTTCTTACTACTAAGTAACGTTCACAAATTAATACACATTTATCTATTTAATTTTCTAAAATAAATATAGAATCTATGAAAAAAAATTGATAAGTTCATCTAAATCCTTGCTTTCGCCTAACTCTGCTTCTGCTTAGACTATTTGACTAAGCGGAGAAAGTCAACAATGGATAGAGCTAGATAGGGACAAAGGAGTACTTTTTCTCTCTCTATATTTGGAATATTTACTCACAATATAATTATGTTTGTCAAAAACATATGTGTATTAGATTAAAATTTAGAAATTAAAGTTCTAAAGTTAGCATTAATATTTTAAAATTGCTTATTCAAGATTATTTTATGGATCTAAAATTCCAAATCAATGAAAGCGTCTCATTTTTTATCCAATAAAACTTACTATTATTGGCCTTAATTAATTACATTATATTAACAATAAATTAGAGTTAACCCACTCACAAGTAATCCGTTTAGTTTGGATCTCGTCATATGCAAATATGCTTATGTTGTATTGAAGCCCGTGATATATCACAAGACACTATCGTTTTAATTTATTTATCATATTTTTTTAGTTTGATGTTATTTTTAATTATTTGATAATTTTTTAATCTAAACAAGATTGAAATGACAGTACTATTATACTATATATATACATGCGTATACATTGAAAAGTAATAAGCAAAATAGAAACATTTGATATAAATTTGAGAATGACATTGCATGTCATTATAGTAACATGCTCATTTGTGTTATTACTTTATCAAATACGAGACTTAAAAAAAGTACTGCATATGTTACTGATCATAAAAATATGTCGGATGATATCCAATTGCTTTAATAATATGAGCAATAAAAGCATTAAATTCATTTTTTATGACACCATTTTCTCCCGCAACATTTTTCACACCAAAACTCAACTCTTTTGTTCTTCCTCATTTCTTCTCCTTCTTTTGATTCCATTAAAATCCTCACAACCTTTTCCATTCTATCGAGCGTTACCAACTCGTCTTGTTGAGCCAAATCCTTAACAACCAACCCGACTTCTAGTATTTTCGTTATCAGCACTGTGTCCCTAGGATGATCCGAATGCATTGGCCATGCGGCTAAAGGAACTTCCATTGAAATACTCTCCATGCATGAATTTTAATCAGATTAACTCAAAAATCCACCAGTCAAATTAGGTGCCAAGATTTCTAGTTGTGGGGCCCAATCTCTTACCACTATCCCTTTTTTTCACTCTCTCCTCAAACCTTTTAGCAGTTTGATCTTTTTAGTAAAATCATCTTGAAGGAATATTGGTTGTATTGAAGTGTTAACCTAATAAGGGGATACATGGGAGATATATATAGGAGATATAGGTAGGAGTACTAATCCTAATAGGACTAGGATTAAGGAGTACTAATCCTAATAGGACTAGGATAAGTACACAGTAAATACTAATATTATATAATACTATCTGTTATTATCCCCCCTCAAGCTGAGCTGAGCGGAAGCGAACGGAAGCTTGGAACTGAGGTAATCGTGTTGTCGGCTCGAGAGAGGCTTGGTGAGAATATCAGCCGGTTGTTCTTCAGTGGGTACATACTGCACAGTCATGGTGCCGGCCTGAACTTCATTGCGAACAAAGAGACAATCGGTATCAACATGCTTCATTCTGGTGTGTAGGACGGAATTCTTGGCCACACATATGGTTGATTTGTTGTCACAATAGAGAGCAGGAACAGCGTGAGTGGCGCGGAGTTCGCGAAGAATATATGTGACCCACATAGTCTCAGCAGCGAGAAGAGCAAGGGCGCGGTATTCAGCTTCAGTCGAGGACTGAGAGACCTTCGGTTGTTTTTTTGTACACCAGGAGATCAGGTTGGGGCCCAATAAAACGAGAAACCCCGATGTAGATTTTCTGTCATTTTTATCATTCGCCCAATCTGAATCTGAGAACCCCCGAAGCTCCAAGTCCCCGGGTCGAATGAGTAAACCACGACCAAGAGTGCCAAAAATGTACCTGAGAATGCGTTTTAGACAATGGTAATCATGTTCACTTGGTTGATGCATGCGTTGAGCAACTCGGTTGACAGCAAACTGGATGTCAGGATGGGTAATGGCCAGATACTGTAGAGCCCCAATGAGGCTGCGGAAGTGGGTAATATCGGCAAAGAGGGTGTCGGCTCCATTCGTAGATGAAGAGACTGCCATCGGTGTTGGTTGACTGGTGCATTTTTCCAGTCCAACTTTCTGCAACAGATCTCGAGCATATTTTGACTGATGAAGAAACAAGCCGCTGCCTGTCCGAGAAACCTCCATTCCCAGAAAATAATGTAACGGGTCAAGGTCCTTCATTTTGAAGGTAGTATGCATAGCTCGAGTGACATCCTGAATGAGAGCTGCAGTAAAGCCTGTAATAATGATATCATCTACATAGACAAGAAGAATGACTGTACCGTGTGCTGAATGTCGAGTAAACAGACTCGTGTCGTGTACGCAACACGTGAAGTCGAGTCCCTAGAGGAACGTTTTCAGACGTGTGTACCAAGCACGGGGGGCTTGCTTGAGCCCATACAGAGACTTCTGGAGTTTGCAAACAAGTTGAGGGAAGCGGGGATCAACATAGCCCGGTGGTTGCGTCATGTAGATAGCTTCATCAAGCATGCCATGAAGAAAAGCATTGGAAACATCCAACTGATTGATGAGCCAATTGTTGCGCACGGCGAGTGACAGTACCAGGCGAATGTTTTCCTGCCGAATAACAGGACTGAATGTCTCGGAGTAATCAAACCCATACTCCTGATTGTAGCCTTTAGCAACCAAACAAGCCTTGTACCTGGAAATACTGCCATCTGCATTGTGTTTAATTTTGTACACCCATTTACAGCCCACTGGGTGCCGCCCATGGGGCTTAGGTACAAGAACCCAAGTTTTCTGATCAGTCAAAGCCTTAAACTCGTCATCCATAGCATGACGCCAATAAGCATTTTTTGAGGCAACAGAGTAGGTTGTTGGTTCACTATCGGGAAGAGGTGTATTTGGTAGTATGGTAGCCTGAAAGGTTTTGAGTTTAAAGATACTGGCTTTGCCACGGGTTAACATGGGATGAGTATTGGGGGGTGGCACGGGCGGTGATGATTCGGGGGTGGCCGGGAAGGACCCAAAACGGATCGGGCCGGAGATGTTGTGGGTATGGGGTGGTTCAGGTTGGTTGTGAGTGTGGGTGGTGGTTGCGGGTGTATTGTGGGTGACGGCCGAAGGGGTGATGAGGGGTGGTTGGGTAGTGGGTGGAGGTGTGGGGGAAGGTGGTGAGGGACCCTGTGAGTATGTTGGAAAAAGGGGAAGGACGCCAATGAATGATGTATTTGTGGAGGAGGAAATAGACTCGTAGGGAAACTCATTTTCGACAAATTTGACATGACGAGATATGTAGACTTTATGAGTTTGTGGGTCAAGACAGCGATAACCCTTGGAGGTAGGATGATAGCCCAAAAAAATACAAGGACGGGATCGGGGTTGTAATTTGTGAGTAATATGAGGGCGTAGCCAAGGGTAGGCAAGACACCCAAAGACGCGGAGGTTGGTATAATTGGGAAGTTCTTGGTAAAGGAGTTGATAGGGTGATTTGTTGGAGAGGGTGTGACTGGGCATTCTGTTAATGAGGTAGTTTGCGGTGGCTAGAGCTTCTACCCAAAAGGAGACAGGGAGATGAGATTGATGTAGAAGAGTAACCACCGTTTCAAGGAGATGGCGATGCTTACGCTCAGCCACCCCATTCTATTCGGGAGTGTATGGACATGAGGTTTGATGTATAATTCCCAGGGATTGCAGAAACTGGTTAAAGATGTTATTTACATATTCCTTTCCATTGTCACTTCGAAAAAGTTTAACATGAGAATTGAATTGTGTTTTGACCATTTTTTCAAAAGTGACAAAGGTGGTGTATGCCTGTGATTTGTGTTTTAGTGGGTACAACCAAGTGTATTTTGTAAAATCATCCACAAAACAAATATAATAGCGAAAACCAGTAAATGAAGGAACAGCAGTAGGACCCCATAGGTCAGAATGAATAAGTTGAAAAGGTGCAGTTGTACGCTTCTTAGATAAAGTAGAAAGTAATTTATGAGATTTAGCAATTGAACAGGAGTCACAATTGTTTACATGAACGGAAGAAAAACAACTGACTGTGACCATCAGCCGAAAGAGCCACTGGAGCCACATGAACGCTTTCTGAAACAGGGTAGGCAGAAGAACTTGTGCCAGGAAGAACGTACAGACCATGCTCACAGGGGCCCTGAAAGATCACCCTCTTGGTAGTATTGTCTAGGATCTGAAAATCATTAGAGGTGAACAAGAGTGAGCAATTATTGTCTTTTGTGAATTGGTGAACTGAAATGAGATTGGTTTTAATAGAAGGGACGTGGGTAAAGTTACCTAGGTGAAAGATAGCGGTGGGGGTTTTAATGGTACCCGTGCCAGTGTGAGAAATATTAAGGGACTCACTGTTGCCAACAATAATACCATTGAAGACATGATATGGATTTGGAGCGTTAAGCTTGGATAGATCCGAAGTAACGTGCATGTTGGCCCCAGTATCCAACAACCATTCAGAGGAGGGGCCGGCTTGAGATGCATAATTGGCACGGTTATCACTATTTTGGCTCTCCTCATACCGAAACCATCAACGAACAGCGGTGTGCCCTGTTTTCTGATAGATTTGACAAGTTGGACGATCCCGCTCGTAAGTGCACTGCCCGCCGCTGGAAGATAACTGCCCACCGCTGCCGAAAGAGTGCAGGCTGTTGTTGCTGCCGTGTTGCTGACCGTTGTACGATGGACGACTGCCCTGCCGACCGCCGCGCCCGCGGCCTCCGCTGTTTCTGCCGTAGCCGCCGCGACTCCCCTGCCGGCCGCCACTACGCCCCCCGCGATAGTTCTGGCTTGCGGTGAGGGCGGTTGCCGGCTCCATAACAGCGGCTTCTCGGAGAACAAGTTTACTCTCCAGATCCACGTTGATTTCTTCACTTTTTAGCCACGAGGAGAGAGTAGCCAGGTCAACGGGCGTTGGACTGATGCGAATCGCCTGTTTAATGGAGGAGTAAGCTGATAAGATCCCCCAAACGACGCACATGACGAGATCTTTTTCGGGAATGATTTCGTTCACGGTGTCGAGGGCTGTGATGATGGTGGAGACCTCGTCTAAATACTCCGCCATAGTTTTCGTGCCTTTGGTAATTGTGTGGAGACGATCACGCAATTAAAAAATATGAGAGTGGGAAATTGATGCATAGCGTGTTGCGAGGGCCGTCCACAGGGCTGAAGCAGTTGTGTAGGATCGGACATGTTTCTGAACCGTGGGAGAGATGACCGTAATCAAACATGATCAGATCTGTCCATCCACGGCTTTCCAGGCGGCATGGGCCGGATTGGTTTTTTCTGATTTGTCCGTGGCGGTGATGACTGCCGGCGGCGGTTCTGTGCTTCCATCGACGTATTTGAGAAGGTAATTGGCCTCAAGGGCTGTAAGAACGGTGATTTTCCATGTAGGGTAATTTATGTCTGATAATTTTTCGGGAATCAATGCATGGAGATGCCTGAGAAGGAGTTTAACGCCAGAAAAAGTGAATCGAGAGGATCCACCTCGGTTGTCATGGCTGCGCCGCCCAAGAGAAGAGAGGGAACGATCGGTGCCCTAAAGAGAGAAAAAAACCTAGAGAAAAGAAGATCTAGGTTTTCTTGCTCTTGATACCATGAAGGAATATTGATTGTATTGAAGTGTTAACCTAATAAGGGGATACATGGGAGATATATATAGGAGATATAGGAAGGAGTACTAATCCTAATAGGACTAGGATTAAGGAGTACTAATCCTAATAGGACTAGGATTAGTACACAGTAAATACTAATATTATTTAATACTATTTATTTAATACTATCTGTTATTACATCTAAGAAAACATTCTCTTTATCCGCGTCTCTTAATACCCAAATGAATTTTTGCTGACTTTGTTCCAACCCTACTGCAATTTCCTCGATTTATTCATAAGAAAATGAAGTTGTGGTTCCAAATGACACAAAAATTACTGACTTAGGTACTTGTTTGTCTAGCCAAATTAATGAACAATGTCTTTGTTGGGTGGGGGAGAGTGTAATAGGGTTAAATGGGCCTAAAGTCCACTGTTTTTTTTTGCCTTTTTTTAATGATTTGTTCTTTAGAGAGTAAATCAAGAAAAAAGACCTTCTATGACTCTTGACGTGTTATAAATCTTGCCCGAATTAAACTTACTACACTCATTTCAACGCCGACGGAAGAAGACCAGGGCCATCTCAACAAGTTTGGGAGCCTAAAGCTATAAAGAGACACTACTTTTTAGGTGATAAATATAAATTGAATAATTCTAATATACTAGTGTAATCCTACAAATGAGGTCTAGAGAGGCAGGATATAATATCAACATTATGAAGTTAAGAATGCAAAAAATATAATTTTTCAATGAAAATTATATAATATAAAGTTGAAATAATCAAACATGACTCAATTTTTTAAAAAATATGATGATATTAAGATAGTGTAGCGATGAACTTGATAAGTTGATAAATAATATTAAAATGGTGTTGATTAGTTTTAGTGCTTGAAATTTGATAAGACACCAAAAATAAATTTGATTTTTGTAGAAACACACAACAATAGATATCACACAATGTAGAATGTTTGAATTTGTAAGAGATTTGAGAATATCAACAATGAAAGAATAAAAAATAGTGAAGGGAGAATAAAGAAAAGTAAATATTTTAAGAATAAAATATTGTTGGTTCATGAAAATTGTCAAAATATAAATGAGCTAGACAACAAAATAGATTACCATACGCGAAACTAGAAAGGATAATACAATTAGCTAGTCACATAAGAATCCAGAAGAGACACTCCAATCAATTAAACAATATTCAATTTCTCAATAACATTTTCAACTCAAAAAAATATTTTCAAATTTATCAATACATGAAAATTTTGACAGTATTTATACACACACATCTTTGAGAGAAAATGGGAGCCCCAAAAGTTTGGACCCCAAGCGATTGCTTTAATGGCCTTATGATCGAAATGACCCTGAAGAAGACCCCCCATACTTTACCACACGTACAAAAATATTGTGAAAGCCGAAACACTATGAGAAGTGTTGGATTCTGTGGAATATCGCGATAATCTTGAACAACGGACCCTATTAAGGAATCATGGATGATAACAATTCTTCGCGTTTTATCTGAGAGAGAGTGTAAAATCTTTGCAATGTTGTTTCTTAGGTTGGTGGAAATTTGAGAGGAAGGTTGAATATGTGAAGGAAATTTGATTGATGGATTAGGGTTGTTATTAGGTGTAGGAGATAGTTGAAGATAGGGGTTGGAAATTTGTGAAAATGAATATTGTTTGTTGATTTAAAATCATGAGCTCGAAAATTGACTTGACGAGTATGAGTTGTGGTGGTAATAGAGTGAACTGGTATATTGTAAGATGCAATTAGACGAGAAAAATGAAGAAGTTGATTTCAGTGGCTAGTGTTGGAAATGGAACCACAACTACATCTTGGGGAAATTGGTTATCGGTTTGGGTTATGCATTTAGTTTTGATTGCAAGTTGGGGTCATTGGAGAAGTTGGTATTGAGTTTGTTTTGGACTAGGGAAAGATAAGGTTCATATTTATTGGATGCTAAATGGCACATTTGGATATTTGTGGTTTATTTTCTTTTTGTTGGGGGTTGGGGTAGGGTAAGGTCTTTTTCTATGTGTGATAAATGTTCCCTCTAATAATTCAATAAAGTTCTTTGTTCAACTCTCTTCCATGTTTGGAGGTTAGGGGTTATACATCCCATTCTTCATATATCCACCTTTTGATAATTAATATACTTGATAGACGACTACCAAATTCCTTGTCACCTCAAGGCGAATTTAATTTTTTTATAAAGTAAATAAAAAAATTCAACGAAGTTCTTAGAATTGACAGTGTATATATTAACTTGTCTTGTAATTTATGATTTATCTAATACGTAAATTAATATTTTAGAGTTAAATTAACATCTCACACACATTTAGGAGGATACATATCAAGTTGTAATTGTACTCTTTAAAAATAAACTACTTATAGCATATTATTATCATCTTATAGCACATCAATTAATAATATATTAATTAAAAAATATTTAAAAATAAACTATTTATAGCATATTATTATCAAGTAATAGCATATTAACTAATAATATATTAATAAAAAAATTTATTTTATTATTTAACTAATAATTATTTTTTAAAAATAATTAGTTTCATTTATTAACTTACCTTTTATCAACAAAACATTTTAAATTATTACTGATTAATCATTTACCTTTTAAAGTTTTTAATATAAATAATAAATTATTAAATATTAATCAAACATTCTAATGTTTTTAATATAAATAATAAATTATTATTTATTAAATATTAATTAAACTTCATATTATATAGTTACCTTTTAAAAAACAAAATCTAAAATTAGGGATTTAATTTTAATTAATTTCATATTATATGGTTACTCAATAACTACCTATCCCCATATCAACCAATACTCTTTTATCTTCCCTCCAATACACTCAACCTCTCCCCTATTTACATCTTCTCTTTCTATCATATTAAATTTTCACGTATTTTTTCACGTTTCTCTATCTATTAATCAATTAAAGGCAGCACACGTTTCTCTCTATTAATTAATTAAAGACAGCATGCCTAATTTCTCTGTCATATTAAATCTGAGCATACGTATTCGCACGCTTAATGTCATCTTCAAGTACAAACTCTTTCAAGCTTTAAACTTATTTCCTAAAATCAGATTAAGCTTAAAATATTTATTCAACTACATCTCTATCAATCTTCCACAAAATTAGATTTTTTATTTTTCAACCATCAAATTCGCAATATTATATGATATTCGGAAAAAATCGTGTTGTGTAGATCATCAAACAAGTTTATTTCTTAAAGTTTTTATTTTTTCTCTGATTCTTTTGTCAAATTATTAATTTTTATGTGTTTTTGCTTGATTCTAGGAGAAATTTACGTTGTATAATGCAGGTTTCTTCAAGTTTTATATTTGTTTATGTCAAATTCTTTAATATTTATTTGTCTATAAATTTTTAGGATCTGGGTTGTTGAATACAATGTCTAAACCAAATACCCTAAGGAGATTCACAAGAGGTACAAACTATACCGGTAACTTCATGATTGAAATACCATCTTTTGATCTATGTATAACTCAAATTTAACCGTAAAGTTCAGGCTATACAGCTGCAATGAAATTAGAGAAGAAGTCGAATGATGAACTAGTAAAGTCTAGTCCTTCTAAAAGGAAAGTAGTGTCAACGGTGAAAGCAATCAGAAAAAATGTTACAAGAGGAGGAAAAATAAAAAATTATGTCCCAGACATGATTGGAGAACTGGTTGTTAATGAAGAACAAGACGAAGTAAGTGAAGAATCACATAGTTCATCGATTTCTTCTTCTTCGTCTTCTTGGTATGTGAAACCAAGAGATGATTTTGACTTGTCACAAAAATTCAGCAGTAGAGATCTTGTAACACTCATATTTGCATGTTGTATAAAATATATTTAACTATATATGTCATAACATATTAACTGTTGTGGTAGTATACTTAAATGAATATTTACACTTTATTAAATGTGTATGATTTTTCTATAAATTTCGATTGCAATATGCGAAAATATATGAACATTGTATGAAAAATGTATAAATATTGTATAAATTATGAATGTCATATTGAATTTTGATATATGTAACAGAAACAAATGGTATATATATGAACATTGTATGAATACTATATGAACAATTTATGAATGACTAAAAAGTTCAATATATATATAATGTATAAACATTGTATAAATTATGAATCTCATATTGAACTTGGATATATGTAACAGAAACAAATAGTACATATATGAACATTGTATGAATACTGTATGAAGATTGTATGAATACAATATGAACATTTTATGAATGACAGTAAAGTTCAATGTATATTTATAAAGTATAAACATTGTATGAATTATGAATGTCATATTGAACTTTGACATATGTAAAAGAAACAAATGATATATATATGATATTTTTTTACAAAATCAAACTTTATAAATGTCAATGATAACAACTGCACTCAATAAAACAAAACGTATTTCTAACATTCAAAACAACACAAGAACAAATGTAACATTACAAAATCATTGTTTTTGTACAGGATAATTCGAACGTGTCTTTCTATTGTGTCCTACTTGACGACATCTACTGCAAGTCATTTTTGTCCTTTTGAATTTCACGTCAGCAAATCCCTTCCATCTTTCTAGTTTTGGTCTTCCCACTGTACAAAATTAATACAAGATATATATTCTAATTTCATTAGAAACATATACTGTAATTTTGAGAAAAAATAAATGGACTTTCATACACAAATGATACATGTTTCGTATAATCTTCATACACTATTAAAATAATTTCAGACTTCAACGTTACACAAATTTATAATCAGTTCATATAATTTATACACACTTCATACACTGTTAATATATCATTCACTGTCCTATACAATACTCCAATTAAACAAAAACAATACATTTTCAATACAAAATTAATATAAGAACATATATTATAATTTAAATAGAAACATATATTGTATGCCAAAATTTATCAGGTTACTAAAAAAAAGAAGTGAAATATGCAGCTACAAAAATATTCTTGAATTTTTAGAGAAAATGACTTATACGTTGAAAGCAATCTGAAAATAATCGTGAAATTTTGCAAAGAAGACTACTTGTAATGTTGATCCAAATATGTTTCAAATTGACAGTCTGAAAGTATTCTGAAAATTCAAAAATATTTGTTATTATTTGGTTGAATTTTTTAAGGAATTAATTTAAAAAAATAATATTATTTAAACTAACTAGAGATATTTAAGGCAATGATGATAATTTGAAAATGTTTAATATCCCTAAAAATGTGCTAATCATACATTTAACTTTAATTAAACTTCCTAAAAAGTGCAACTATTCATATTAAAAAACGTGCTACATGCATTAAATGTAGCAATTAATAAAGAAACAAAAGTTTCATAATTTGTGTTGTCAATGTGTTAATTATTAACATTAATTATCCATTATTACTTTATTCCCTTAATTTTTAATTAATTGTTAATAACAACTCTTTTTAATATATTATAATTAACAATATAATTATTAATAAAATGCTATAGAGTGAGATATTAAATGCTACAAATAAAATTGAAACTCTAATGTGATAACTTGATAATATTATTGTATAAAATGTTATATACAAAATTTACACTATTTTAGATGATATTAATTTATTTTTCTATGAATGTCTATTACACAGTAGTTTGCTACTTGATTTTTCACGCATTGTAAGTAAGAGCAGTAGGGATGTGAAGGGTGAATTAAGGGGCAATAATCCTTCTTTAGGTGTAATAGAAGTTACTCTACTTCTTGGAATTGTGACAGCCTACTTTGTTGCATTCTCCTATAATTTATGATTCTTTTGATAAGTGAAATTTAATTTAATCAGAGGAAGGTCCATTAAAGTAGCTTACTATTTATACTTTCACGCATAGTAATTATGTATTGAGGGGAGTGGGGTTGTGAAGGGTGAATTAAGGGGCAATGGTCCTTCTTTAGGTGTGTAAAGTGATTAAGTCTGGCAGCGGAACCGGTAAATTTCAATTATCGATCCGGTCCATTTCGGTCTAGGTGTAAATATTAAGTCTAGGCGTAAAAATTTTTAAAATTGCTATTTTGAAAATAATCTTCCACCTAGAAAAATTTCAAAAACAGTGACTACTAGATGAAATACTTTATATGAAAGCTTGCAGTCGCTTATGAATATAGAATATCCTTACAAATGGTTTGGAATGCTCATAATTCTGATATGACATATAGACTAGATGATAGTGATTGGCGTGATATAAATGAACTTATAGATTTTCTAAAAGTTTTTTACTTAACTACAAAAAGAATATATGTACTTTATAGTCCATTAATTTGTGCTGTTTTGCCTGATATTTGTACGATTTCTTATAAATTATATAAATCTAAAAATAAACCAAGATTTCAATAAACCATTGAAAAAATGATTCTAAAATTTAAAAAAAAATTATATTCCTATTCCTCAACTTTATTTAACTGCATGTTTGTTAAACCCTCAGTATAAAGATGTAGGTGCATCAAAAATGGTTGAAAAAATGTATTTTAACTAGATATTAATGATATATTAAAAGAAATTTCTAATTGACGACAAGTTAAAGATGACATAAAAACTGAAGCTAGAAAATTGTATGATTTATATAATGCTAATATAAATTTAACAAGTGAAAAAGAACCTCAAAGCTCTAGGAGTAGATTTGATGAAGATAATATTGATGCATATTTACATGATTATCTTGAACTTTCTCACGATAATAGAAATAATTTTGATGCCTATGTTAATCAAAATACAGAACCTACTGAAGATATTCTAGCATGCTCGAGAAATCGCGACAAAGGATTTCGAAAACTACAACCGATGGCTCGAGATATATTAGCAATGCAAGCGTCGTCAGTAGCTTCGGAAGGCGTCTTTAGTGCAACAAGGTTTCAACTTAGATAACATAGGCATTCACTAGCAGCCGACAGCTTGGAGATATCGGTATTATTTCGAGATTGGATTAATGCCGAGAGAAGAAATTTGGATCGTGAACCACTACCGCCAAATTTCAAGATGACGTTGATGAAGTAATTCAGGATTGAAGCAATGGAAGATCTTTCTATTCAACCGATTCCCGAACATGTTACTAAAGAAATGTTGAATGATTTACGAAGGGATTTATATGGTGGCACTAACTATTAGTAAAAATATGATTATTCGAGATTTAATTCAAACAGAACCCTTCCTAGAAGGTGGCTGTGTAGATTAAATCTTTTAATACTCTACTAATATTTTTGTAAGTGTAAATATTAATAAAAATATAGGCTATTCGCCTTAAGTTGTTTTTTAATATTGTTGTATTAAATTTAATTTTTAATATTGACAATTTTTAATTTTATAACTTTAAAGTTTGAATTTAAAAATTTCAAACTTTAAGAGTTTGAAATTTAAATTTTATAACTTTAAAATTTGAATTTAAAATTTCCAAACTTTAAAAGTTTGAATTTAAAATTTTCAAACTTTAAAAATTTGAAATTTAAATTTTATAACTTTAAAGTTTGAATTTAAAATTTCCAAACATTAAAGTTTGAAAATTTAAAATTTTTTAATTTTTAAATTTGAAATTTAAATTTCTAATTTTTTAATTATTGTAATAAAAATTATATTCAATTAAAAAAATTAATTCTTTAAGTTTTAAAAAATTTATCTTTTTAATACCAGTCCGTCCCGGTTATCGGTCCGATCCGGTCCGTTATACTACTAGTAAACTTTCGGTCCGGGACGGAACACGAAATAATTATCGATTACTGGTCCAGTCCGATCCCGATTCACACAGTACCGATTTTGTCCCGATTTCGAAACTTATCGATCCAGTTCACCCGATTTCGATACCGCCGCCAGTCATAAATGTGATACATGTTCCTCTACTCTACTTTTTGAAATTGTGATGCTTACTATGTTACATTCTTCTATAATTTATTATTTATCTGACACATGATAGCAATTCAATACGCCTATTAAAATAGCTTGCTACTTAAATTTTCATGCATCGGAATTAAGTATTAAAGGGGAGTGAGGATGTGAAGGGTGACCTTAGGTTAAGGGGAACAATCCTTCTTTATTTGTGTAATACATGTTTCCCTGCTCTACTTTTTGGAATTGTGATGCCTACTGTGGAAAGACATAAAGTGATACCTAAAGTTGTTTCGAATTTTCAAAAAGACACATAAACTATGCAATCGTCCAATTACCCCCTAAACAATTCTAAATTGATATTATTACATCATTTATTGTCCACCTGGCATGAAGAGTGTATGCACTCTCTTAGAGAGCGTGAACAAACAAAAAAAATTAATATAATTTTATTTTTGCAAGTATTTTGCTATAAAATACATTTTCTTATTTTTCTTATGATTTAAACTTTTTCTCCTTATTATTTTTTTCCTTTTCTTTCTTCCCTTTTCTTCAGAAAAATCATTTTTATCTTAATTGAAGTTCCTCACTTTAAATGTCACTTTTTATCACAATTTCATTTTCCCTTTTTACTACTATTAGTTTAACTATCTCTTTAATTTAAACTATATCTAAACATTATATTACATTCAAACAATTTGATAAACACATTAGATTTCAAGATGACTAGTCGGTGTTATTTAGTTTTTTTAATCCAAATTTCAATTAAACTTTTTCAAATTTCGGAGAATTATGATTCTTTAAAAATTATCATTTCTAGTTTTGAAATTATATGAAAATAAGCTAAATTAATGAGATGATTAGGGAATATCATATAGTTTTTTTTATATCCGATTTCAATTTAGTTCTTTCAATTTTCGGAAATTAATTTATTCTTTCAAAATTATGATTCTAATTTTGGATTTATATGAAAATGAGTAGTTGATGATACTTCAAAATTTTAAATTATTAAAAATAATTAATTTTGTTATCAATAATTTAGTAAAGTATGAATAATATTATGAATATAATTTGATCGGAGAAGATGAAAAAGAAAAGAAAAAAAAAATGGGAGTGAGATTCG
Source organism: Solanum lycopersicum (assembly GCF_036512215.1). NCBI lineage: Eukaryota > Viridiplantae > Streptophyta > Magnoliopsida > Solanales > Solanaceae > Solanum > Solanum lycopersicum. Next base: position 54,928,451 of record NC_090802.1, on the reverse strand, counting down.
ATTTAACATAAGAAGTGGGAGGTGAAGAAAAAAAAGAAAATGGAGAAATGTTGAAGATGAAATGAAATTTAAAAATAAATCAAAATTAAAATTCAAGAAGTAAGAGAGAGAGAGAAACAAAAACAAAATGATAAAGGAAAACTTAAAATGAAAAAAAATACATTTTAAATTAAATTAATACGTGTCGTGTATTGATTGGTGCGTGAACACTTTAAAATTTGGGGCTGATCAAAAAATGGTATAATAATATCGGTTCATAATTATTTAGTGGGGTAAATGACAATTACAAAATTAAAATGTCTTTTTAAAAATTCGGAACAACTTTAATGATTACTTTATATCTTTTCTCTTTCTTCTATCCCTACTCTACTTTTTGGAATTGCGGTGCCTATTACATTTTTCTATAATTTATAGAGAAAAGACATAAAGTGACAACTGAAGTTGTTTCGAATTTTTAGAAAGACACTTTAACTATGCAGATGTCCATTTTATCCCCCTAAACAATTCCGAACATATATTATTACATCATTTTGAGATCAATTCTAGATTTTAAATGGCAAGTGTAATCACACACCAATTATTGTGCGACACGTGTTAACTCAATTCGAAATATTTATTTTTTTTCCTTTTAAGTTTTCTTTATTTCTTTCTCTTACTTTTTGACTTATTTTAGTTTTATTATTTTTATTTTAATTTCATTTCAATTTTTAATTTATCTTCTACCCCAACTTTCAAGTTTCCTCCATTTTCTTTCTTTATTCCTTCTTCTCACCTTTTATCCTCACCTAACCCCCACACCCATATCAAGTTGAGTCCCTCCATTTTCTTTCTCTTTTCTTCTTCTTATTTGGTCAAATTTCTTACTTTTAAAAATTATACTATTTTTTAGACTTTGTTGAGTTATTGATAACAAAACTAATTATTTTTCTAAGAAAGATCAAAATTTTGAAGGTATATCATCATTTAATTTATCTCATTTCTATATAAATTCAAAACTAGAAATGATAATTTTGAAAGCACAAAAATTCTCCGAAAATTGAAAATTTTAATTGGAATTTGGATAAAAAACTAAATAATGTCTACTAATCATCTTGAAATATTATGGATTTATCACATTGTTCGAAATGTATTAAAATATCTAGATATAATTATAAAATTAAAGAGATTTAAACTAATAGCAGAATAAAAGAGAGATGGAGTTGTAGTAAAAAGTGACATTAAAAGTGATAAGTTAATGAATATGACAATGAATTTTTGAAGAAGAAGGAATAAAGAAAAAGAAAAAAATAATAAGGAGAAAAAGTTAAAATAATAAAATAATAAAAAAATAAAAATATATATTTTATAGTAAACTTCTTGTAAAAATAAAAGTATATTCGTTTTTTAGTTTATTCACGCTCTTTAAGAGAGTGTATACACTCTCCATGCTAGGTGGACAAAAAATGATTAATAATATGAGTTCATGATTGTTTAGGGGGATAATAGGACACTTGCATAGTTTAGTTGTCTTTTTGAAATTTTGAAATAACTTCAGATGTCACTTTATGTCTTTTTTCTAATTTATAATTTATTTAACACATGATACATTTTCAATTTTTTTAAAAATAAATCTATTAAAATAGGTTGTTACTTTAAACTTTCGCGCATCGTAGTTAAGTATTGAGGGTAGTGGAGATGTGAAGGGTAAACTAAGGGGCATGTCCTCCTTTATCTGTGTAATACATGTTACTCTACTTTTTGAAATTGTGATATCTATTATGTTCTTATATAATTTTTGATTTAAATAAAAAATAATAAATGAATAAAATATATATTTGATGTACTTCAACTTGGATGGCTATCTTTTAAGGTTAGAATTTCTTTTGTCGTATACAATACATCGAATTTGTCGACTTCGTAAAATCATGTGTATAAATTTAGGCTTATGATTGAGATAATATCTTAGATGATCACTCAACTTTGTATACTTCACTTAGAAAGTCATTCAACTTTGAGCTGTTTGCTTAGAAAGTCACTCAATTTTATTTTATAACTCAAAAACCACTCAACTATTAGTGTTTTTCTTAGAAAGTCATTGAACTATTGATATTTCACTTAGAAAGTCACACAAAAAATTTAAATAATTTATTTTGTTAAAATCTAATGATTATTTAAAATTATTTTCTAAGAATTTATAAGATATTTATTTTTATTTTCTAATATATTGCCTTCTTCAATTATTGAATTACAATTTTTTTGAAAAAATGAGCAATAACATTTTTTTAACACGTTTAATTCCTGACTTCTAGTAAAACAATTACGAGAATAGAAAAGCAATTTTTTCTCTTAATTGCTACTGTACATTTAAAAGTAACAATCATTTATTATTTCTTATTAAATACTAAGCAATGCTTCTGTAAATTTTGATTTTAATTTGTCAATTGCACTATGCACAATAGCGATCTTTTATTATTTTAAAAAAATAAATATTTCAATAATTAAAATATAATGAATAGTTAAATTGCACATCTTTTTTTTAAAATTAGTTTAAAATGAAATTACATTTCAGCAAAATTTAATAAAGAAATTAATTAATTGGATGACTTTTTAAGTAAAATATGATTAGTTGAGTGATTTTCTAAGTGAAATATCAATAGCTGAGTGACTTTTAAGTGATAAAACAAAGTTAAGTGACTTTCTAAGTAAACTACTCAAAGTTGAGTGACCATCTGTGATATTAACTCGCTCATGATTCAACACCTAGTTAGCAAGAATTTAAATTATCTTAAATAGAGCCTCCCCCCCCCCCCCCCCCCTCAATGAATTTATAGTCTGAATAATGAACTGCTATAATTAACGTAATAAAATTAGCTCGTAAAAATATAGTCAGTTATTTTTTTCAAATTTGAGTGGATTATTGACATGCTCGCTTATTAGCTTAGGTTACTCGATTCCTCTCAATACACACACACATAGAAATGAGCAATCTCTCCACAAAAAAAACTTAATGATACAACAAAAATATACATGGTATAATCAAGGTTTTTTGTTGTATCATTAAGATCTTGAAGGTCTAGCGTGTGTAGACATTTTTTTTTTCAAGTTAGTGTCACGTATATCGAAAAATGATAGAAAATTATTTATAAAATAAATTCAGGGGGTAATAAGACCTTAGTATAGTATAAGTGTGTCTCTAGAATTTCGAACATAAGTTAGAGGGTACTTATGCATTTTCCCATATTCCTTTTTAATTTATTCATATTTCTGTAGTGTTTGAATTACATAATTTATTAAATACTGTACAAATTAAAATTGGTATTTAAACTCTCTTGTGTATTCATTACTTTTAATTTTTAATATAACTTTTTCTACGAAATATTAATTGATTAGTAAATGTGTGAATTGAATATAACTCTACTTTCTTTCTTGAACTTAGAATTATACTTTTTATACTTTTCATAAGAAAGTTTTGTGTGGATATATAAAAAAGTTTAATCTATTATATGCTCATATTTTAAAGTAATAGTTGTGAAAAAGTTAAACTATAAGTAAGAGAAATTACACGAACTCTAAATTAAATACTGAAATAAATTTATAAATATAAAAATATGATATAGAGGAAATTATTGGTAAAGTAACATAAATAATTTAAAATATCCAAAAAAAAAAGAAACAAATTGGTCCATAAAAAAATATGTCTTTGTATTGTTTCAAAAAAATATATGATTCTCTACTTCTTTTTTTTTTTAAACTAATATAATTCTAGGGATAATGCATAAGTAATCTCATAGCTTATGACCAAAATATCAGAGAAACACCTAAACTTAACTAAAATCTTATTATCCTCTAAACTCATTTTATTCGTATTTGTGTGCACCTTTTGTGCTGATGTTGCACCTTCAACCACTCAAGTTGGTTGTGTTTGTACACACTCACCCGTCACGTGTGTAAATAATTCTTTTAATTAAAAATTACTTTTTTAAAAATAAATTTAAAAAATTTAAAAATATTTCTCAATTTTTAAAAACTATTTTATAATTTTTTAATATTTCCTAATTTTTTAATTTTTTTTTCAAAAAAATATTTTGATTTTTTTATCTTGTATTTAAATTAAGTTAATACACATTTGTTTTTCTTACATTCATTTTTTTTCTCTTTTATTTTTCTATTGAGTTTATTTCTTTGTCTTTCGTTTTGATTTGGTTTCAAATGTCTTGTATTTAAAGTAAGTTAATTTTGAACGGATATCAAAATAAGTTAAGAAAATCAAATAAAATATTAAAATTAAAGAAAACTTTTAAATTATTTTTGTAAATACACACAATTTATTAAAAATAATAATAATGCTTCAATTCTAGTCATCAACTTGCATAATAATGCTTGTATATGCTCTATGCATTTTTAATCTATTTAACACTTATGAGGATGATAAACAAGTTTTTCAAGAACTTGTATATGTTTTAGATTTTGAACCCATTGGGTATTTTCATATCAATTTTGTCAAGTGACAACATCCAATATTAGGTTTATGACATCGTCTAGTGCCTAGATTGAGAGTCAAATAAACTTTACACTTACCAAGATGCACTATTCCACTTTTCACTTGATAATTATTTCTACACTAGCATGCTTTAATAGATGTAAAATTCATATCCTCATAATCTTTTACAATATTGTACGTTATTGTATCAAAGATATCGTCAACGATATATCATTTTGTATCGATTCACAATAGAACATAACTTATTGAGAACTCATGACTTCATTATTTTCAAGCGGAAACAGCGGGCAAGTGCTTGTAAGCCAACAACCCAGTGAACCGACGAGACACTCGAAGAAAGGGGGTCACACTGAGCAAGTACGAGAAATTGGCCCTGCTCCACTTTCTTAAAAGCAAGGACCCCTCTCATGATGTTTCATAAAGTGTTATGTCGTAGGCTCTTCAAGAGCACATTGTCTCCTTGTTATGATCATTTTGTTTCTTTGATCCTCTCCCTTTTCAAGGATTATTTTATTTAGAATTGATTAGTCTATCATTCTTCATGCATGTCATAGACTTTATCATTAAAGGACATTCAACAGGAGTATTTACAACTCTTGAATTGCTTTTAATCTCCCTCTTATGTTAAAAAAACTAACATATATCTCAATCTTTTTGAGAATCTATCTTTGTGCATCATTGCATATTCATTGATTATATACTACATATCAAAATAATAAGATGAAAACTATCTGGTTCCTGACCATAAATCGATTCAAAGAAAATTTGATCATAATTAATCGGTATGATGTATACAACTACTTTAGTATGTAATACACTATATTTTCGATTGTGAAACTTTGTTCTCATATGTAACGACCTGTTTAGTCGTTTTGAGCAGCAGATTTTATTTCTGGAAAAACAGGCTGAGACGACGGAACCCACGACGGAACGTCATGGGCACGACGGACCATCGAGGGTGTCTCGTCCCAAAACACTTAGAAATTCTGAAATTTGGGTGCTGAAATCGACTCTCTGAACTTTGTAACGAAATGGCAGGACGGATCGTCACAGGCCCTTGGTGGAAATTTGGGTCTCTGAACTTTGTGACGACCTGCAGGACGGACCGTCGCAGGCACGACGGCTCGTCACAGGTTGCGCAATCCCAGTCTGGGTCGGATTTCTTGATACGTTTTAAGGGACGTTTTTGACTATTCTTGCCTTAATTATAAAGTTAGTGGGTTAATGTTAATAAGTCTAATTACTTGGGGGTTAAAAGAGGTAACCTTAAGTTAATTAGTGGGTTATTATTGCCATTTTTTATTCTTAATTATATACTAATTAGGGTAAAAGAAAGAGGGGTTGAATAAAGAAAATAGAAAGAACAAGAGAAAGAGAGAGAAAGTTGAACGAGAGAGAGGATCGAACGAGAGAAAAAACACAAAGCTTGGGAATTTGCTTGCTTGATTTCTAATCTTCGGTGGAGGTAGGTTATGGTTTTCATGCTTTCATAGTAAACTCTTAATAGAGAATGATATGTATTGGTAGTATTGTAAAACCCTGCTATGTGCTTAATTGTATGCATGCATGAACGTGATTATATAATTGTGATCATATTAAGCATGATGAAGCTATTGAATCCCAAATCTTGATAAAAACCTAATCTCTTGTTAATGATGATGCCTTGATATAAAAGAAGGCTTGATGAACTAAAGTAATGAGATTGATGATGCCTTGGTGAGAAAGATGGCTTGATGAATTGATAGAAAGAGATTAGGGGATCGGGTGTCACGAACCGACACGTAGATTTAGGGGATCGGGTGTCACGAACTGACACGTAGATTTAGGAGATCGGGTGTCACGAACCGACACGTAGATTTAGGGGATCGGGTGTCACGAACCGACACGTAGAATTAGGGGATCGGGTGTCACGAACCGACACGTAGAATTAGGGGATCGGGTGTCACGAGCCGACACATAGAATTAGGGGATCGGGTGTCACGAAACGACACGTAGAATTAGGGGATCGGGTGTCACGAACCGACACGTAGAATTAGGGGATCGGGTGTCACGAACCGACACGTAGAATTAGGGATCGGAGTGTCACGTACCGACACAAGAGGATTAATGAATATGAGGGATCGGAGTGTCACGTACCGACACAAGAGGATTAATGAATATGAGGGAGCGGAGTGTCACGTACCGACACAAGAGTAATAAAGATAATGAATCTTGAAAGATGTTAATATACTCAATCTAATGAACGTGATTCCCAAATGAGTATGGTATCGAGGCTTGAGTCCTCATGTGTGAACTTGACGGTAACTGTTAATAATATAGTATTTGTTGTTGCTACATGTTGAGTATCATAGTTGATTTTATGATATTACTTGGTATATATTGATTTCTATTTTGAGTTGGCCGATGATATCTACTCAGTACCCGTGTTTTGTACTTACCCCTACTTTTATGTTCTCTTCTTGTTTATTTGTGGAGTGCAGCAAACGTGCCATCGTCTTCAACTCAACAGTAATTCAAGCCAGTCTTACTACATCGGAAATTCAGGGTGAGCTAATGCTTCTAGCTTGGACTGGATCTTCTTCTTCAAGTCTTGATGCCTTGAACTTCCGGCATGGACTAGCTTCTTATGTATTTTTAGCTTTTAGAATACTCTTAGTTTAGTCGTTTGATCGTAGATGTTCTTGTGATGATGACTTCCAGATTTTGGGGAATAATAGATGTTGAATTTTAGAAGTTAATGAATTGGTCTTTATTTAATGAGTTTAAGTCTTCCGCATTACTTTCTGTTGATATTATATTGAAACGTTAAGGTTAGATTGGTTGGTTCGCTCACATAGGAGGGTAAGTGTGGGTGCCAGTCGCGGCCCGGATTGGGTCGTGACAAACTTGGTATAAGAGCATTAGGTTCGTTGGTCTCATCACACAAGAACGAGTCTAGTAGAGTCTTAAGGAACGGTAGGGGGACGCCTTTACTTTTCTTTGAGAGGCTATAAGACTTTAGGAAAATTCCATTCTTTCTTTCTTTCTTTCGTGCTACTACTTGAATCCAATTGGTATCTAGGTGATACAAATTGGTATCTGACCATCTTCACTCTCTTTCGCAGATGGTTAGAACTAGAGCAACGACTACGCCAACACCAACACTAGCACCGGCGGGACAGGGTGCATCTGAGCAAGCCACTGGGGCTGTTGCTCGAGGAAGAGCAGCGGCAAGAGGCCGTAGTAGAGGTCGTGGGAGGACGTCCTATAGGGTAAGAGGACGAGCACCTAGCCCATCTGATACTAGGGCAGTGACTCCTCCACCGACTGAGGAAGTAATAAGAGAAGGGGAGGATGGGGAAACTGAACAAGTGCAGAATGAGGGATTGCCACCCCAACCTACCCCAGAGATGATCAATCAGGTTCTTGCCTATCTCAGTGGGTTGTCTGATCAAGGTCTGGCACCTCCAGTGTTTTCTGCGCCAACACCTCCGGTTTCAGAAGTGCAACATGCAGCCACTATGGCTCCTCGTATGGATGTCTCATTGGACATAGGCACATTTCCACGTCTGACTATTGGGCCTATAATGACAAATGATCAGCATAAACTTTTCAGTAAGTTCTTGAAATTGAAACCTCCGGTCCTCAAGGGTGCTGAATCGGAGGATGCTTATGATTTTCTGGTTGACTGTCACGAGCTACTACACAAGATGGGTATAGTAGAACGGTTTGGTGTGGAGTTTGTGACTTATCAGTTTCAAGGGAATGCCAAAATGTGGTGGCGGTCACATGTTGAGTGTCAACCAACGGAGGCACCACCTATGACTTGGGCCTCATTCTCTAGCTTGTTTATGGAGAAGTATATCCCCCGGACTTTGAGGGATAGGAAAAGGGATGAGTTCTTGAGCCTAGAGCAAGGTAGGATGTCGGTCAATGCATATGAGGCTAAGTTTCGTGCATTATCCCGGTATGCCACCCAACTATGTTTCAGTCCACAAGAGCGGATTCGCCGTTTTGTGAAGGGGTTGAGGTCAGAGTTGCGAATTTCAGCCTTACAGGTAGCGGCTATGGTAAAATCCTTCCAAGAGGTGGTAGACTTCGTGATAGAGGTGGAAGGAGTGAAGCCAGACGACTTCACTACGACATCGACATCAAAAAGGTTTCGAAAGGGAGGTGAGTTTAATGGTGCTTACACTAGAGGACAGGGTTCGGGAAGTTACTCAGTCCGACCAATTCAGTCTTCACTACAGACTGTAGTTGGGGGACCACTTCAGACCGGTCAACACTTCTCCGAGAGACATATGCTTGACTCCAGAGAGTGTTATGGGTATGGGGAGACTGGGCATATTAGGAGAAATTGTCCAAAACAGAGTTATAGACCCCCAATGGCTAGAGGTAGAGGTGGTCATGGTAGAGGCCGTCATTCTGGAGGACGTGGTGGTCGAGGTAATGGTGGTCACCAAAACGGCCGAGGTGATGGGCAAACTGGAGCCACTACATCACAACATGGTAGGGGCAACGGACAGATGAACGATAGGGCCCATTGTTACGCTTTCCCTGGGCGGTATGAAGCGGAGACATCTGATGCTGTCATCACAGGTAATCTTCTGGTTTGTGATTGCATGGCCTCTGTATTGTTTGATCCTGGATCCACATTTTCTTATGTATCTTCCTCATTTGCTAATGGTCTAAATTTACATTGTGAATTACTTGATATGCCTATTCGTGTTTCTACTCCGGTGGGTGAGTCTGTGGTAGTTGAAAAGGTATATAGGTCTTGTTTGGTGAAATTTGTGGGGAGCAACACTTATGTAGATTTGGTTATCTTGGAAATGGATGATTTTGATGTAATTCTGGGTATGACTTGGCTTTCTCCAAATTTTGCAATCTTGGATTGTAATGCTAAAACCGTGACGTTAGCCAAGCCTGGGACAGATCTGTTAGTGTGGGAGGGTGACTACACTTCCAATCCGGTGAGTATCATCTCAAGGATGACACTACCCAAGTACCCTCGATTGAGTCGGTTTTGGTGGTCCGTGAGTTTCTAGATGTGTTCCCTGCAGATCTTCCTGGTATGCCACCAGATAGGGATATTGATTTTTGTATTGACCTTGAAACGGGTACTCGCCCCATTTCGATACCCCCTTATAGAATGGCTCCCGCGGAGTTAAGAGAGTTAAAAACCCAACTTCAAGAGTTGTTAAACAAAGGCTTTATTAGACCAAGTGCATCTCCTTGGGGTGCTCCGGTTTTGTTTGTGAAGAAGAAGGATAGGAGTTTTCGAATGTGTATAGACTACAGACAACTAAACAAGGTAACCATAAAGAATAAGTATCCTCTTCCTCGCATTGATGACTTGTTCGATCAGTTACAAGGTGCTTGTGTCTTCTCTAAGATTGACTTGAGATCCGGTTATCATCAATTGAAAATACGGGCAACGGATGTGCCAAAGACTGCTTTTCGAACGAGGTATGGGCATTACGATTTGTAGTGATGTCTTGTCTTTTGGTCTTACGAATGCCCCTGCTGCGTTCATGAGCTTGATGAACGGGATTTTTAAGCCATATTTGGACCTCTTCGTGATCGTATTTATTGATGATATACTTATATATTCAAAGAGCAAGAAAGAACATGAGGAGCATTTGAGAATGGTATTGGAAATGTTGAGGGAGAAAAAGCTTTATGCCAAGTTCTCTAAGTGTGAGTTTTGGCTAGATGCAGTGTCCTTCTTAGGGCACGTGGTTTCTAAGGATGGAGTAATGGTGGATCCTTCTAAGATCGAGACAGTGAAGAATTGGGTAAGACCTACTAATGTGTCAGAAATAAGGAGCTTTGTTGGGTTAGCTAGCTACTACCGTCGATTTGTCAAGGGATTCTCTTCTATTGCTTCCCAATTGACGAACTTGACTAAGCAGAATGTTCCATTTGTATGGTCGGACGAATGTGAGGAAAGCTTTCAGAAGCTCAAGACTTTGTTGACTACCGCACCTATCCTTACCTTGCCAGTAGAGGGTAAGAACTTCATTGTTTATTGTGATGCATCCTATTCGGGTTTGGGTGCAGTGCTAATGCAAGAGAAGAATGTGATTTCTTATGCTTCAAGACAATTAAAAGTGCATGAACGTAACTATCCAACTCATGATTTGGAATTGGCTGCGGTAGTGTTTGCATTAAAGCAATGGAGACACTATTTATATGGGGTTAAGTGTGAGGTCTACACGGATCATCGTAGCCTTCAGTATGTCTTTACTCAGAAGGATTTGAACTTGAGGCAACGGAGATGGATGGAGCTACTAAAGGACTACGATATCACTATCTTGTATCATCCGGGAAAAGCGAATGTTGTAGCGGATGCTTTAAGTAGAAAGGTAGGAAGCATGGGAAGTCTAGCTCACTTGCAAGCTTCTAGACGCCCTTTGGCTAGAGAGGTTCAGACTCTAGCTAATGACTTGATGAGATTAGAAGTAAATGAGAAGGGAGGATTGTTGGCTAGTGTGGAGTCAAGATCTTCTTTTCTTGACAAAATTAAGGGAAAACAGTTTGATGATGAGAAACTAAGGCGAATCCAAGATAAATTATTGCGAGGGGAGGCTAAGGAAGCACAAATCGATGAGGAAGGTGTTTTGAGAATCAAGGGAAGGGTATGTGTACCCCGCGTCAATGATTTGATCAACACTATTCTGACAGAGGCTCATAGTTCAAGGTATTCTATACATCCGGGTGCAACCAAGATGTATCGTGACCTAAAACAACACTTTTGGTGGAGTAGAATGAAGCGTGATATTGTTGACTTTGTTGCCAAGTGTCCAAACTGTCAACAAGTAAAGTATGAACACCAAAGGCCCGGAGGAACACTTCAGAGAATGCCCATTCCGGAATGGAAGTGGGAAAGAATTGCAATGGACTTTGTGGTTGGTCTTCCAAGGACAATGGGTAAGTATGACTCCATTTGGGTGATTGTTGATAGGTTAACTAAATCTGCTTATTTCAATCCGGTAAAGGTGACTTACAATGCAGAGAAGTTAGCCAAGATCTATATTTCAGAAATCGTTCGATTGCATGGGGTTCCACTATCCATCATATCAGATAGAGGTACGCAGTTTACTTCTAAGTTTTGGAAAACATTGCATGCGGAATTGGGTACTAGGTTGGACCTTAGTACTGCTTTCCATCCTCAGACCGATGGTCAGTCTGAAAGGACGATTCAAGTGTTGGAGGATATGCTTCGTGCATGTGTGATAGAGTTTGGTGGCCATTGGGATAGCTTCCTACCCTTAGCGGAGTTTTCATACAATAATAGCTATCACTCAAGTATTGATATGGCCCCATTTGAAGCATTGTATGGGAGGAGATGTAGGTCTCCCATTGGTTGGTTTGATGCATTCGAGGTTAGACCTTGGGGTACTGACCTTTTGAGGGATTCGATAGAAAAAGTGAAGTCTATTCAAGAAAAGCTTCTAGCGGCGCAAAGTAGACAAAAAGAATATGCAGATCGAAAGGTTAGAGACTTAGAGTTCATGGAAGGTGAACAAGTCTTGTTGAAGGTTTCGCCAACGAAAGGGGTGATGCGATTTGGTAAGCGAGGTAAACTTAGCCCAAGGTATATTGGTCCATTTGAAGTACTTAAGCGAGTAGGGGAGGTGGCTTATGAGTTAGCCTTGCCTCCAGGGCTGTCCGGAGTGCATCCGGTATTCCATGTGTCTATGTTGAAAAGATATCATGGGGATGGAAATTACATTATCCGTTGGGATTCAGTTTTGCTTGATGAGAATTTGTCTTATGAGGAGGAGCCTGTTGCTATTTTAGATAGAGAAGTTCACAAGTTGAGGTCAAGAGAGATTGCATCCATCAAGGTGCAATGGAAGAATCGACCGGTTGAAGAAGCCACTTGGGAGAAGGAGGCGGATATGCGAGAAAAATACCCATATCTGTTTACAGATTCAGGTACTCCTTTTCGCCCTTCTTTTCCTTCTTGTGATCGTTCGGGGACGAACGATGGGTAAATTGGTATCTAATGTAATGACCTGTTTAGTCATTTTGAGCAGCAGATTTTATTTCTGGAAAAACAGGCTGAGACGACGGAACCCACGACGGAACGTCATGGGCACGACGGACCGTCGAGGGTGTCTCGTCCCAAAACACTTAGAAATTCTGAAATTTGGGTGCTGAAATCGACTCTCTGAACTTTGTAACGAAATGGCAGGACGGATCGTCACAGGTGTGACGGACCGTCACAGGCCCTTGGTGGAAATTTGGGTCTCTGAACTTTGCGACGACCTGCAGGACGGACCGTCGCAGGCACGACGGCCCGTCACAGGTTGCGCAATCCCAGTCTGGGTCGGATTTCTTGATACGTTTTAAGGGACGTTTTTGAGTATTCTTGCCTTAATTATAAAGTTAGTGGGTTAATGTTAATAAGTCTAATTACTTGGGGGTTAAAAGAGGTAACCTTAAGTTAATTAGTGGGTTATTATTGCCATCTTTTATTCTTAATTATATACTAATTAGGGTAAAAGAAAGAGGGGTTGAATAAAGAAAATAGAAAGAACAAGAGAAAGAGAGAGAAAGTTGAACGAGAGAGAGGATCGAACGAGAGGAAAAACACAAATCTTGGAAATTTGCTTGCTTGATTTCTAATCTTCGGTGGAGGTAGGTTATGGTTTTCATGCTTTCATAGTAAACTCTTAATAGAGAATGATATGTATTGGTAGTATTGTAAAACCCTGCTATGTGCTTAATTGTATATATGCATGAACATGATTATATAATTGTGATCATATTAAGCATGATGAAGCTATTGAATCCCAAATCTTGATAAAAACCTAATCTCTAGTTAATGATGATGCCTTGATATAAAAGAAGGCTTGATGAACTAAAGTAATGAGATTGATGATGCCTTGGTGAGAAAGAAGGCTTGATGAATTGATAGAAAGAGATTAGGGGATCGGGTGTCACGAATCGACACGTAGATTTAGGGGATCGGGTGTCACGAACCGAGACGTAGATTTAGGGGATCGGGTGTCACGAACCGACACGTAGATTTAGGGGATTGGGTGTCACAAACCGACACGTAGATTTAGGGGATCGGGTGTCATGAACCGACACGTAGATTTAGGGGATCGGGTGTCACGAACCGACACGTAGAATTAGGGGATCGGGTGTCACGAACCGACATGTAGAATTAGGGGATCGGGTGTCACGAACCGACACGTAGAATTAGGGGATCGGGTGTCACGAACCGACACGTAGAATTAGGGGATCGGGTGTCACGAACCGACACGTAGAATTAGGGGATCGGGTGTCACGAGCTGACACATAGAATTAGGGGATCGGGTGTCACGAACCGACACGTAGAATTAGGGGATCGGGTGTCACGAACCGACACGTAGAATTAGGGGATCGGGTGTCACGAACCGACACGTAGAATTAGGGATCGGAGTGTCACGTACCGACACAAGAGGATTAATGAATATGAGGGATCGGAGTGTCACGTACCGACACAAGAGGATTAATGAATATGAGGGAGCAGAGTGTCACGTACCGACACAAGAGAAATAAAGATAATGAATCTTGAAAGATGTTAATATACTCAATCTAATGAACATGATTCCCAAATGAGTATGGTATCGAGGCTTGAGTCCTCATGTGTGAACTTAACGGTAACTGTTAATAATATAGTATTTGTTGTTGCTACATGTTGAGTATCATAGTTGATTTTATGATATTACTTGGTATATATTGATTTCTATTTTGAGTTGGCCGATGATATCTACTCAGTACCCGTGTTTTGTACTTACCCCTACTTTTATGTTCTCTTCTTGTTTATTTGTGGAGTGCAGCAAACGTGCCATCGTCTTCAACTCAACAGTAATTCAAGCCAGTCTTACTACATCGGAAATTCAGGGTGAGCTAATGCTTCTAGCTTGGACTGGATCTTCTTCTTCAAGTCTTGATGCCTTGAACTTCCGGCATGGACTAGCTTCTTATGTATTTTTAGCTTTTAGAATACTCTTAGTTTAGTCGTTTGATCGTAGATGTTCTTGTGATGATGACTTCCAGATTTTGGGGAATAATAGATGTTGAATTTTAGAAGTTAATGAATTGGTCTTTATTTAATGAGTTTAAGTCTTCCGCATTACTTTCTGTTGATATTATATTGAAACGTTAAGGTTAGATTGGTTGGTTCGCTCACATAGGAGGGTAAGTGTGGGTGCCAGTCGCGGCCCGGATTGGGTCGTGACATCATAAGCAATGATTAACTATTTATTTGAGGAATTTAATGTCTTATCATATTTGATATTTATCAAATTATCAAAATGAATTATCTTGACTGCATATTCTGAAAGTTGTGCTCTTAACTTAATTATCTTGCACAAATAATTTTGCAAATGTCAAACTACATGTCGACAACAAACGCATATTTGATTATCTTATAGATGCATCTCTTTATCATATCACATGATAATTAAGTGAATGGGTCCATATTCACCTTCAATACTTTTTAGAATTTAGGAATTTAGTCTCAATATTAGTTGATCCAATCAAACTTATCACGAGAAAAAGCAACATAAAGAATTCTTGAAGAATCTTCTAGATGTATATCTATTAATGTGATGCATACCTTTGGGATGATCAAATTATTAGTACTTGTAAACTCCAAGTTTACTATGCCATGTGTCTTTTGTCTAGTAAATTTCCAATTTATTTCAATTTTTAATATTTCGAGAGTAAATTTCAGATTTATTTTTTCAATTACTCTACCTCTTTTAAAGGTGAGTCGTGATCCCATCACTGAATAAACTAATCTGATTATCAGAAAATTGTGTCTTAAATCATATTATTTGTGCCAGTAATTTTTCAATCATCAAGTTGCGATATAACAATAGACACACATGCGACCATCTAAAAGAAACATCTATTAGGACCATTAATTAAGTATCTAAACAATCCACTAGGTGGATGAATAGGACCACAAATATCTGTATACGTTCCTAGAACGCAGGGGACTCAATTTCAACTTTCGTTATGATGGTCTCACAATTAACTTGCCTTTCTAACAAGCAGTACAAGAAAATTCATCATTTAGAAGAATTTTTAGTTTCTATAATGGATGTTCATTTTAATTTTCTATAATTCGTCTAAACATTATACAGTAATAATGTCCCAGACAATCATGCCAAATTAAGAAAGTATTGGTTAGGAAATAAATTTATTTACTATAGAATTTGTCTCAGTTGCACTAATTCTTATTCAATACAAACCTAAAGATAAAATATGAAATTTTTCTATAATACATGTCTTATTACATTCTAGGTGATACCACATTATTGACAAAAGATCGCAATCTTTCTCACGTCTAGCATGTTGGCTTGCACCTCATTCCCATTAGAGAATGAATCTATATTTTTAGCATTTATCAAAAAATTTCATTTTTAATGAATGAAACACAAACATGTGAGCATATTAAATCATTATAGCTTTAGTATCTCATAGCATATTTATGTGTATTATTCAATCACTTGTCTTTTTTTCGATTTATTATACACTGCTGCGCATTTACTTTCGGGAATGGAGGGATTATAGGCTTCATGACTAATTTTAATAGAAAACACACTGTTTGCTTTTATAGTAAACATATCATTAATATGGTGCATAAAGACTTAAACCTAATGTCTTATCCATGTAAAAACATCTTAAGCCATAAATCAATGGAACTTGAACCCAATATTTTCTCATCGTGATGTATCAAGATTTGAACATGATATTTACCCTCATGGTGCGATCAAACACAAATTCATTGTCTTACTCTTTTAATGCGATTAAACATGAATCACCTTCTTATCCTCAATCGGGACTCACTCTACAACCTTTAATAACATTAGCACTTTGGTGATTATAAACATAAATAAAACTATTAATTTAGCAAAATTAAAATACCTGAAGTAATAATTTACTCACCCTTTCACCATGCTATTCTGATAAACTTATTCTAATGATCATATATAAGTATTGTGCTTAATAAAAATGAATGCATATTATCAGAAAATAAATTTGAGGCATAAATGGTCCAGAATTAATTAGATACCCTCAAATCTTATAAATCTAACATAATTATACACTTAATAACAAAAGAAAAATTACACGAGGAATTACTAACAATGATAAGCTCTCAAAAGTTAAATTTAAAAATTATATGTTGATGCATTATGCCTTCACGTGAAAGAAAGCCAAAAAATAAACAAGACCGTATTTAATAAAATATCGTCACAATAAGACGTAGAAAATATAATCAACATAATTTATATAATAATAAAATGGCACTCACTACACATACCCTTATAAATTCTCACCTCTAACTAGAGGTGATTCGACTTTTCAAATCAAAAGTGAATTATAACTTTATAAACATTTTTCTTATACTAATAATACTTATTCGTAATTCTTCTTTCTTCGTATCAAAATAACGCTTCGAGCTAATAATATGTTATGAAATTATAGAATAAGAAGAAGAAAGTAGAAAGAAGAAAAAACTTATTATTTCTCTGGAGGGATATTCAGGATTCATCGATTTTCTTTACAATGAAGGAAATCCCCCTCCCCCTTTATTTATAAGAAACCCTCCTCCCCCTTTATTTATAATGAAAATCTAACTTTGTCCCCAAATAGGATTTCTAACCATATCCTAAAAGGACTCCACATAATTAGATTTCACTATAATGCAATTATATTTATAACATGAATAAAATTATTCGTGCAGTTAATACTTTAGTTCAAATATCCTAATCATTGATAATTTGGTTCAAAAGTATCCTATAGTTACTAAGTGGATAAAAAATATTATCTTTTGAATAAATATATAATTTTTTTTCTTTCTAAACACATTTTGTTCCTAATAAAAGATGTTCTGTTAAATAACTTTCTTCTTTCATTTACTATTACTTTAAGTAATAAAAATGTAGAAAACAATTTTTTTCTTAATCTCAATTTATCAATTAAAATAGAATCTCCATTTGCTCTTTTAACAAATAATATATATCATATTTATAATATCATAGTTAATACACGATTAATTTTTATTTATATAAGGCTAAAACAATTCTAGTAAGATAGGAATATTTTTATTCGAATTGAAGTAGGATAAATGTTTGCTAATTAAATAATATTATTTGAAAAAGAATGTGTTTAAAAAATAAATAATATAATTGTTTGAAAAGGGTTTTTGATATATTAAGTAACAATAAAGATATTTTGGACAAAATATTAAATACAAAAATATTTTTAGATCAAACCATAAATGGAAAACATTTTTCTTCATTTCACATTGTTTATGGACATTTTAAACCCTTTTTCATTTAGAAGATATCTTCTAGAGTAAATTTTAGGTTCAGCAAACATAAAAATCATATTAGCGTTCTATAGCTATAGATTTGTTATTTTCGCTCCATAGCAAACTATATCAGATTTGTATAAATCGTAGGCGAGCATCTCGTTTGTATAAAAGCTCAAAAATTGAATATGTATACCATTTAGATGATTGTATATTTTTAACTACTACGTATATATATCAATCAGTGTTTTCAAAAATGCTTTTGGGGCGAGTTTCGGGGTGGGGAGTACCGAAAACGCTCTAGGGCATAAATTAAAAAAGTAGATCCATAATGCGTAAATCCTAAAATTTGAGGCATACGCCGTGAACATAAAAATGTAAGTCTTGGATGTAAAACGTATGCCCGAGAATTTTTTATTTTTTTGCTTTAAATCATATTTTCATTATTGGTGTAATGATATTTCTCAAAATAATAATGATAATTCTTTTTTATTTATTATTGAATATTAATACTTATCTCACATAAAAATCATAATTCATCAAAAATCTTACTTTTGCTTATTTTATTAGTAATAAAACTATAAAATTGAATATAAATGCGACTAAGCCCCGTGGATCCATGGGATTGATGCCCCGTGTCTCCAGGCTTACGCCTCGCCTCACGCCCACGCCTTTTAAAACATTGGTATCAATGATTGTGTTTGTATACCTGTGTAAAATTTTGAATTTGTATACAGTTGAATAGAAATAAAACATTTGTATATCAAATCTCTCTCTCACACTTTATATAATAAAATAATATACTGTAATTTGTATAATTTGTATTTGTATAAAATGAGAAAGAGAGAAAGGCAAAAGACAACTAGTAGGGAAAGATTATTATTTGTATAACAATAAGGATAAATTTTACAAATTACATTACAATTTATCCCTCTTTAGTTTGTACTTAAATTGATCCCTTAAAAAGTAACACAAACCGGATACATTAATATGTAGTTCGGATACATTAAAGAGTATCTCGATATATTATAACATAAATCAAATATATAATATGTAGCTCGGATACATAATATGTGGCTCAGAGACATTGAAAACTAGCTCAGATACATTATAAAATAAATCGAATACATAATATGTAGCTCAGATACATTAAACACTGGATTCGATACATAATATGTAGATTAAATACATATAAAATAAATTGAATAAATAATATGCAGCTCGGATACATGAATATGTAGCTCAGATACATTAAAGAAATAAGGAATTTTAGAGGTTTTAAGAAATAGAAATGGATATTGGCATAAGGGAAACATAAGACATATATTTCAGTAAATTTTTCCTAATTAAGTGTATCAAATGAAAATATATGTATTTGTATCTACAGTTTTCTCTCGCTTAGTTCTTCCTTAGTAGTATTTAGCTTCCTCAAGATAATCTTGTTGATGCGAGCAACAAATGGTAGGTGTTATTTTTTTATCTTGTGTCTGGTGATCAAATGATGTCTTTGTGGTGCAAGATGTACATCAACCGAAGTGGATGGTTATATTATAGTGTAGTATCTTCATGTAGATGATGACTACGCGTATTTCACTTGGAGAAATTGTAACGATCCAATTTTTTTATATAAATAAGAATAAATAGGTATTTAAGGGCTTGATGGTCCTTTCACGTTTTAAATAAATAAATAAATAAATAAAAATAGATTTGTATTTATTTATTTTAAATTCTATTTGACTAATTCTTGAATTAGTCTCCTAATCCTAATATTTCTCTCTCTCTCACGCTTCTTAACTCTCTCTCTCTCACGTTCTCCATCTTTCTCACGTTATTCTGCCAAATATCAACAGTTCTTCACGCTTGAAGAACTCACAAAATTTTTTAAGTAAAAGAAAAAGTAATCAAAACGTCAAGGCTAAGAGAGGTTCGTCGAGTGAGGTGTACGTTGAAGTGAATTGGGAGTGGTTTGGAGGAGTTTTCCGGGAAGCAACATCAAAGTTTGAACATCGATTAAAGGTATGAGTTTCTCTCATGGAATTCTTTCTCCAAGAGTACTTTTTTTCGAACGTTTCTTAAACTCTTGAAACTAAGGTTGTTCCCCTTCGTATGTCCTTGTCCTTAGCTCCCTAACGAATTTGTAGGATGAGTATGTTGTGCTGCTAGATTTTTACATGAATGATGTGTTTAAATTAAATATGAATGTGTTTATGTGCGGGAAATCACGATAATGATCGTCAAAATATGACCGGAAAAATTAATGTATATGTGTGTATAGGGCAGTGTTTTAGTCACTGTTTTGGGATGTATAAGTTGTGTATTTATTGTATATTTTATGTGTATAATGGGTGTACAATGTGATGTTCATTATGATGAAGTATATAGTAATTGAATAACAATCTTTTAGCCAAACAAACCCATGAAATATGCACTTAAAATGTGTTAAAATACTCTACAAATTTTCTTAGGAATTCAAATGAAAATATTGATAAAAACGAATTGAAAAATGACCAAAAATTCCAGCAACAATGCAAAATTAATTTAGACTAAAGTTTAATGAAGGAAATCTGGAAATTTATTAAATTCTAAAGGAATGAGTCCACCAGGATTCGAACCTGGGACCTCACCCGTGAGGCAACAGTAATTCGCAGAAAAAAAAATAGTTGGGGATAAGGATCGAACACGCGACCTGGGGAAGGAGAAGGAGGACATTTATTAAACAATTAAATGGGAGCCGTGGGGATCGAGCCTACGACCTCCCAGTTCGCGAATGGAACAGAAAAAAAGAGATGCAAGGCGTAGGAATCGAACGCACGACCACAACGCTGAAGGGAAAGGCGAAAAATAATAAAGTGAAGCTGTGGGGATTCGATCCCACAACCTCAGTGCCACTCCCCTATTTAATAAAAAAAATAGAGGGGCTGTGGGGGTTCGAACCCACCACCGTACAACCTCCTCTTCAGAGAAAAAGAGAGGAAAATAAGGGGGTTGTGGGGGTTCGAACCCACAACCTCCCTAATGAGGCGATTTTTAATTAAAAAAAAAAGATTTGAATAAGAATTCTAATTAAAATAGAAAATTAATTCTTTCATGTAAATATTGAGATTTAAATTAGAATTCTAATTAAAAATAGAAAATTATTCTTTCATGTAAATGATTGAAATTTAATTTAGAATTCTAATTAAAATAGAAAATTTATTATGTCATGAAAATGTCGAGATTTAATTTAGAGTTCTAAAGTTATGAATATTAGAAATAAAATTAATGAAAAATACAATTGATATCCAAATAATTCAAGATTTGGGTTCCCTTGCCCAAACCTCCGTATTGATACATAAGTCATACGTGAGTAAAATATTCAAGAATCATGCCATCTACTTAGATAAAAAATCAAGATCTTGGTATATATATAAGATACATCAGTCTTGTAATACATAATCTTAGGAAAATAAGAATCACTTAACGAATTATAAATGAAGCCTCATGGCTTGTATGTATAGACACATAAGTTTAACATACGTTCAAGAATAAGTGAACCTAAGATATACGTAATGAAATGAAAAATGTGGTGATAATCATGATGTGAGGCTAATGTATATGATGAAAGCAACCTCAAATGATCCTAAGTAAATGTTACCAACACGTACTCACCAATGAGAGTGTAAGATAATGAAGAGATCAGTCTCGATGAACACTCTAATGAAAATGTTGAGTTTAAAACACTTAATACTAATGATGAGATGAGAAATCATCTATTGAGCTATGATGTCCTCATACTAGAAGCCAACTTCCCTGATGTATGGTTGAATGTAATGGAACTTTATACCGATCACCGATAGGCTAGCTATAAACGGTGATGCCTTCTTTCGGGAAGGGCGGAGGTTCACGTAACTCTCATGAGATGAGACTGTCCGGCTTTCCGGGTATGGGTCTCCATATATCTCCTAGTCTTAGAACCTATATTGCCACTATAGGGATCTGGCGGGGTTAAATTCCCATATACGCTAGCATGTTATTGAATCGCTTTAGCCGGTGATTCCACCTCTTTTTGGTGTGGGGGAGACACTGGATTTCATGATGCTCACATGATCTATGTCGGTTAAAGTTAAAGTTCCCAATGAATGAATGAGGCCAGCCTCAAATGAATCATATAAAGAAATGAATGATACCGAAGGTGTTAGGATATGATAATCAAGAGGTGAGCTAGATTCAGGTAATGACATTAGGTTATTCCTAATCATTGCACAACAAACCCAATGAAAGTCTTAAACTACATCCTAGGTATAGCTGGTGTTCGCACTGTCCTGTGAATGAATTGAAATGAAATTTTGTATGATTGAATGAAACAGACTCTGTGTTTGCTATAGAAGGCTCCCTAGTTGAGGTCTCATATGTTGAGCCCTCATTTTGGGAAGTCTTAAGGTTAAGTCTATGATAATAAGGTCTCATGGTATATGAATGAATAATATGAAAGAAACTAGGTGTTGTATGTTATGTGCTATATGAAGATGCTGTGTATTGTGTGCCATACGATAGTTATAATGATGCATGTCACTCTCATGGCATATCTTTCCCAATCTCAATTTAGCAAGTCCACTGACTTGACTTCCAAACATCATGTTGTTAGGAAAGAGCTATTCTTCCCCATGCATGTCCCTGGTGTGTGCTTGCATATACCCATACTTAGTACAAGTGTGTACTAATTCCATACAAACATCTATTAGGTGCAGGCACAGGTGGACGGTAGAGCTACAGGTTTGTTGTTGCAGCTATCCGGACGTCAGCATTCATCTGGAGTTTGGTAGGTCCTCATGCTTTCGAGGATGCTAATGTTTTACATTCTAGGGTAGTTTTAGAGTTGAGCTAGTGGAGCATGTTCCACTGGTCTTTCTTTCCTATTTTGGTTCAGACTATTGGTGTTATTTTGACCGATATACAATTAATACTTAATGAATTCTTTCTTTCAGTTGCTTATCTCTTAATTGTTAGATGGTTGATGATGAACGATTACGAAATATAAAGAATGTTTAATAACTATGATTAAAGAATCAAAAATTTCAAATTTTTCGCTAAAATTAACCTATGTAAAGTAAGAATGACGTAAGTAGGCTTGTTTGCGACCTTTGAGAGGTCAACGATGTTGGTCTCGTCTGGGGTCTAGATTCCAGTTGTGACAAAGTTGGTATCAGAGCGCTAGGTTAAATTCCTAGAATAATGAGTTCACATCAACCACATTGAGTAGTTTCTAAGTCATGGTAGTGAAGTGCACCACTATTCTGGATTAGAGACTGCATGATGCGTAGGAAAAACTTCCCTTCTTCTGATCTTATCGTGTTTTCCTGATGTCTGAATTCTTGGGGTTATGAACGTGTCTGACATTAATCCTTGTTGTTTTCAGAGAATGAACACTTGGAGAACTAAGGGTTTGCAGGGCGGGAGCAGCAGTAGCTAGGGGTAATCAAAATCCACCCCAGACTCCAGCTGAAGGAGTGGCCATGCCAGTTAACCCAGTTGGGTTGACTGATGCGGAGGTGAGGGCATCTCTAACCCAGATGGTATAGGCCATCACGATGCAGGCCCAGGCTATGACTGCCCAAGTCAACTGGTAGGATGTTTAGAGGGAAAACCCACCGGTTCACGGCATGGCCGACAGACTGCGAGATTTCACGAGGATGAATCCTCCAGTTTTCACAGGGGCTAAGACTTCAGAAGATCCTCAGGAATTTAACGATGAGTTTCATAAGATCCTGGTGCCCATGGGGGCCACTGATATTGAGAAGGCTGAGCTGGCTTCCTACCAGCTCAAGGATGTTGCACAGACTTGGTGCAAAATGTGGCAAGATAGCCGTAACCTAGGTGGAGTGCCAGTCACATGGGAGCTGTTCAAGACAGCATTTTTGGAAAGGTTCTTCCCTAGAGAGATGAAGGAGGCCAAGGTTGAGGAGTTCATCAACCTTAAGCAAGGATCTATGACGGTCAGAGAGTATTCCCTGAAGTTTGTGAAGCTATCAAGGTATGTTACTTCCCTTAGTATTTGATAACAAGAATGATGAGAGTACTTAACTTTGTTGAAATTATCCAGGTACGCGACTTCCTTGGTTTCGACCAGCAGGGATTAGATGAGCAGGTTCCTCACAGGAATCAATGGAGACCTGGAGGAGGAGTGTTGGGCTGCGATGCTCCATGATAATATGGACCTTTCTAGATTAATGGTGCATGTCCAGCAGGTAGAGGACAACCGAAAGAGGAGAGGTGTGCGTGATGTTAGGAGGCCTAGGCCTCAAGATCAGGCAGGTCCCAGCCATGGAGGCCATAGAAACAATTTTGGCGTCCGGGAGCAGCCCAAGTTCAAGAAGGGGCAAAAGAGTTCTGGTAATTCTGACCCTCAGAGAAATACAACACCTAGAGGAGGCAGACCCGAACCCAAGAGGGGCAATGGAGGTGAGATGCAGCGTCCAAAGAAGACTTGTACTAAGTGTGGCCGAACTCACAGTGGAGAATGCAGACAGGGCACTAATGCCTGCTTTGGTTGTGGTAAGAGTGGACACATGGTCAGAGATTGTCCCCAGAACAGAGGTCAGGCTGGGGGTAATGCTCAGAGCGCAACATCAACCGAGCCTCCCAACAGGAACAAATTTTACGCTTTGAAAGGTAGGGAGGAGCAGGAGAAGTCCGCTGATGTAGTCACAAGTATGCTGCAAGTATTCTAAACTTCTGTTTATGCTTTACTTAATCTAGGGTCTACGCTTTCCTTTGTGAATCCTCTACTTGCCCTTACTTTTGAAATACTACCTAAAGTTCTGCATGATCATATAGTGGTAAGTACGCCTTTAGGAGAAAATGTGAGAACTGATAGGGTATACCAGAATTGCCCAATAGTTGTGAGTGGTAGGGCTATGTGTGCAAACTAGATTGAGTTACCCATGCATGATTTTGATATTATTCTTGGCATGGACTGGCTTCACAACCATTATGCTTGCTTGGACTGTCGTAGTAGAGTGGTGAGGTTTCGCTTCCCTAATGAAGAAGAGTTAGTCTGGGAGGGGTACAATCCGACTCGCCCTAACCCCTTGATTTCAAATCTTAAGGCCAATAAAATGATGGCCAAAGGGTTACTATGTCATTTTGTGAGTGTTAATGACTTAGATAATGACGTTCCTTCCATAGACTCGGTGCCTGTAGTAAATGAATTCCTAGATGTGTTTCCTGAATATTTGCCTGGAGTCCCTCCCCTTCGTGAGATTGACTTTGGTATCGACTTAGAACCTGATACTAAACCAATATCAATTCCTCCTTATAGAATGGCTCCAGCAGAACACAAGGAGTTGAAGCTGCAGTTAAAATATCTCACTGATAAGGGTTTCATTCAGCCGAGCATATCCCCTCGAGGCGTTCCAGTGTTGTTTGTAAAGAAAAAAGATGGGACCCCTTAGAATGTGTATCGATTATCGGCAGCTCAACAAAGTCACTATAAAGAATAAGTATCCACTTCCCAGAATTGATGATTTGTTCGATCAGCTCCAAGGGTCTAGTTTCTTCTCTAAGATTGATCTTCGTTCAGGGTATCACCAGCTTAGGGTTAGGTATGGGGATGTCCCAAAAATAGCTTTTCGTACCCGTTATGGTCATTATGAGTTCTTGGTTATGTCATTCGGTCTCACGAATGCACCTGCTGCATTTATGGACCTCATGAACAGAGTCTTCCGTGAATACCTTGACTCTTTCTTTATAGTATTCATTTATGACATTCTCATCTACTCTAAGACCAAGGAAGAGCATGAACAACATTTGAGACTAACCTTGCAGGTACTTAGACAGCATCAGTTGTATGCCAAATTCAGCAAGTGTGAATTCTGGCTGAGATCAGTGACCTTCCTGGGCCATGTTGTGTCTGATCAAGGTGTAGAAGTGGAACCCAGAAAGACTGAAGCTGTTAAGAAGTGGCCAAAGCCTCTTACACCCACCGATATCCGTAGCTTTCTGGGATTGGTTGGTTACTACCGCAGGTTCGTGGAGGGATTTTCTTCCATTGCTGCCCCATTTACAGCCTTGACAAAGAAGAAATCCAAGTTTGAATGGACGGAGACTTGTGAGAAGAGTTTCCATGAGCTCAAGGACATACTCACTTCAGCCCCGGTGCTTACTCTGCCTACAAGTGGCGAGAATTACACTGTCTATTGTGATGCATCTAGGGTTGGTTTGGGATGTGTTCTTATGCAGGCTGGTAAGGTGATAGCCTATGCTTCCAGACAACTCAAGGTTCATGAAAAGAATTATCCCACTCATGACTTGGAGTTGGCAGCTGTGGTGTTTGCATTGAAGATGTGGAGGCATTATCTGTATGGAGTACATATGGATGTGTTCACGGATCATAAGAGTCTCCAGTACGTGTTCAAGCAGAGGGAGCTGAATCTACGGCAACGCAGATGGTTGGAGCTGCTGAAGGATTATGACATGAATGTGCACTACCATCCAGGTAAGGCTAATGTTGTGGTTGATGCTTTGAGAAGGATGAGCATGGGGAGTACAACCCACATTGAGGATGAGAAGAAGGAGCTAGTGAAAGTGGTACACAGACTGGCCAGACTAGGTGTGCGGTTGGTTGACTCTACTAGTGGAGTTGTTTCAGTTCACCCTAGTTCTGCATCATCCCTGATAGTGGAAGTCAAAAAGGGTCAGCATCTTGATCCTGTGTTGATGGAGATGAAGGACTCAGTGTTGTTAAAAAAATGAACGAGTCTTTTGCTTTGGGAGATGGTGGCATACTTAGATACCAGAACCAGTTGTGTGTACCAGATGTAGATAATTTACGGACCAGGATTGTTATAGAGGCCCATGGTTCCAGATATTCCAGACATCCAGGTTCCACAAAAATGTATCATGATCTTAAGCAGATTTATTGGTGAGATGGCATGAATAATGATATTGCAGACTATATGGCTAAGTGTCCTAATTGTCAGCAGGTTAAGGCAGAGCATCTTAAGCTCGGTGGTCTGACTCAGATTATTGAGGTTCCGACTTGGAAATGGGAGGCCACTAATATGGACTTCGTAGTTGGTCTTCCGAGGACTAGGAGGCAGCATGACTCTATATGGGTTATTGTGGACAGATTGACTAAGTCTGCCCACTTTATCCCTGTGAAGTCTACTTACAGGGCCGAGGATTACGCGAGACTCTACATTGATGAGATTGTGAGATGGCATGGGATTCCTTTCTATCATTTCAGATAGAAGAGCTCAGTTTACTTCGTATTTTTGGAGATCTTTCCAGAAAAGCATAGGCACGCAGGTGAAACTTAGCACCGCCTTTCATCCTCAGACAGATGGACAGACAGAGCGCACCATTCAGACATTGGAGGACATGTTGAGAGTGTGTGTGATTGACTTTAGAGGTAACTGGGATGACCATCTACCTTTGATAGAGTTCTCGTATAATAATAGTTATCACTCCAGCATTGGGATGGCAGGCATTGTATGGTAGGAGGTGTAGATCTCCAGTTGGGTGGTTCGAGGTTGGAGAGTCATCTATTTTGGGTCCAGAGATCATTCTTGAGGCATTTGAGAAAGTTAGGATGATTAGGGACAGGTTGGCTACTACTTACAGCCGACAGAAATCATATGCAGACAACAGAAAGCAGCCCTTAGAATTTAACGTTGGTGACCAGGTTTACTTGAAGATATCGCCTATGAAAGGGGTGATGAGATTTTGTAGAAAAGGGAAGCTGAGTCCGAGGTATGTGGGGCCATATGATATCCTACAGTGCGTGGGTGAGGTGGCCAATGAATTAGCATTGCCTGCGGAGATAGCTTCTGTTCATCCAGTCTTTCATGTCTCTATGTTGAAGAAGTGCCTAGGTGATCTAGCATCAATCCTACCTGTAGAAGGTTTGGGGGTTGGTGAAGACTTGTCCTATGAGGAAATACCTGTTGAGATCTTAGACAGACATGTCAAGCGGCTGAGGAACAAGGAGATTGCCACAATGAAGGTATTGTGGAGAAGTCATCTTGTGGAAGGTGCTACGTGGGAGGCTGAGGCCGACATGAGATCCTGATATCCCCATCTTTTCAAATCTTGAGGTTAGGCTTCCTACTCATAAGACTATAGTTCCTTATCTCTTCGTATTTTGTTGCTATTGGCTGATTGTACATATCAATTAAGTTATGATCTGATTGACATTATGATGTGTCATGGTAGTGTCATTCGGGGACGAATGTTCCTAAGGGGGGATAATGTAACGATTCAAAAAAAATTATATAAACAAGAATAAATAGGTATTTAAGGGCATAATGGTCCTTTCATGGAATTCATTCTCCAAGAGTACTTCCTTTCGAACGTTTCTTAAACTCTTGAAACTAAGGTTGTTCCTCTTCGTATGTCCTTGTCCTAAGCTCCCTAACGAATTTGTAGGATGGGTATGTTGTGCTACTAGATTTTTGCATGAATGATGTGTTTAAATTAAATATGAATGTGTTTATGTGTGGGAAATCACGATAATGATCATCAAAATATGACCGGAAAAATTAATGTATAGGTCTGTATAGGGCAGTGTTTTAGTCACTATTTGGGGGTGTATAAGGTGTGTATTTATTGTGTATTTTATGTGTATAATGGGTGTACAATGTGATGTTCATTATGATGAAGTATATAGTAAATAACAATATTTTAGCCAAACAAACCCATGAAGGATGCACTTAAAATGTGTTAAAATAGTCTACGAATTTTCTTAGGAATTCAAGTGAAAATATTGATAAAGACGAATTGAAAAATGACCAAAAATTCCAGCAACAATGCAACTTTAATTTAGACTAAAGTTCAATGAAGGAATTCTGGAAATTTATTAAATTTTAAAGGAATGAGGCCACCAGGATTTGAACCTGGGACCTCACCCATGAGGCAGCAATAATTCGCAGAAAAAAAAAAGTTGGGGACAGGGATCGAACACGCGACCTGGGGAAGGAGAATGAGTACATTTATTAAACAATTAAATGGGAGGCCTGGGGATCGAACCCACGACCTCCCAGTTCGCGAATGGAACAGAAAAAAAAAGGATGCGAGGCGTGGGAATCGAAACCCACGACCTCAGCGCTGAAGGGAAAGGCGAAAAATAATAAAGTGAAGCTGGGGATTCGATCCCACAACCTCACTGCCACTCCCCTATTTAATAAAAAAATTGAGGGGCTGTGGGGGTTCGAACCCACCACCTCACAGCCTCCTCTTCAGCGAAAAAGAGAGGAAAATAAGAGGGTTGTGGGGGTTCGAACCCACAACCTCCCTAATGAGGCGATTTTTAATTAAAAAAAAGATTTGAATTAGAATTTTAATTAAAATAGAAAATTAATTCTTTCATGTAAATATTGAGATTTAAATTATAATTCTAATTAAAAATAGAAAATTATTCTTTCATGTAAATGATTGAAATTTAATTTAGAATTCTAATTAAAATAGAAAATTTATTATGTCATGAAAATGTCGAGATTTAATTTAGAGTTCTAAAGTTATAAATATTAGAAATAAAATTAATGAAAAATACAATTGATATCCAAATAATTCAAGATTTGGGTTCCCTTGCCCAAACCTCCGTATTGATACATAAGTCATACGTGAGTAAAATATTCAAGAATCATGCCATCTACTTGGATAAAAAATCAAGATCTTGGTATATATACAAGATACATCAGTCTTGTAATACATAATCTTAGGAAAATAAGAATCACTTAACGAATTATAAATGAAGCCTCATGGCTTGTATGTATAGACACATAAGTTTAACATACGTTCAAGAATAAGTGAACCTAAGATATACGTAATGAAATGAAGAATGTGGTGACAATCATGATGTGAGGCTAATGTATATGATGAAAGCAACCTCAAATGAGCCTAAGTAAATGTTACCAACACGTACTCACCAATGGGAGTGTAAGATAATGAAGAGATCAGTCTCGATGAACACTCTAATGAAAATATTGAGTTTAAAACACTTAATACTAATGATGATATGAGAAATCATCTATTGAGCTATGATGTCCTCATACTAGAAGCCAACTTCCCTTATGTATGAGTTGAATGTAATGGAACTTTATACCGAGCACCGATAAGCTAGCAATGAGCGGTGATGCCTTCTTTCGAGAAGGGTGGAGGTTCACGTAACTCTCATGAGATGAGATTGTCCGGCTTGCTGGGTATGGTTCTCCATATATCTCCTAGTCTTAGAACCTATATTGCCACTATAGGGATCTGGTGGGGTAAAATTCCCATATACGCTAGCATGCTATTGAATCACTTTGGCCGGTGATTCCACCTCTTTTCGATGTGGGGGAGACACTGGATTTCATGATGCTCACATGATCTATGTCGGTTAAAGTTAAAGTTCCCAATGAATGAATGAGGCCAGTCTCAAATGAATCATATAAAGAAATGAATGATACCGAAGGTGTTAGGATAGGATAATCAAGAGGTTAGCTAGATTGAGGTAATGACATTAGGTTATTCCTGATCATTGCACAACAAACCCAATGAAAGTCTTAAACTACATCCTAGGTATAGCTGGTGTTCACATTGGCCTATGAATGAATTGAAATGAAATTCCATATGATAGAATGAAGCAGACTCTTTGTTTGCTAAAGAAGGCTCCCTAGTTGAGGTCCCATATGTTGAGCCTCATTTTGGGAAGTCTTAAGGTTAAGTCTATGATAATAAGGTCTCATGGTATATGAATGAATAATATGAAAGAAACTACGTGTTGTATGTTATGTGCTATATGAAGATGTTGTGTATTGTGTGCCATACGATAATTATAATGATGCATGTCACTCTCATGGCATAACTTTCCCAATCTCAATTTAGCAAGTCCACTGACTTGACTTCAAAACATCATGTTGTTAGGAAAGAGCTATTCTTCCCCATGCATGTCCCTGGTGTGTGCTTGCATATACCCATACTTAGTACAAGTGTGTACTAATTCCATACAAACATCTACTTTTAGGTGCAGGCACAGGTGGATGGTAGAGCTACAGGTTCGTTGTTGCAGCTATCCGAACGTCAGCATTTATCCGGAGTTTGGTAGGTCCTCATGCTTTCGAGGATGCTACTGTTTTACAATCTAGCGTAATTTTAGAGTTGAGCTAGTGGAGCATGTTCCACTGGTGTTTCTTTCCTATTTTGGTTCAGACTTTGTATTGGTGTTATTTTGACCGATATACAATTAATACTTAATGAATTCTTTCTTTCAGTTGCTTATCTTTTAATTGTTAGATAGTTGATGATAAACAATTACGAAATATAAAGAATGTTTAATAATTATGATTAAAGAATCAAAAGTTTCAAATTTTCCGCTAAAATTAACCTATGTAAAGTAAGAATGACCTAAGTAGGCTTGTTTGCGACCTCTGAGAGGTCAAAGACGCCGGTCTCGTCTGGGGTCTAGATTTCAGTCGTGACAGAAATCAACTTCTAAATGTATTCCTTGTGAATTAGACACATAGAATGTGGAATTTGATAATCACCATTGACCGTACTTGCACGTGCAACTTATTCCTTATTGCCACTAGCAAATCCTAAATCTGCAGTTGGAGCGTTATCAATCTAGGTTTCATTATCTCTGTGTGGATCATTACTTTGACCCGTTCCTCATGATCCTCATTTGATTCTTCAATTGCACATTCATCATCAAGGAGTATATGGATTGTTGTAATAGTATTTTCACCAGTAACTTGTGTACTATACTTCCTTTGAATTATGATTATCATGTGCTTAAAATTTAGAGAGATACTCAACAAAAGTAGCAAGGTGAGGTGAGATATCAATGTTAGTCTTAGATTGATTTGGAGACACAGAAGGAAATATGTTTTTAACAAACACATGCCTGGATACATACAACCTCCTTATAAGGGGATGATAACATTTATATTCAGTTGATAACATTTATATTCTTTGTGTAAGTGGTTGTACCCTATAAATTCTTAAGTCTTTGGACTGAATTTGTTGCTACCCTTGATATATGAAAAACATCTATAACTAGACATCTTTAGCTAGGCCATTGTAATCAGGTTGTCATCCATACAATGTAGCAAATGGAGTCAACATTTTTAGGAATGAGGAGATCAGTCTATTAATGAGGAAAACTGCAGAGAGGAAATACTTTACCCATAGAAACAAAGGTAGGTTAGCATGAAATTGTAGAGTTAAGACTGTCTTCATAATATGTCTGTGTTTTCTTTCTGAAACTCTATTTCGTTCATGTGTGTTAGGACATGAAATATATATCACAATGTCACAATCTTTTAAATACTTGATGAAGTTTGTTTTGACAAAATCACCACCTCCATCACTAAAATATTTTTACTTCTTTAGAAAATTATTTTTTCATAATATTTTGGAATGACCTAACTCATTGGTGGCCCTAAAGTTGGCACGAAATTTCACTTATACATCTCAAGTGGGCGATATTCATTTTAGACACCTCATGTATGGTCTCGCTGTGTCATTTTGACACTCTTTTTCCAATCAACAAAAATATATGAGGTGTGTGTGTTACACTCGCGAATGACTTGTAAAGTGGCAAATTAAATGACGAAATTTGTCAAACAATTTGTAGATAATGAATTTTGAGTAAAAATGTGAAGTAACCAATGACTCAATGACACATGAATTTATTTCCAAATAATTTTTTAAAAAACAAATTAAATCAATAAATTCCCATATGACTCCCCCCCCCCCCTTTCCCCCTATAACCACCACCCAATTGTCTTCTCCAGTCATGCCCATTTGCAGAATCACCTCCCCCCTCCCCTTCAGCCTTCTCCAAATAGGCCTACTCAGTCTGCACATACTCGTTTTCCCACACCATTGTCTTCTCCAAATGCCTCCATCTCTTTTTTGCTAAAATATTTGGACACCTATACATACGCTTTCTTTTTTATTAATGTCTTCTTCTTCAAATATTTTTTTTCTTTTTTATCCTAATTACCATGTTTATAATTCACCAAATATTAAACCTACTCCTCTTTAGATATTACATTCTTTCAAGAAAGAATCTCATGAATAATTTATTATTTAATCTTGAAATTGGTCTATTCCTAAATTTCTAAAGTAGTTTTCATCATTTTAATGTAACTACTTTTATTAACCATGTTGGATATTTAAGTTTGCAAAAATGGTGGCTAAAAATGAGAAAGAAGAAGAAAAATAATTAAAAAATTGACTAAATATGCTTTTAACTCGCGCTAAACAAGTGTATTGCACTCAATAAACCATGTAAGCAAAAATGTCAAAATGACACAGAGAGACCGTACATGAGGTGTCTAAAATGAACGTCACCCACTTGAGGTGTCTAAGTGAAACTTCGTGCCAACTTAAGGGGTCATCGATCGGTTAGGCATTTTGAAATTTTACAAAGACTTCAAAATATTCAAATATCATTTTCATTGGAAAAATTATGTATATTTTATGTGATAATTTATGGAACCGACAAAATATTTCATATGTTGAAAAGATTCAACGAGAGCAGGTCCCCACAAGTCATAAAGAATTTTCGATAAAGGTTTCTTCTCAATTTTATTTCTCAAATCAATGAAAGTTTACAACTCTTGGCGAACTAGAAACTGAAACAAACAGTAGAAATTTATTCCAAATACAAACATTGATGTAGTTAATACTACACAAAACTTTTAAAGATTTCAAACTAGTTTGTCTGGATCTAATATGCCACTTGTTGTTTGATGTGTTCCGATCGTGACGTAGAAACTGTTATATTCTAAAGCATAGAGTTCATTCCTTTTAGATTACTTGACAGATAGTGACCTTGTCTTCTTACCCTTCAACAATGTTAGTTTCATCAAATTAAAAAGTGCAATAATTATCCTTTCCAAGTTTACTAATTGAGAGTAGATTTTATCAATCTTAGAAGCTACAAGAACTTCTCTTAGCTTTAGGCTTGTTCCTGATATATTCTCTACATGTGTTGTGTCTAACTTTGATTCATTCCCAAAATAACTTTATCTAGTCAATTATAGTGTTTAAGACGAGTTATAATACTTGATTTATATATCATATGACTACTCGGTCTTGAGTCCACATACAAGGTGTTATTGGTAGTATTTTGTAGATTAGTAGTAGTTAATGCTTGTGGTATCTCTTTTGTAGCTTGGTAAGAATAGTTCCACATGTAGAACACTTAAGAGCAGTAAGGTTATTCTTACCACAAATTTTACATACGTCAATATTGTTCCTTTCTTGACTTCTATCCAAATGACTGTCCATATTTGTTGTTATAAGAACTTGTTCCTTGTCCATCATGCTTAAGCCTCTTCCTCTGAAATTGAAGTTATTATTTTCTCTTCTTTGAAAGTAGTTTCCTCTTTCCCTGCTCTTTTGGATAGAGAAAAACATGTTATGATTTTGTTGTGGCACTTCTTTTTCATCCCCCCCCCCCTCATATCAAAATCCATGAGAGCATCAATAAATTGATTAAGAGTGAATATGGTGTCTTACCTAGCATGAAAGACCTGAATGTTTTATACTTGAGACCTAAATTTCTAGCAAAATTAATTACTTTTTTATCTTCATACTTATGAATGGCTGCAAGGTCATCACGACATGTTCCTTAATATATTAATCAATCTGTTTGGTTCCTAACCTAACACTTTGCAGTTGTTGTTTAAGATGGAACTCGTTATCTTTCGTTGCTTGATAATAAGCTTCTTTCGAGCATTCTCACATCTCCTTGGCAGTTGTGCAGCCAACAATTAGGTACATGCTTTCTTTTGTTAAGGTGTCTGAGATACAACTTCTTAGCAACACATCCTTCTCTTTCCAATATCAATATTGTACTTATCTTATGCATCTTTATCAACTGCCACAACTTTCTCAACAGTGGTCCAATGGAACAAGTACTTTTAGTTGGTTCATTCTTTATGATGAAATAGATTAATCTCATTACTTGATTCAATAGAGACATTTGTATTCTCCATATAAGCTAATTTGTTAGCTTACGTTTAATGGAACAAGACACAATAAGATGATGAAGTAATGAGGTTGATAGGGTGTTGGTAGAAGAGGCCATTGCAATTCCGTATTGTGGTTATTTTACTTTTTGGATCTAACATGTTAAAGAGCGAAAAAAAACTTTAATGATCTGATACCATTCAGAATTCTCACTTAAAATATAGAGAAATCAATGATTATATTGATGATAAAAACTGTTGAATACATGTTCCTAATATAGGAAAAAAGGAGCACTCAAGCATATTAGTGGTCTAAAATAAAAATTAAATAGGGAATTAAACTTGAATTGCTAATAATTTTTATATAATTGATTTCTTCTAGTTTTCAACTTGATAATACAACCATTCTTATTTTAAATTATTTTTCATGAGATATAGTATTCCAAATATGTCAAATTTCTTCTAATAATTTCTTAATTTTTCATAAAAAGTTTACTTTTTCTACAAATAGTATTCTATAGTTTTTAAAAAATAATAACTTATAACCTATTATTATTAAAAATGAGGCCTCTTAAGTTTGGGGGCCTAAGGCACATGTCATTTTTTTAACACTGTGGAGCCACCCCGGGAGAAAAGTCTTATACTAGATACACTAGGAGTCCTACTAATATACAAATATATTATTGGCCTAACCCATCTGTGTGTTGGGAAAGACAAGGCACTAACAAAGAATGCTTGACACGATAACAACGGAAGAATACCCAAGTCTATACTTTCCCTTCTTGATTTGAACCAAGAAAAACAACCACAAGCAATATGATATCAAGGCAGCAAGTAATTCAACCAAACGAATATAACAAGGCAATAATAAACCAATCACACAAGACACCAAGATTTACGTGGAAAACCCTTCGATGTGAAGAGTAAAAAACCACGGGACCAAAAGCTCCACTATAATCACCAAGAGTTACAATATTGTTCTCCAAAATTGGCCACAAAACAAGTGACAAACAACGAGCAACAACAAAATAAGATTGCACCAAATCTAGAGAATTAAAGGAGCAAAATCATCAATTCTTCAGCTACTGTTCACGACAGCAAAACTGATGCTACAGGCCACCAAATCCAACTCTGTCAGTTCCTAATCAAAGATTGAGATGAAGATAATATGCTGTCCAAAAATCAGCTCAATCAGACAAGAAACGAAGCGGGAATCACAATTGGCTGTTAGGGCTGAATTTTGACTGCGAAAACTGCTCTCTTTTCTCTTTTTGGCTGCTGAAAAAACTCTCTGTGTATATAAAAATAAGACCTAAATAGGCTTATATTTGCCTCATAAGAATGGGCCTATGGGAAAAAATGGGTTGGTCCAAATTGGGCTTTTATTTATCAACACAGGAAGGGAAAAAGGCCCACAACCCAATAATTCTCCCCCTTATGACTATGTGGAGGAGACCTCCATCCCGGCGACCATGGAACAATCTTCAAACTTCCCTCTTGGCAAAGCTTTAGTCATCATATCGGAGCCATTGTCATTTGTATGAATCTTTTCAAGCTCAAGCAACTTAGAATCCAACACATCTCGAATCCAATGGTATCACAGACCGACCATGGAATGTAGAATTCTTGCCAAGATGTATAGAACTATGACTGTCACAATAAAACACATACCTCTCTTGAGCACAACCAAGTTCCCCCAAGAATCTCTTCATCCAAAGCAATTCTTTACAAGCTTCAACGACAACAATAAGCTCAACTTCTGTAGTAGATAGAGCAACACATTTTTGCAACCTAGATTGCCAAGACACAGCTCCCCCTGCAAAAGTAACCAAGTACCCTGAAGTAGACTTGCGAGTATCAACATCTCTAGCCATGTCTGAATCATTATAACCACAAAGAATAGGCTTCCCTGTACCAAAACACAAACTCAGACTAGAAGTGCCACAGAGATATCTCATAACCCACGTCATAGCATTCCAATGTTCTCTTCCTGGATTAGAAAGAAAACGGCTAACAACTCCAACAGCGTGAGCAATATCCGGTCTTGTACAAACCATCGCATACATCAAACTACCAACAGCTGAAGCATAAGGAACTTTATTCATATTTTCCTTCTCATCATCACTAGAAGGACACTGTTCGTGCTCAATTTGAAGTGCATAGCTAAAGGTGTACTGACAACCTTAGCTTTGTCCATGCTGAATCTGCGAAGTACTTTATGAATGTACTTCTCTTGTGATAATACCAATTTCTTGGCCTTTCTATCACGGACAATCTGCATGCCAAGAATCTGCCTTGCTGGTCCTAAGTCTTTCATAGCAAAAGACTTACTCAACTCTTGCTTCAACTTCTGAATCCTGCAAGTATTATGACCAACAACAAGCATGTAATCAACATAAAGCAACACAATAATAAAGTCACCATCAGAGAACTTTTGCACAAAAACACAATGGTCTGAAGAAGTCTTCTTGAAGCCTTGCTGACTCATAAAAGAACCAAACTTCCTGTACCACTGCCTGGGAGCTTGTTTCAAACCATACAAGCTCTTCTTCAATTTGCAAACATAATTCTCTTTACCATTGACTTCAA
The DNA here is from genome assembly GCF_036512215.1 of Solanum lycopersicum. Classification (NCBI taxonomy): domain Eukaryota; kingdom Viridiplantae; phylum Streptophyta; class Magnoliopsida; order Solanales; family Solanaceae; genus Solanum; species Solanum lycopersicum. The sequence goes on along the minus strand of NC_090802.1, from coordinate 54,891,139 downwards.
AACCTTCCGGTTGCTCCATATAAATTTTTTCATCTAAGTCACCATGGAGGAAAGAAGTTTTAACATCCATTTGCTCAACCTCTAAATCTAGACTTGCAGCCAAGCCTAGAACCACACGAATGGATTACATCTTCACAACTGGAGAGAATATCTCATCAAAATCAACTCCCCTTTTCTGATTAAATCCCTTGACAATTAATCTAGCTTTGTACCGTGGAACTTGATTACCATCTTCATGTTTCACCCGAAAAACCCACCTGTTTTTTAAAGCTTTTCTGTCTTTAGGTAACTTAACCAAATCAATGGTATGATTATCATGCAAGGATTTAATCTCATCTTTCATAGCATCAAACCACCTTTCTTTTTCTTCACTTTCCACGGCCTCATCAACACTCTCAGGTTCTCCCCCGTCAGTCAAGAGTACATACTCATTGGGAGAATAACGAGATGAAGGAATTCTCTCTCTACTAGATCGTCTGAGAGAACTCTCTGGAGCATCTATAATTGGTTGTTGGACAACCACATCATCTTACACTGGAGCATCAAAAACATCATGCCGGTCATTCTGAACATGATCACCATCTTTATTATCAACTTGATTTTCATCATTATGAAGATTTTCTTCCGGTGCAATTGTCAAAGGAACTGGATCAACATCAACTAAGCTCTCACTACTCTGAAAATCAGCCTTGTGAGCTTTGTCAAAATCTTCAATTGTTTGGTCTTCAAAGAACATAACATCACGGCTTCTAACAAGTTTCTTCTCAACAGGATCATAGAAACGATAGCCAAATTCATCTTGACCATAACTAATGAAGATACACTGCCTAGTTTTAACATCCAACTTTGACCTTTCATCCTTAGGAACATATACAAAGGCTTTACACCCAAAGACTCTAAGATGATCATAAGAAACATTCTTACCAGTCCAAACTCTGTCAGGGACATCACCATCTAAAGCAACAACAGGAGATAAATTGATAACTTAAGCAGCAGTATTAAGTGCTTCTGCCCAAAAGGAATCTGACAGCTTAGCATCTGAAAGCATACATCTAACCCTCTCAACTACAATTTTGTTCATCCTCTCTGCTAAACCATTTAACTGAGGAGTCTTTGGAGGAGTTTTCTGATGCCTAATACCCTGCTCTCTGCAATATCTATCAAAAGGACCAATATACTCACCACCATAATCTGAGCGGATGCATTTCAATGTCTTCCATGTTTGTCTTTCAACCAAGGCCTGAAAACTCTTGAACACATCAAGTACTTGATCCTTGGACTTCAAAGGAAATACCTAGAGTTTGCGAGAATGATCATCAATAAAAGTCAAAAGGTAAAGCGCACCACTATGAGATCTTACCTTAAAAGGACCACACAAATCAGAATGTACCAACTCCAGCAAATCAAGCTTTCTTGAAAACGAATGACTCTGAAAAGAAACTCTTTTCTGTTTACCGGCTAAGCAATGAACACATTTCTTCAACTTTGCTTGTTTCACTCCAGAAAGCAAATTTTTCTTAGCCAAACTATCAATCCCCTTCTCGCTCATATGACTCAGCCTTCTATGCCATAACTCTGATGAAGTATCATTTTCCACCAAATTTACTGAGTCTCTGGACATGGAGCCCTATATTGCATACAAGTTAGACAACTTGTCACCACGGGACACAACCATCAAACCTCTAGTAAGCTTCCACTGGCCAACACCAAGTGTATTAACATAATCCTCATCATCAAGATATCCCACAGAAATCAAATTCAAGAGAACAACTGGAGCATGCTTGACATTATTGAGAACTAGTTTGGAACCATTGTTATTGAGAACTGTCCCAATGCCAATAACTTCAACTTCATGATTATTGTCCATTTTCAACGTTCCAAAATTACCTGGAGTATAAGAAGAAAATAATTCCTTCTTTGGCGTGACATGAGAAGTAGCACCAGAATCCACAAACCAGCTAGACTCATCACGAACAAGATTAATGGCATTTGCATCACAAGAAACAAGAAGATCATCATTAGCAACAACAACAACACGATTTTCATTATCACCTCCTCTCTTTTGTTGTCTCATATCTCTCTTGTGCTTGTAATAATATTTCATGATATGCCCATTCTTGTGGCAATAGTCACATGTAATATTCTAGAATTTAGACTTTGACTAGCTTCTACTTTTACCTCTATCATTCAGACCTCTGGACTTGTTTCTCCCCCTATCTTCAGTAACCAAAACATCGGAGTGTGAAGCTGAAGAAGATGAGGCTTGAGATCTTCTTCTCATTTCTTCATTCAAGACACCACTCTTAGTATACTCCATGGTTACAACACCACTGGGAGCGGAATTAGTCAAAAAAACTCGAAGAGTTTCTCAAGAGTCTGGCAGAGTATTAAGAAGTCAAAGTCCCTGTATCTCATCATCAAACTTTACACCTATTCCGAATAGCTGGTCAAGAACACCCTGAAAATCATTAATATGATCAAAAATAGAAATGCACTCTTTATACCTGATATTCGTTAATTGTTTCAATAGGAATAACTTGTTGTTGCCAGTTTTCGAAGCATAAAGTGTCTCGAGCTTGTCCCACAAACTTTTGGCATGTGTCTCATTCACAATATGATTTCTAACATTATCTTCAACCCATTGTCTAATATAGACACAAACCTGCAGATGCTCAAATTCCCATTCTTCATTATTCAAAGACTGAGGCTTATTAGAAGCAAACACAGGTAAATGCATCTTCTTGACAAATAAAAGATCTTTCATCTTGCCTTTCGAAATATGATAGTTACTACCATTTAAATACATCAGTTTGCTCATATTTACCTCCATCATTCAAAACGATAATCAACAATAACCAATGCTCTGATACCACTTTGTTGGGAAAGACAAGACACTAACAAAGAATGCCTGACAGGATAACAACGGAAGAATACCCAAGTCTATACTTTCCCTTCTCGATTTGAACCAAGAGAAGACAAACAAATACAAGCAATATGATAGCAAGACAGCAAGTAATTCAACCAAACAAATATAACAAGATAATAATAAACCAATCACACAAGACACCAAGATTTACGTGGAAAACCTTTCGATGTGAAGAGTAAAAAACCACAGGACCAAAAGCTCCACTATAATCACCAAGAGTTACAATATTGTTCTCCAAAATTGGACACAAAACAAGTGCCAAACAACGAGCAACAACAAAATAAGATTGCACCAAATCTAGAGAATTAAAGGAGCAAAATCACCAATTTCGCAGCTACTGTTCACGATAGCAAAACTGAAGCTGCAGGCCACCAAATCCAACTCTGTCAGTTCCTAATCAAATATTGAGATGAATATAATATGCTGTCTAAAAATCAGCTCATTCGGACAAGAAACGAAGTAGGAATAGCAATTTGAAGTTGGCTGTTAGGGCTGAATTTTGACTGCGAAAACTGCTCTCTTTTCTCTTTTTGGATGCTGAAAACACTCTCTGTGTATATGAAAATAAGACCTAAATAGGCTTATATTTACCTCATAAGAATGGGCCAATGGGCAAAAATGGGTTGGTCCAAATTTGGCTTTTATTTATCCACATAGGAAGGGAAAAAGACCCATAACCCAACACGGTGGCCCCCTAAACTTCATAACAATTTTCACTTAGACACTTTAACTAGGCTTTGTTCATTTTAGATACCTCATGTCAGGTTTCGTTTTGTCATTTTGACACTTTCAGCTGACATGGAAAAGTGAGTGTTATACACTCGCTATTGAGGCGTGAGGGACTTATTTAGTCTATTTTATTTTTTCTCTTCTTCTTTCTCATTTTATAGCCACTATCTCTTTCATTATTTCTCAAAGCTTAAAGTACTTCAACGGAGGTCAAATCTTAAATCTTTTGTTATAATAATTTCAATTTTAATTTCGCACTACAAACAGTGAGAGACCCAAAAAGAAATAATAAATCGAATTCGTATCAACAACACCCCTAATCATGTAAAGTTCACCCACAATAATCCTAAAATAGGAGAAAAAATTAATTTTTTACTATATAGATGTTAATCTCACTAATCTTGAGCGCTAATTAAACTACAAATATCACAAAATTAAAGAAAGAAGGCTGCAATCTTAAAAATATGAACCATTATTGTTATAGATTTGCACTTCTTAACACTAATCAAATGAAAAACTGGAAGGGAGTGTGCAATGAATGAGAATTATGGCAGAAAAAAATCATGAAAAAGAGGAATAAAACCATGAAGATGGTTTTCTGATTGTGGATGTGATAGAGAAGATAATGAAAATGAGTAAATATGATAGAGTAGATTGTGTGAGTGTGGATTTATGACCCAAAAAAATAAAGCTAAAAAATAATAAAAACGGAGCAACACAATAGAGAAGATGAATGGGGAAGACGACAGGGGAAGTTGTGTGGGTTTGCATTTTTCTTTAAATTTGGCAAGTATTTTATTAATTTTTTAGGGATAAAAAGACCACAAGTCATTTATTCATTGGTTACTTTGTCATGTAAAAATTGTTGTCAACTTTAGGGGACCACCGATGGATTAGACCTATATTATTTACATGAATAATATTACTGCTATAGCTACAACATCTTATCTTAGTCAACTTTAGCCCCATACACGATACATCAGTTTAGTCATACATAAGTTAGGATTTAGTAGTCTAGTCTAATGTGACTCTACCACTACAACAGTAAACACATTAGTCTGCTTCTTTCGACCTGTTCCTTTGACATGTTACAATCAGTAGCTTCTTTCATATACAACATATTACACCAACAGTCTTTATTATTTTTTGATTCTATGAAATATACTCTTGAGACAATTAAAATTATTTCTTGCCTTCTCATTTTAAATTATGCAGTTTCTCTTTTTTTTCTAATTAAAAAAAAGTTATGGTCATTGACCATTTTGATTAAATAAAAGGAATTATTATGATAGAAACAACTTACAATTCTTCGAAGCATGCACTAAACGACTAAAGTGAAAATGTTAAGTATTTTGAGAAGTGAAAGTTTTTATTTTGTGACGATATTAGTTGTGTAACTCTTTTTCTTATACACATAATCAAGTTCTTGATGTGAATGGTAGTGCATTGCACAACATATGATGTGAAAATTTAGAGTTTTTGATTAAAAAAATACCCTTAAAAGTATATGCTTTAACTTAAATTACATCTTTAAAATATTTTTCTAAGCAAATTACATCCCTCAATATTCAAAATTTGATAAATTTCATTCTTTTGTTAAAAATTTAAAATTAACAAGTTCTTCACAACATCATATAATTCACACTGAGAAAATGAGGTAAGAATGCCTCTTAATATTTCAATTGAAAAAAGGGACAAGTGGGTCCCTTTTTCCCTCTATTTTCTTGTTTTTAACATTAATAAAACGTGACCAAACTACTAATTTTAAAACTTAAGGACTCAAAATAATATTTTTAAAATTTTGATAACTCTCAACTTAAAAGGACTTTGAAGATTTCTTCATTAATAGAATGAAACCAAACGGCTGGGACGGCGAAAAAACGACAAGTTGGAAAAAAATTAAATTTTTTTCAGTTTTAAAATTATTATTCAATAATTTCTGTTGTGTTTTCTTCCTAGTAATTTTTTTTCTCTTTTCTATTTCAAAATATAAAAACTAGGGTTCTAAAGAAGAAAATCATTATCATATATCTATAATACTTTTTGTTATTTTGCATTGCATTTATTCCGCTTGAAGTTAAAATTAACTCAAAAGAGCTTTTTAGTCCGTATAAAATTATTTTGTGTTGATAATTTAGTCAATTTAGTTGTTTCAGCCAACAACTTTTACAGTTGTCTGGACAATTATTGAAGTTATTTGTAGGAATAATTATACATATCTTACAGATACAAAATGGTCCACCAACTGCATTTAGTTGTCGGGCGATTAGATAAGTTGTTCCCACAACTACGACAGTTGTTAGACAACTGTGTTCAGTTGTTGATCAATTGATTAGTTGTAGGACAAACAATATAATTATTGATGTTTAATGTACTATAATTACACATTTTCTATTGATCCTATTAAGTTAATTTTATATCATCTACTAACTTTGTAACTATTTTAGTATAGAGATAATGCGTCAATATAAGAGGAAAAGAATTGAAACATCTTCATCGAATCAGATGTTGGAGAAAATGATGAGAGTTATACGACTGCTAAGAAAAGAGGTACTGCAACACTTCAAACTAGTAAGAGCAACAATGACTTATTAGAAAAATAAAAAAGTGATGAAAATAGCGAGAAGCAATCTAGTGAGATGGAAAAAAATTGTAAGAGCAACACAGTACAAAAAAACCTCAAAGTGCCAACAGATTTTACTAACAACTTAAGTTGGTTAGTAGTTTAATAACAAATTACCAACATATTTATAACCGAATAATATTTTAAAACTTAAAAACGAAATTCTAACAAATTACTAACACAAATCTTACTAAGTATTTTTTTTGGTAAATACGGCAAGAAAAAATGACATCAAATATAGCAACCTTCTATCAATGGATTACCGACAGAAATATTACTAATGCAAACCTTTTGTTGGTAATATAACCAACGAATTATATATCGGTCGGTAAATATGACAAAAAAATATTTATATAATTTAGGCCAAATACATAAATAGATCCCTAAACTTGTTGGGTTTTTTCCTCAAGTACCTCAATTATGCTGTTTTTCTATTGAATCATTGAACCATCCATAAATATTCCTTTTAAACAAACACCGTTGGTTGATGTGGAATCAAATTTTGTGAGGGGTATTGATAGAGGATACACATGTTGTTCAAAACTCATTAGTCCAATTGTTAGTGAAAATATTCTAGAATAATTGTGTTTTACTTCAAGTCATTTGAACACATTAGAAAAGAAATGAGATTCACACGGTTTGTATTCATTCCTTCAATCAAAATCATTACAATACGAACACAATTGAAGACATTTACAATAGAAAAACTTATCAAAATCAACCAATAGTGTTTAAAAGGAACAAATTATGGGTGGTTCAATAATTCAATAGGAAAATGACATAGTTGAGGTACCTGAGGGGAAAATCCTAACAAGTTTAGGGATCTGTTTATGAGTTCGGCCTATAATTTATTAACATATTACCAATGAATTACTAACCAAACATTTACCAATGACAATATTGTGTTGCTACATTCAAATATAAATGTGTTGGTAAATTAGTAACGAAATGTAATTTGTAGGTAGACTTGCCAAACAATGTCAAATTAGTTAAAAAATTTACCGACGAATAAATATTTTAGTTAGTAAATTACTAGCATCAATAAAATAGTTGGTAATATACAAACGTTCACTAATCCATTGGTAAAATTTACCAACATATGAATTATTAGTTGGTAATATTACATATGAATGTTTAGTTAAATAGTAACTATTACCAACTATGATAAAATTTATTGGTAAATTATTAATTACCAACTTATATTTTAATAGTTGGTAAATTATCAATTGAAGTTGAATTTTATGGTAAATCAGCGTCTAGTGTTGAGGCTCTCATATCTAGTTTGTGTTATTAAGTGAGACTGACGAAATCGGGGTACACTGAGCACATCTTAACTTATAAATATTAACCAAAACTTGACTTTGTTCAATATTTTTGATAAACATGCTCAGATTAGAACTCCGTCAGTGTCATTAGCTTCAAAAGTTTATTTTTTATCTAACGGGAAGATTGGTTCATGTTTTGAGGCTTTCATTCTTGTTTGTTCCCTTAGGTGTTTTAAATTTTATGTCTAGGCCAAAATTTGACTTTGGTCAATATTTTTGTGAACATACTCAAGATGAGAATTTCGTTACCGTAATTAACTTCAAAGGTCATTTTTTTTATCTAGTAGTCTGGTTGATTTGAGTTTTGAGACTTTCATTTTTACTATGTGCGGTTAGATGTTTTAACATATAAATTTTGGCAAAAATTTAACTTTGGTCAATATATTTGATAACGTATCCAGATATGAACAGTTAGATGCGAAAAGTCATTTTTGATGTAATAAGATAGAGGGTTCGGATTTTGAGGCTTCCGTTTTTAGTTTATGTCGTTAGACATTTTAGCTTTCAAATTTGGCCAAAATTTTACTTTGGTCAATATTTTTGGTAGTCATGCTCGAATTGAAACTTTTCACCGCAGTTAGCCATATAAGTTCAGTTTTGATCTCATAGGATGGTTAGTTCGGGATTTGAGACTTATTTTTAGTTTGTGTCGTTAAGCATTTTAGCTTTTAACTTTTGGCTAAAATTTGAATTAGGTCAATTTTTTTGAAAAACATGTTCAAATTTGAATTTCGTCAAAGCGGTTAGCTATGGAATGTCATTTTTCGCTTTATAGGATGACTAGCTTGGATATTGAGGTTTTCATGTTCAGTTTGTACCATAGGCGATTTAACTTTTGGAAAAAAATTGATTTTGCTTAGTATTTTTTATAAACGTTCTCTGATGAAAATTTTGTCCGTTCGATTAGCTTAGAAAGGTCATTTTTATAACAAGATGGTTGCTTCAGGTTTTGAGACTTCCATTTTGAGTTTGTATTGTTAGGCGTTTTAATTTTTGGCCAAAATTTAGACTTGGTTAATGTTTTTGGTAAACGTGCTTAAATTAAATTTTGTAATATAATGGTATGTGTCATATTGATATTACTTTTACATGTTATCATAGATATTACATTGTTTCACTCAATATGATTTATAAAATTGATTACTACTTTTGGATTTATATATATTTGTGTTCTTAGATTTCAAAATATAATAAATTTATAAATATTTTATTATTGATTAATCATTCAGTAAATAATATTTTGAATATATTGTCAATCAATTACTAAGCTAACATTGAACTTGAATGATATATTACCAATAAACTAACAATCAATTAGTAAATTTATTAGAAAAATAAATAATCGTACTAAAGTATTTAAAATTTATTACAAACAAGGGTTGTAGTGTAGTGGTAAATACCGGGATCCAATATGGGTATCGAACACTGGATGAAAAACCAAAAAATTAAAATTACAGAAAATATTTAAAATTTATTGGTCTGAGCACGACGGACCGTCGAGGGTCTCGTTTCAAAACACTTAGAAATTCTGAAAAATGGGTACTGAAATCGACTCTCTGAACTTCGTAACGGAATAGCAGGACGGACCGTCACAGGCGTGACGGACCGTCACAGACTCTTCAGAGAATTGAGTCTCTGAACTCTGTGACGGAGCAGCAGGACGAACCATCGCAGGCACGACGGCCCGTCACAGGCTGCGTAATCCCAGGCGGAGTCGGATTTCTTTAATGTTTTAAGGGACGTTTTGGACTATTCCGGCTTATAATTATAAAGTTAGTAGTTTAATATTAATAACTCAATTACTTGGGGGCTAAAAGAGGTAACCTTGAGTAAATTAGTGGGTTATTATTGCCATCTTTTATTCTTAATTATATGCTAATTAGGGTAAAAGAAAGAGGGTTTGAATAAAGAAAAATAGAAAGAACAAGAAGAGAGAGAGAGGATCGATCGAGACAAGAGGAAAACGAAGAGAAAACAAAGCCTTGAGAAAAATTGCTTGCTTGATCACGAATCTTCGGTGGAGGTAGGTTATGGTTTTTACACTATTCGTAGTAAACTCTTAATAGCGAATGATATGTATTGGTAGTATTGTAAACCCTTCTATATGCTTAATTGTATGCTTGCATGAATGTGATTATGAAATTGTGATAAAATAAGCATGATGAAGCTATTGAATCCTAAATCTTGAGAAACCCTAATCTACTTTGTTAATGATGATGCCTTAGTGTAAAAGAAGGCTTGATGAACGAAAGTAGTGAGATTAGGGGATCGGGTGTCACGTTTCGACACCAGGATAGTATATGAGGATCGGGTGCCACGTTCCGGTACCAGGATAGAATATGGATCGGGTGTCACGTTCCGACACCAGGATAGAATGAGGATCGGGTGCCACGTTCCGGTACCAGGATAGAATATGGATCGGGTGTCACGTTCCGACACCAAGATAGAATGAGGATCGGAGTGTCATGTTCCGACACCAGGATAGTATATGAGGAGCGGAGTGTCACGTACCGACACGAGAGGAATAAAGATAATGAATCTTGAAAGATGTTAATATACTCAATCTATTGAACCTAATTCCCAAATGAGTATGATGAGGAGGCGTGAGTCCTCATTGATGTGCTTGGTGTTGTAACCAAGGGTTATGGTAATTGTAAATGTTGCATGCTAAGGATATTAGTTGATTTTATGATGTTATCTGATATATACTATTTTCTATTTTGAGTTGGCCGATGATACCTACTCAGTACTTGTGTTTGTACTGACCCCCTACTTTTATGTTTTCTTCTTTGTTATTTGTGGAGTGCAGCAAATGTGCCATCGTCTTCAACTCAACCGCAACTCTAGCCAGTCTTCATTACTCCGGATATCAGGGTGAGCTAATGCTTCTAGCTTAGACTGGATCTTCTTCTTCATGTCTTGATGCCTTGAACTTCCGGCATGGACTAGCTTTTACTTATTTTAGCTTCTTAGAATACTCTTAGATTCAGTAATTTGAAGTAGATGTTCTTGTGATGATGACTTCCAGATTTTGTGGATAATAATAGTTGTTGAGTTTTTAGAAGTTATTGAATTGGGTTTTATTAATGAGTTTAAGTCTTCCGCATTACTTTCTGTTGATATTATATTGAAATGTTAAGGTTTAGATTGGTTGGTTCGCTCACATAGGAGGGTAAGTGTGGGTGCCAGTCGCGGCCCGATTTGGGTCGTGACACATACTTAATAATGTACAAAATGGTTAAATTGATCTTCAATTAATCATTAAACGACCTAGTTTATACTTAATAGTTTACAAAACGACTACATTGATATTCAACTATTACTAAACCACTTAGTTTATGCCTAATAATTTTACAAAATGGTTAGATCAATCTTCATTTATTATTTAACCACTTAGTTTATACTTAATAATTTACAAAACGAATAAATCGATCTTCAACTATTATTAAATGACTTAGTTTATTACTTAATAATTTACAAAATGACTAGATCGATCTTGAGCTATTATTAAACGATTTAGTTTATACATAATAGTTTACAAAATGACTAAACCTATCTTCAATTATTATTAGACGACTTAATTTATACTTAATAGTTTACAAAATGGCTAGATCAATCTTCAATTATTATTAAATGATTAGTTTATACCTAATAATTTACAAAATGGCTAGATCGATCTTCAACTATTATTAAACCACTTAGTCTATACTTACTAGTTTACAAAACAACTAAATCGATCTTCAGATATTATTAAACGACTTAGTTTATACTTAATAGTTTATAAAACGACTAAATTGATCTTCAACTATAATTAAATGACTTAGTTTATACTTAATAATTTACAAAATAACTAGATCGATCTTCAGTTATGATTAAACGACTTAGTTTATGCTTAATAATGTACAAAATTGCTAGATTGATCTTCAATTATTATTAAACGACTTGGTTTATACTTAATAGTTTACAAAACCACTAAATTGATCTTCAACTATTATTGAACCACTTACTTTATACCTAATAATTTACAAAGTGGCTAAATCGATCTTCAGTTATTATTAAACAACTTAGTTTATACTTAATAGTTTACAAAAAGGCTAAATCGATCTTCAACTATTATTAAATGTCTTACTTTAAACTTAATAATTTACGAAATGACTAGATCGATCTTCAGTTATAATTAAACGACTTAATTTATACTTAATAGTTTAAAAAACGATTAAATCGATCTTCAATTAATTATTAAACAACTTACTTTATACTTAATAGTTTACAAAACTACTAAATCGATCTTCAATTATTATTAAATGATTAGCTTATACCTAATAATTTACAATATGGCTAGATCGATCTTCCGATATTATTAACAACTTAGTTTATACTTAATAGTTTACAAAATGACTAAATCGATCTTCAACTATTATTAAATGACTTAGTTTATATTTAATAATTTACAAAATGACTAGATCGATCTTCAATTATTATTCAACGACTTATTTTACAGTTAATAGTTTACAAAATGACTAAATCGATATTCAATTATTATTAAACGACTTGCTTTATAGTTATTAATAGTTTACAAAACGACTTAATCGATCTTCAATTATTATTAAAAGACTTAGTTTATACCTAATAATTACAAAAATGGCTAGATCGATCTTCAATATTATTAGACAACTATACAAAGTAGTTAGACGACTCTCCAATATTGTTGGACAACTCTTCAATACGTTGGACAACTAATGCAGTTGTTGGAAGGACTTGACTCTTCAACTATTACAGTTGTCCAGCAACATTAGAAATTGTTAATATAAAAATTAGAAGCTTTTGATAAAAATTAAAGTTGTTAAGATACAAATATTAAGTTGTTTGATCTAATAATCGTATTATTAAGTACATGTTACAAATATGACAAAATGTACATTTTTATAATTCTTAAATTGACCAACAACAGAACATAATTGTCGAACAACTGCACTAGTTGTTGGGACAACTTCTACTATCGTCGGACAACTAAAGATAATTGTTGAACAACAACAAAGACATATCTAAATATTCAATAAACAACTTCGATAGTTGTCCAGACAATTACGAAAGTTGTTGATTGAAACAATCATTTTGGGTTCACTAAATGCAGCTTAAGAATTGACACAAAGTGATTTTCATACTTATCAATAGTACTCTTTTTAGTTTATTCAAAGCTTGAACAAAACAAATACAATGCAAAAAAAAATCAAACATATACATTTTGATATTCTTTTTACATAAATTTTTCTTGATAGATCTTCTATATAAAAGTATAATTTTGCAAATAAAGGAAGATAAAGTACATGAAGAAAAAGAAAGAAGGATTGACAATTATAGCTGCAGTTGAAGAGGATCGGTGGGAAGAGAATGGAGTTAAGAAAGAATGCCTTTTTTTTTGTCTATTTGATAAAATTTTAAATATTTAAAGGTAAAGAAATAAAGAATATAGGGGCAAAGTTACAACTTAAAAAGTTTAGGACTATTTAAAAAATACTTTTTAATTTAATTAATATTATTTATTTATTTGTCACTTTTACTCAATATTTATAACTTGAAGGACTCTCACCTAATTACCTAACATCTTTGTCCCTTTTATTAGACCATCCCTTTCACACTACTCTTGCCAAACTAAACTCTCTAAATTACCCCAATAAATCAATTATGTTCATTCTACATACATCTGAAATAATATTAATTTTTTTTTAAGTAACAACATTTTGTATTGTCTTCCTTTTTAACAATTTTTTTTTTACTTTTCATTTGTTTTGATATCAAAGAATTATCAATGAAAATGTTTTGTTTTCGTTGAATCTGCAAAAAGTGGTTTCATTCGGAGACTTTTACTTCTAATAATGAAAATGAAACTTGGGTACTAGAGATCAAAATTAGTTGAATATTGATCACCTCAATTATTAATTTCTCCCAAAAAGTTATAGTTTTAACGATATCTTGACTTTGAAGGTGATGATTGTGTGAAACTAAACTTCAAACTTCATTTAGTTGGTAAAGGAGAAGGGCTGATCATGTCTTCTCGATACTCAAACCGTCTTAACAATGTTTTTTTTTAAACAACAAACACAAGTCTCAATTTTTGTTTATTTTTTGGGATGATTTTTTCAATCGGTAAATAATATAATAGATTTTTTTAATGCGAATAATATGAAATGCATATACTTTGTGAGAAATTACTAAATTTTTTGACAAATTTTAGTAAAGGGATGAAAGTGAAATTTCAAATACTTAGAGGATATTTTTTGTTAAAATGAATAATTTAAGGATGCAATTTAAATTGAGGGTATAATTTAAGGATATTTTTATTCAAAAATTGTGAAAATTTACTGGAAAATATTCAAAGATGTCGGAGCAATTGGTCAATTATGAAGTCAGCTCAGTGTAATTTGCTCTTCTTCTTCTTTTTTGTTAAGGACGGATATTTAGATAAATACGAAATTAAGTGTCTAGTACAGTACTGGTTTGGGCATTTCCCAAGGCTGACTGGTTGAATGTTGGGCCATAGTGTGGCCAATAGTGTCATTATTTATTACAAACAAAAATGCTCCTAAAAAAAGTTTGTGATCTCTATAACTTACAAAAATTCATAATAAAACTACAAGATCTTGTTGTTTATGAAGAATATAATTTTGATGTGCAAAATTTGAACTTCATTTCCTACTACAAGCCTAATTGACCTCAACTTCAGAACATGATTACCTGTTGACATTTTGAATACCAAAATCTGGGCCTATTCATTCCATTCTAACTACTCTCATATATTCTGTTTAATATCTAAATTATTGTAGTGTAATACGAGCAAATAGATAACAAGTAGCACCAGTGATATGGTACCCAGCCATGGTTCAATTCCCGGCTGGTGCATTCTTGGGTTAGCTGTGAAGGTGAATCTGTGCTCAATGCAGTGATTTTTGGGTCTCCTCACTCATCTGACTAAACATGGTGTTAGTTGCACATCTTATTAATTATAGTTTGTTGGGTCTCAACTTAAAAATAAAATAAGTGGAACATAATTACTTAGGTTTCTTGTGGTGTTGTTATCTATCACCAAAAGAAAATTAGATAAATCATGTTCAGCATTATATGGGGAACGTTGTTTGCATATAACCGTGCATTTAAGAATATGCAATCTTCGTGAATTAGAGCAAGTGAAGTATTGTTATCCAGAGTATATATCATATTTCAAAGGTGTCAAGAACCTTAAGAGGAAGGCGATGAACTGATCTTACGTCTCAAAAACTTCAAATATGATGTTTGGACATGTAGGTGGCAGCTTGAGATCAATTGTGTAATTCAGTGATCTACTAGTCTAGCAGCTATAGATATCTCAATAAAATAAATAAGGCATCTAAACTAAGAAATGTGCAAAGAGCTATCATTTACTAGGAACATACAAGTTTATAACTGCAAATTATAAGAGCAGAATCAAACCTTAAATTCATGAATTTGTTTCACAGTGCATATTAACCTCATGTCACCAACCATGAGAAGGACTAACCCTATGCCTGTCATCATCTGTCAATGCAGGTTGAAGCTTATAACTTTTTCTTCCGGTATGCTTGCTCCAAAAACAACTTCCTTAATGAATTGAGTTCTCTAACGACATCACTGATCCGCTTTCTTTCTTTTAGAGATTCAGCGGAGCAGGAAACTCCGATTTGAATCACGTTGATTAAGAATGACAGAAATATGTCGCCAGCACTGCTTGTGTTGTCATGAAGTTTGTATTCCATTTCAAGTTCATCTCGTTCCTGTAGAAGAATTGGATCTGTAATATGCATCACTCTGTCTGGCAAAGCAGCATTCGCGTAGTTATGAAGGTTTAAATTATCTTTGAACATTTCATCAGTTGGTTTCCTCCCGGTAAACATTTCCAAGAGCAGTATGCCAAAGCTGTATCCATCTCCATAGGTTGAGGCGTCGCTTCCCATACCTAATTCTGTCAGCATGAAAAACTACAGAATTAGAGATATTCTTATCAAAAGACATATGTATGACAGCAAAAACCTTGATTTATTATTACCTGGAGGTGTATAACCAATTGTCCCCCCTACACCTGTAAGACTTTTTGAATTTTCTGATGAGTTCGGAATTTCTGGTGGAACAAATCTTGCCAAACCAAAATCACCAACATGTGCAGTCATGTTCTCATCTAGAAGAATATTGCTTGGCTTCAGATCGCGGTGAATTATAGGGGGTTGGCAATCATTATGGAGATAATCCAGAGCACAGGCAACATCAATCGCAATGTTTAATCTTTGAATAAACCCTAGCTTCTTGTGTTCCTCCTGTGGCTCAGAGTTCTCCTGAGGAGTGAAATGCAACCAGTCCTGTAGATTCCCCTTATCCATGTATTCATAAACTATGGCTTTGAACTCATTACCTTCATAATCAATACCTGAGCATGCACTTAGAACCTTTACAAGATTACGATGTCTGATGTTCTTTAGAACCTCACATTCAGCTAAAAAACTCCTGGAAGCTGCATGGTGTGAAAGGTCCAGTACCTTAACAGCAAAAACAGTACCATCATGTTCAGAAATTCCTTTATATACAGACCCAAAAGCACCCATGCCAAGCAAATTTGATGCAGAAAATCTATCAGTTTCCCTAAGTAGACACTGATAAGATATTCTTAAGGTTGAGTTTTCAGGTATATCTGTAGGTGTTGTTTTTCTCAATCTACTAAACTGTCGTATGCCAAGAAAACAAACTATCAATGTCAATCCTATAAGCCCACTAACTACAGGAATTACTTTTTTCAAGGGAAAACCTGATTTCCTTTCTTTCTTTACTCCTACAATGCAAACCGGAAGGTCCAACTCCGGTACACCCCCACAGAGATTTTTATTTCCTATGATGGAAACCGCAGTAGCATTACTAAAGATACCTCCAGTTGGGACAGCACCTTCCAAATTATTGCTAGACAGATTTAAAATCTGAAGAAATTTGAAGTCCTTCAAGAATCCCGGGATTCCACCTGACAGATTGTTGTGAGAAAGGACTAAAAATTCCAGGCCTCGCAAATTATTCATGGTTGAAGGAATACTACCCTGAAAGTTGTTGTTGTTTAAGTCTAGTGCTTCAAGTTTCACACAAGTACCTATAGTGGTAGGAATCTGGCCCTGCAACTTGTTATAAGACAGGTTTAAGTAGCCTAGATTTCTCAACTTCCCAATTCCCATCGGAAGGAAACCAGTTAAGTGGTTCTGAGATAGGTCCACGCCCTCCGACAATGATGAGAGTTCAAGAATTTCTGATGGTATGAAACCACTAAGGTTATTTGAACCAAGATCCAACAGTTCCAACTTGTCGCATTTGCCTAAACTGGAAGGAATTCTCCCCTGGAGATTGTTTTCTCTTAAAGTGAGTTTGGTTAAAGAAGCTAAATTTCCCAATGAGATTGGA
This sequence comes from Solanum lycopersicum, assembly GCF_036512215.1. NCBI lineage: Eukaryota > Viridiplantae > Streptophyta > Magnoliopsida > Solanales > Solanaceae > Solanum > Solanum lycopersicum. Next base: position 54,874,092 of record NC_090802.1, on the reverse strand, counting down.
ATTTGGCCAGAGAACTGATTTCCAAGTAAAGCCAGCTCTTGCAAATACATAAGATCACCAATTTCAGAAGGAATTTCACCGATAAATCTGTTGTAAGCTACAAAGAAAGCCTGAAGCTTCTTGAGATTGGATATCCCTCTTGGGATTTCTCCAGAAACTTGATTATAAGACAACGAAAGCTCTATAAGCTCAGTCGAAAGATTACTAACAGATGCAGGTAAGACTCCACCAAAATTATTTGTATTGAGCTCCACAAGCTCCAAGTTGGTGGCATTCACCAATGTGGAGAGAAAACTAAGGTCATCCGCCTCCTCCTTGCCAAGATCATTGAAAGCAACTAAAAATCTCCTCATTTTCAGCAAATTTCCAAGGGGTGGTACTTTTCCTGTGAGTCCATTTCTACCAGCAATAAGAGACTGAAGATTTGTAGCATTTGACAATGTCCCCGGAATATTTCCAGTTACATTGTTTCTATAAATGCTAAGGAACTCTAACTTAGGAAGAGTAATACCAAGCAATGGAGGCAATTGTCCTTCTAAATGGTTTGTTCCAACATCGATGGCCACGATAGAGGAAAGATTGAAAAGACAAGGAGGCAGGGTACTACTCAAGTTGTTTTCATTCACTACAAAGTACTTTAAGTTGAGTAATTGACATAATTCATCAGGTATTTTCCCTAACAAATTATTCTTGCTTGCAGAAAAGGTATCAAGTAAAGAAAGATTACCAAACGAAGGCGGAATTCCTCCTGTCAAAGAGTTAGAAACAAGAGAAAGTTGTTTGAGTCTCAACAATGTGCCTAATTCTGCTGGAATTTCGCCTACCATCATATTATACGAAAGACCAACAGAAACAAGATTGAAGCAACCAGAAATGTTTGAAGGAATATGACCAGTGAACGAGTTATTATCAAGGCGTAAAACGTTTAACTTATGTAAGTAGCCAATCTCTGATGGGATTTCACCTGAAAAACTATTATTTTGAAGCTTAAGGACATTAAGAAAGCTCAGGTTACCAATGCTTGGTGACAGAGAACCCCTCAATTTCAGAGAAGTAAGATTTAAAACTGTAACTCGGCAATGACGGTTACCACATGAGACCCCAGGCCAGTCACAGAAATGTATAGTTTCATTCCAGGAGTCCATGATCTTGAAAGGGTCATCAATGATCATATTCTTGAATGCTAGCAGTGACATTTTGTCTGTTTCATTCCCTTTCACCTGAATTTTTGATGAGCAAAGAACATAAGGTAGTATCAAAGAGAAAAAGGTCAGTAAAGATAGTACAACAGTATACTTCTTCTTCATAGCATAAAAGTGAGAATTCTTTGGGAGAATCATTTAAGAAAGTAAGAAGACAAATGTAAAGTTGGTAGCAAAAGACACTGGTCTAATACTATTAAATTTATTCTCCAATTTTAGTTTGTTTGTATGATTTTTCATGACATTGACAAGTTGAGTATTTTAAGGCACACTAGAAAATATAGAAAGGGACATAAAAGATTCTCCTAGTACTACTTAAAGGTAGACTAGAAAATATAGAAAACTACAATAAAAATTGGACATATATTAATGGATTTTAAAGTCTGCAGAGTGTCCTGATAAATTACTTATTGCATTGTTCCATTCTTTGACGCTAAAGTGAAAAATGTAAATAATTTTGAAAAGTGATTTTTATTTTTATTTTCTGAGTCACATTAGTTGTGTAAGTTGTTTTCTACTTTGTTAGGTAAGATGTGTAACATTAGTCCTAATGTTAGTAGAAAATCTTGTATGTTGGAGCAATTGGTCAATTATGAAGGCAGCTCAGTGTGCTTTGTTCTTCTACATGACTTAAAAGAGTGCGCATAATTTGTGGTCATTCAACTTCTCTAGTGCTTAAAATTGAATTGTCCTCTTCAGGTAAACTTCCTGGAAATTAGGTTTCCAGATTTTATTTTATTTTTTTTGCAGAAGGATTAGGTTAAATTTAAAGTTTGGTAACAAAAACAAATTAGGAAAAAGTATTGGGAATTCAATGGAGATGTCGTGTAATCGTTAAAGCTCATTTTTTCCCATAATTAAGTACATGCTTTTTTCTCAAAATGAATTTTATGATTTTAAATTTTGGTCAAACTATTTCTATTTAAATAAAAATTTATGCCAAAGTCGGGCAAAATAAAAACGAAGGTGAGATTCATCAATTAGCATATCAGCTGTTTGACCCAAAAACAAAAAAATAAAGTTCTTGTTTCGAATAGTTCAAAAGACAAAATTAATTTTTTTTTACTTCGGAGCACCAGTTAGTGACAAAGTATTTTTGAACTTGTTTGCTAGTTGGAGAGCATATTTGATCCCAAAACATAACAACGAGCGTATTTTTAAGACAAAATAAAGGACAGAATATAAGTGACTCATTTTGAATAGTTTTAAAGATATATTTGATCTTTCTTTTTTTTTGAAGAACTTATGTCCTCGTTAGACATAAACATATAAAGGGTATACCATGTAATTAAATTGGACTATCATTACAATTTAAGAAATGTAATCATAAAAATTCGTAATTGAGAGATTTCTTATCACTCCGTTCTTCTTATGGTGTTTTTGTCTTTGTAGGCCTAATTATTAGCCGAATACAAACGACGACTTTGGCAAATTATAAAATCAAATGGTAGACAAAGTCTTCAAATGTGAACTCTTTGACCACTTTCCCTTCTCTAGTACAACTTTGAAATTTCGAGATACTCTAAATTAAATGTTTTTTTCTTTTTCAAGTATATTTTGTTATTAATATATGAGAAAAATTAGTAACAATAATAAAAAGCATAAAACGATTGAATTTTCCATAACATGAGTGGCTCAGTTGTTCTATGGAACTACACTAGTTGATGGCTCATCAAAACACTATCTGATATGCTAATGGTATAATTCATCTCAAATGTATCTGGCTCTTCAAAGTCATTTGCAACAATAGTCCACAAATCTTCAGCTTTCAAATGTGTTCTCATTCTTATCTTTCAGTATTCAAAATCAGTTTCATAAAAAAATGGAGTAAGAACAACTGAAAAATCAGCACCTTCATTTATTTTGAATGCATATTTTTTTTCTTCACCTAACCCCAGATTAAGAACGAAAACCTGCTCTTGATACCAATTTGTAGGAAATATGGAAGGAAAATAATATCTTTAGAGAAAGCTCAAGTTTATTATAGGCTACTTAAGTCCAATTGAGATGATCACAATCATCAACTACATCACTATTTATACTACTCAAAACAGAAAACAAAAAGTCTTGCACAAATAACTAAATACATGTATCACAATTTACTAGATATATGTACTATGAAATTCTAAAAAGACTTCTTGAAAAACTAAGAAACAATTTTGGAAGACTAAACATTGATGCATTAATTCCAACAATTCATCTCAAATGTATCTGAGCTTTAGACATCACAGTTTAGATTACAAATTAATAACTTTATACTTGAGATCTATTATCTACCCTCGACCTTCTATGTTCAGCATCAAGGGACACAGATTACCCAAGAGACTCTGTCCAAGAGCAATGTTTTAAAGTTGAGAAGATCCAAAAAGGATAAGAGAACAAGAAGGCCAACAAGACAGATCATCTAAGACTTAAAGCCATAAAAGAACAACACAAATATTGCTACTCTAATCAGTTTTTGAAAATATACTTATGTCTTCAGTCTATGGTAGCACACTATTCTATTAGCATAGGAAGTTGAAAAGAATGTATATACCATAGCCACCTGAAGAAGATGGTCTTCGAAGACTAGAACTTTGAAGTGTTTGATCCAGCAGAAGAAGCTAGCTGTCTAGATGCTAAGTTGCTTCTTGAGGTGGCCTCTTGGAGAGAATTTGTTAACTGCATCAAAGGTTGCAAATTACAGATAAAAATCCATGGTTCCCAAGAAAAATCTATTTTCAGAACATGGTTTGAAAGAAATGCAATGCTATTATGAAAATATTGAAAAAAGAAAAATATTGACAATAAAATTATTAGAGATAACAAAAGTAAAAGAAACAACAATAGAAACAAAATGAAGAACAAGGTATGCTACCAAAATAACACTCCCTTTGTCCCAATTTATGTGACACACTTGACTTTTTAGTGCTTCCTCAAAAAAAATGTCACTTTTGTATTATTAGAAATAACAACTTTAAAATTTCCCTTTTACCCCTAACAAATTGATTTACCATCAAATAAATATCTAAGGATTGTTTTAAACCACAAGTTTCTAAAGTCTTCCTTTTCTTTTTCTTAAACTCTGTGTCAAATTGGGAAGGTTGGATAATAGTGGTAAGGAAACCAATAGATACTCCAGACCGGAACACTGCTCAACCACGAGGAAGAGAGAAAATGCTCAACCACCTACTACCAGTCTACCCTGATCCTCCATGATCCCTATTTGAAGTCATGTCCTTATTAGTTGAAGATGTTTCATCTATTGTATAATCACATCCCCCAATTCTTCCTCGATCTACCTCTACCTTTCCTCAAACCTATCACTGCCAACCTCTTGCACCTCTTCACTAGGGCATTTGTGTTCCTCCTCTTCGAATGCTCGAACCATCTTCGCCTTGTTTCCCGCTTCTTGTCCACCAATGAAGCTACTCCCACCTTACCTCATATATCTTCCTTTCTAATCTTGTCTCTTCTAATGTGCCCACACATCCATTTAAGCATTCTCATTTATGTTAAACTTCATCTTCTGAGGATGCGAGTGAAGAACACTTCAACCAATACAACATAGTTGGTTTAACAACCGCTCAATGAAACTTATTTTTCTTATTCATTCTTTTACTTAGTTCAATGTAAAATATGGGTTTCAAATAAAAGAAAGTTACAAGTTGGCGTTTTTCGTCATATGAACTTCTAAATTGTGACATATTGGTTAATCTTACAAAGCTGTCTATTGGTGTTTTTCCTCATTATTTCCTTCTATTATTGTCCAAGAACAACAAAGTTACAATCAAGTTATAAATGACTGCATAAAACCAAGAAAGACACCTAATATGCATAATAATAGAAGATTCTCTTCAAGATTAAACAATTCCATCAAATTGGATAACGATTAAATGTGTGATAACCTTTAGTAATACTAGGAATATCAATAAATCTAATTATTACAATTACTCAGGAGAATCTTTAAGAAAAAACCAACTCATATTGATCACAGACCCCATCATAAGAGCATGTGCTAGCTAATACATACTTGTTGTGCGGAATTTGAGATAATACGAGAAAATATAAACGCGAAAAACAAGACAACAGATTTACGTGGTTCACCAATAAATTGGCTACGTCCACGGGAAGAGAGGGAGCAGTTTTATTATGGAGAGGCAAAAACAGAATTACAGAATAGGGTTTCCCATAGCGTCTATATATAGTGCTAAGCTACGCCCTAACAGGCTTGGGCCCAACATACAGAATCAACAGAAAATTAAGGGCCCAATCCTTTCTGTTTGTAGCGGGTCCGATTCAAGGCATTCAACAAATCTCCACCTTGACTTGAATTCTCCGAACAGATTCTTCAGACGCACTATGATAGTGCCAAGCCTCCCCCTCTTCCTCAGAGTTGCCCTGCAGGGCAATTAACAACTTCTGATGTTGAGCAAGTCCAAACAGTGTTGAAACTTGCTCTGTGGAACTGGCTTTGTGAACATATCAGCAGGATTATCAGCAGTTCCTACTTTCTTCACCTTGATTCTCTTCTCACTTCTCAGAAAATGATACCTTATGTCGATATGCTTGGTTCTCTCATGATGGACTTGATCCTTGGCTAGACAAATTGCGCTCAAACTGTCACAATACACCGTAGCCTGATCATGATGCAGACCAAGATCACTAACCAGCCCTTTCAACCAAATCCCTTCTTTTGCAGCCTCTGTCAAGGCCATGTACTCCGCTTCCGTAGTAGACAAAGTCACTGTAGGTTGCAAAGTTGCCTTCCAACTGACGACAGATCCTCCAAGGGTAAACACATAGCCAGTCATCGATCTTCTTGTGTCAACATCTCCAGCATAGTCTGAATCAGAATAGCCAGTAACCAAGCACTGAGTATCACCTCCATAAATGAGACCAACGTCAGATGTACCTCTAAGGTACCGGAAAATTCTCTTCACAGCCTGCCAATGTTCTTTCCCTGGTTGTCCCATGAATCTGCTCACTACACTGACGGCATGTGCTAAATCTGGCCTTGTACAGACCATAGCATACATCAAACTTCCTACGGCACTGGCATAAGGGACTCGTGACATATACTCCTTCTCTTCTTCTGACTGTGGAGCGAACATGGCAGTGAGATGGATATTGGCAGCACTGGGGGTATCAATGGGCTTAGATGAAGACATGCCAAACCTCGCCAAGACCTTCTGAATGTAGCTTCTCTGTGACAAGAAAAGTTTCCTTCTCTCTCTGTCTCTAATGATCTCCATCCCTAAAATCTTCCGAGCGGCTCCCAGATCCTTCATCTCAAACTCAGCACTAAGTAAACCCTTCAGCTTCTGAATGTCATACTTCTTCTTTGCAGCTATCAACATATCATCTACATAAAGCACCAGATAGATGAATGAATCATCATTGAGCCTATTGTAGTAGACACAACAATCATATGAGCTCCGAGTATAGCCCAACTTCACCATATAGCTGTCAAACCTTTTATACCACTGCCTTGGAGACTGCTTAAGTCCATATAAGGACTTCTTCAACTTGCAGACGTGATTTTCCTTCCCTGGAACTTGGAAACCATCCGGCTGAGTCATGTATATCTCTTCCTCCAACTCTCCATGTAGAAACGCTGTCTTCACATCAAGTTGTTCAAGCTCCAGATTCTGATGTGCAACTATCGCTAGTAACACTCGGATGGAAGTATGTCTGACCACTGGTGAGAAGATCTCATTGTAGTCCACTCCCTCTCTTTGGTTGAAACCTCTGGCAACAACCCTGGCTTTATACTTGACTCCTTCTGCTGGTGATATCCCTTCCTTCTTCTTGAAAACCCATTTGCAAGTAATAATCTTTCTCCCCGAAGGCTGTATGACCAGATCCCATGTCTGATTCTTGTGTAGGGACTCCATCTCATCTCCCATAGCGGCAAACCATTTTTCAGAATCAGAACTTAAAATGGCTTCTTTGTAAGTAGACGGCTCAGATATATCTACCTCTTCAGCAACCTGCAGTGCATAACCCACCATGTCCTCAAAACCATACCTCGTAGGTGGCCGAACTCCAACCCTCCTTGGCCGATCTTGAGCTATACTCTGATGGATATCTGATGGCATAGATTCTGGAATATCAGTTTCTGTCTGTGGCTCTTGATCCTCCTCTTCAGGTTCCTTTAAATCGCTCTCGTTCTGAATGACTTGAAACTCCATCTGTTTGTCAAGACTCCCAGTTTCTGACGTAGTTGTAGGCTTCACAATGGTTCTAAGCAGAGAACTTTCATCAAAGACAACGTTCCTGCTCATAATAACCCTCTTTTCTGCTGGAGACCAGATTCTGAAACCTTTCACTCCATCTCCGTAGCCCACAAATACTCCCTTTTTAGCTCTTGGTTCTAACTTACCTTCACTGACGTGATAGTAAGCCGTACAACCAAAAGCTTTCAGATTTGAATAATCAGCAGCTTTTCCTGACCACATCTCCATAGGTGTCTTGCACTGTATGCCTGTATGTGGTCCGCGGTTAATCAAGTAGCAAGCTGTACTAACCGCTTCTGCCCAGAATCTTCTATCTAGCCCAGCATTAGAGAGCATGCACCTTGCTCTCTCCAGAAGTGTTTGATTCATCCGCTCAGCTACACCGTTCTGCTGTGGTGTATTTCTGACTGTACGATGTCGAGCAATCCCTTCATCCTTACAGAATTGATCAAATTCAGACCAACAGAATTCCAGCCCATTATCAGTTCGCAACCTCTTGATCTTCTTCCCTGTTTGATTTTCCATCAAAATTTTCCACTCCTTGAACTTCTGGAAGGCTTCACTTTTATGCTTCATCATGTACACCCAAGTAATCCTTGAGTAGTCATCAATAATGGACACAAAAAATCTGCAGCCTCCCAAAGACTCAACACGGCATGGACCCCAGCAATCAGAATGGATATAATCAAGTGTGCCTTTTGTTCTATGAATGGCCTTTGGAAACTTGTTGCGATGTAGTTTTCCAAAAACACAATGTTCACAAAACTCTAGGCTCTTAACCTTATGACCAGCAAGTAAATCCTCCTTTGACAGAATTTGCATCCCTCTTTCACCCATATGACCAAGTCTCATGTGCCATAACTTAGTCATATCCTTCTGGTGAAATTCTGACGATGCAACATGGGCTGAACCTGTAACCGTGGAACCTTGTAGAAAATACAAAGTACCACGCATGACACCTTTCAGAATCAAATTTGAACCCTTCCAGACCCGCAAGACTCCATCTTTTCCCGACCAGCTGAATCCCTTGCTGTCCAAAAGACTGAGAGATATCAGATTTTTCGTCATCAATGGAACGTGCCTGACCTCGTTCAATGTGCAGAAGCTACCGTCATGTGTCCTTATCTTGATCGAGCCTGTCCCAACCACCTTGCAGACAGAACTGTTGGCCATCGAGATGCTGCCTCCGTCTACCTGCTCATAAGTCGTGAACCACTCTCTCCTAGGACAGATGTGATAGGATGCCCCAGAATCGAGAACCCACACATCTGAATGATGAGTGTGCTCATCCGCAACTAGGGCAATATCTTCTTCAGAATTGGTGTCTTCTTCAGCAACAGCAGCAGACACTGATTGTTTTTCCGATTGCTTCTTCTTCTTCGGACAATCAAATTTCCAATGTCCCTTCTCCTTGCAGTAATTACAAACATCATCCGGCTTTGCACCCTTCGACATCGGCTTATTTTTCTTTCCGCCGTTTTTCCTTCCCTTTCCGCTACTGGTGAACAGACCGGAAGGCTGTATGTCCGTACTTGTGCCGTTAGCCTTATGCCGTAATTCCCTGCTATGAAGGGCCGATCTGACTTCTTCCAGTGACACAGTATCTTTCCCAACAATGAACGATTGAACAAAATTCTCAAACGACATTGGGAGAGATACTAACAGAATCAGGGCAGCATCTTCATCCTCGATCTTCACATCGATATTACGCAATTCTAATAGCAAAGTATTCAATTGCTCTAAGTGTTCCCTGAGTTGTGTACCTTCAGCCATTCGTAAACCGAATAGACGTTGTTTCAGAAGCAGCTTGTTGGTTAGAGATTTTGTCATGTACAAACTCTCCAGCTTCAACCACAGACCAGCAGCAGTCTCTTCATCCGAGACCTCCGTGATGACGTCATCCGCGAGACACAGCATGATCGTCGAGTGCGTCTTTTCCTCCAGAATCGCCATCTCAGGAGTAACGACGGCGTTCTTGTCTTTCGACAACGGCGCCCAGAAGCCTTGCTGTTTCAACAAAGCCCGCATCTTGATCTGCCATAAACTGAAACTGTTCCTCCCTGTGAATTTGTCGATTTTCACGTTCAAAGCAGACATCTCGAATTCTCCAAGAACACCGATTAACCGAGAGGCTCTGATACCAATTTGTTGTGCGGAATTTGAGATAATACGAGAAAATATAAACGCGAAAAACAAGACAACAGATTTACGTGGTTCACCAATAAATTGGCTACGTCCACGGGAAGAGAGGGAGCAGTTTTATTATGGAGAGGCAAAAACAGAATTACAGAATAGGGTTTCCCATAGCGTCTATATATAGTGCTAAGCTACGCCCTAACAGGCTTGGGCCCAACATACAGAATCAACAGAAAATTAAGGGCCCAATCCTTTCTGTTTGTAGCGGGTCCGATTCAAGGCATTCAACAATACTTACTATGATAAAGAAATCATAGCCCAAAAATATTCGTAGGAGTTTCAGTTTTCCAAATGGTTGATATCTAATAAGATATTGGGCACTCATAATACCCACAAGAAGCATCACAAAAGAAATGTATGGCATACTTCTTCTTTTTGATAACTTTATGCATCTACAGTCAAACCATTAGGACCAACTGCAACATTCGAAGTTCGGGAATAATGGGCTCAGCCCCCTACTACTCTCCAATTAAATGTGAAGCTTAGTTCACATGGTGTAGAGCTCAAACCTAGACCTAGGTCACATGTTCCTCGGCCTTTGTCACCTGAACTAAGCATGGGAACAGTTGTACATCATACCTCTACATTCAAAAACTAAAATAATCCTCAAATTCAGCAGAGGGCTTCTGCGAGTAGCATTTGACTAAACAATGGAACCATCATTATGCACGCAGTCTGAACTAAAGAACCTGTCAGGGTCTTTCTGTTTAATTAAAGAAATATCCTTTTAGTTCCTTGAAATCTCCACATCCCTCTGGTGGCTGGATATGGGATGAAATACTTTCAGATTGCACAGATGGTCAACATTTCCCATGTTAAACATAAGAAAAGTGAAAATATGCTAATTTCCAATTACACATAATGCATTTCAGCGAAAGAAAAAAAAAGTGTGTTCTTACTCTAGATGTCAATGCAGTGGGGTGAGCTTTAGAAGTTCCCAGCTGACTCATCATAGTTTTGCGTGATTCCATCTCTAGAGAAGGAAAAAGAGGGGTGTCTGGAGGTTCTAGAAGCCTGAAACAGGAAAGTAACATATCATAATAAAGCATACAGAACTGAAGATCGAATTTTAAAAGAATGTCTGGGAAATCTGAATCAACAAATAATTCAACATCAGAGGTGCAAAGAAGCCCTTTTTGTTATGGTTTTCAACTTTACAGAAAGGGGGTGCACCACCCTACTCCCTTTATTTCTTTGAGTGCTAGATTTTGATATATAGGAGCCATGAATTTTTGTACTTAAATTGCGCAAAAAACTAATACATCTACAAACTATACGTGCTTTTCTCACTGTTCATGATATTTAAATAAAAACTTGCTTTTAACATCCTTATATTTTATCACTTAAAATTTGCATCCTCAACCCTGTTAGCTATCCTCCCTTGTAACATCAAAAAATTGAATTCAGCTAGCATGTATTAAGAATACTACCTGGAGAAGTATGACATCAAAGTTTAAGATGCACATATAAATTGTAACTGGAGAGTAAAATAGAGAATGAACACTCCAACCCACCTCTAAATCACCCTCTATTCTCCATTTATAGAAAGGTGAATAGTAGTTCTCCAAAATTTGGAGAACTACTATTCACACTCTCTATTTCACTTTTTCATTATTATATTATTTTTTCTATTACCTTTTAATTAAAATATTACTTTATATGTAATTCCATTAATTAAAATATCTAATATTGATAATTCTTTTTTAAATGTAATATAATATTTAAAAAAAGATTTTTAAAATATACTACTTTAATATCAAATTAATAGTATTTTAAATATTTTTTTCTAATTTTCACCAATAATAAATATTTTATTCTTAATTTTCATTTTAAAGAATACAAAAAATTAAAATGGCAAGAGAAAAAATTTAATTAAAAAAAACACATGATATGATAATTTAAATACAAGACAAAAATATAATATATAACGTAGTAATTTAAATACAAGACAACAATACAACACATAACATAATAATTTAAAGACAAGATAAAATGCAATACATAACATAATAATTAATTGATCACAATAATAATTTAGTAATCCGATAGGTCGTTTCCACATAGCACTATTCGGAAAAAATTAGCATATGATTCCGAAAATTGTTGCTATTGTGGTTGTGATTGCGGTTGTGATTGTTGATTTCTTTATTCAAGTATTCGTTATTGTTCTCATTGCATGTAATCACGAACATTTGGGTCACTAATAGCTTCTCAATGCATCAATTCAAGATGTCGTAGAGGCTCAAACTCCAACTATAGAAGTGGTGGTAGATAAAAATCTCCAATTTGAATAATTTTTAGCTAGACATAAAAAATTAAGGACAAAAATGTTCATTTTTATCTCCGTAATGCATTATAGAGCATTAATGGGAGCAACATAATGATTTTGAAATTTGAGTGTTTATGTAATTGTATGTCACTTTTATTTGACTTTGCCCCTTAATTTATGTATTAATATTTTCTTGCAATTTATGTTATTTAAAAATTTAAGATAAAATATAATTTTATATCACATTAAACATTATATAAGATAACTATTTCGAAAAAAAGAAATAAAGGATTTATATTATGAAATAAGAAAATAAGAACGAAATAGAAATAATAATATAATATTGAGGAGAGAGAAAAAAAATTCTTTTTAGAGAGTAAAATAGAAAATTGGGTTGGAGTTGATTGTTAGAAAAAATTGATAACTCTCTATTTGAAGAGTAAAATAGAGGATTGTGTTTGAGATGTCCTTGGAGACCTGTATCGGTCTACTAGACAAAAGTAGGGCACTATCTCATAATTTTCTGCCTATCCTCAGGGTGCATAACAAGAATATTAAAAGGATTTCATTAAGTCTCTTGTGATAAATGAAACGTATGACCTACCAAATCTTCAAGCCACTAGTATTCGACGAAGTCCTCAATTGAGAGGAGGAACTTCCAGCTAGATTTTTAGCATGGTGTTTTAAGTTTCATGGCAGTATATATTAATTTAGATGTTCAATATTTGTTATCTTTAACAAAGTTGAATGACTTGAATCTATCGTTTGTTACATTAGAACCAACAGAATCAATGAAAATGTCATATATGATGAGTAAATTCTAAATGTTTAATTAGTTAGTATATAAATCCTATATAAAAAAAGACTCACTAAAATTTAATTCAATTTTTTTTTAGAATTATGATTTTCATTAATTAAAAAAATTGATGACTTGGTCGAATTATAATTGGTCATGTGTCAAAAATGGTTTTGCAAAACCATTGTTAAAAAATAATGGCATGAATGAGTCTTTTCTTTAACGACAATGGCATAAATGAGCCAAACTTTTAACTGATGACATAAATAAGTCTTTTCTGAAAGTTCAATGGCATATTTGAGTATTTTTCCTAAAAGAATTAGATTACATATTTCTTATCATGCTTGTTTGTGTCCCGTAGCTTTCAATTTTATGTTTTCTGTCACTGGGATTCCCAAAAGTTTATCTCAGTGAACTTGTACAAGTAAGATAATTCAGGCAAACTTGTGCATCAATATTAGAGTTGATTTCCTAATGGTCACTCAACTAATAATTATTATGTTATCACTCAAAATCATCCAATAGTTATAACATTAGTTATTTCCTTTTAGTAGTAGTTATTTTCTTGTTTTACTGCAGTTTTTCATTCCAGTAATAGTGAATTATGCGGACAACTTTAAGGGTCTGCTTATGACTTTAGTCAATTTATAAACTACATGGTGAAAAAGATTAAATTGGATAAAGAAACTTATGATGTCAAAAATCAACATAAGCAGCTAAAAGAAACAATTAAACAACTCAAAAAATCACATACTTGGAAAGGAGAAGAAGAAACAAATTACCAATCGTAATCCGCTGTATCATTGTCGGCATTAAGGAACTTATCTGTACGAGTCTTCTGCATGGGTGCAGCTGATGCAATATTAATTGCAGGTGAACTACCACTTTTTGATCGTGCAATAAGATAGGATTGAAAAAAAATTACATACATGAACTTTAGGTTATGAAGCTGAAATCACTAATTTCTCACTAGTTGGACACATTTATATGATGTCCATAAAGACTCAAAATATTTTTGGAACTTAAAGTTGATATGCACCTACAAAAAAAACAACTTCAACTTCAAATTTATTCTTTATGCCGTCAATTTGAACAAAGAAAGGTCAATAAATGGAAGAAGAACAAAAAAAAACTTACCAAGGGGATCAAATTCATTGAATTTTTGAAGAAATCGATTACAATTTCTGTCATTTCCCCTTCTTCGCATTTCTAGAAACAATGATAGTTCCTCATCTGAACTACTAATACTCCCCATTAGAGGATGTCTCTTACTCCCTTTGTTTCATTTTTTCTGATCAACTCTTTTAAACGCTTTAAAACAAGAAGAAAATAATTCTTAATGAAATATATATAAATAAATTTGTATTAAGATTATACGAGAGTATATGGATATATTAGCATAATAATGAAAGTTGTCTAGTTTCTGAAACTTTTAAAATGGTAATATATAAAATTGAAAAAGAATGGAGTAACAAGTGCTTTATTTTTAAAGTTATACATGTGCTTCATCCAAGAAGTCGACTATAGCCTGTCTTGTATCATCATTTCCTAAAAGGCCAACACGTTCTTGGCCCAGTATGGAGAGACGATTCCCTTTAAGCTATGCTTCACATATTGACGACTTCACTTGTCATGGTTGAAATCAAAGTGATGTACATATAAAAAGTATTTAGAAGTGAGAACATGTATGTGCTAAAAGTTTAATAAATTTAAAAAATAAAGTAAGAAAGGTTTTCATATATATAGACTAACGAGACAAGATGCTAAAATAGATTGACATAGTTAATAAAGACATACATTGAGTAATTATTCTATCAAAGTTCATTAATTATCTTAGTACTATTTTTTTACATGACTTGAATGTGCTTTGTGAAATGTGAATCTTATTTAAAGATAGCGTAACTTTACACTAATCAATTTTCCCAATATAAAAGTTAGTGAATCATTGTAATTTGAAATTGATATTCATGCCTAACACAAAAGTTTATAACTTTAAATAGTTGGTCAGATTTGATAACATTAAAAAACATAAAAGGCTTCATCGAAAGTACTTACAATAAACACATAATTACAAAAACAATAATATCTTCAAACAAAAATAAATGTAATTTTCAGAACTGAAATTTGAAGAGGGATAGAGATAGATTGTACACATATCATATCTGTATTTCTTAGAGATGAAAAAATTATTTCCAATAAACACCAAACTTATAATAAAGCATATTCCAACAAATAGGAAAAAGAAAATTTTGGTAAATGAGAATTGTAGCGACAACAAAATAAATGAAAAAAACATGATTAAGAATTAAAATCAATCTAGTAGTTTTGCTAGGACGCAAAAACCCCAAATAAAAACCATGTATGAATAATTGAATAGAGAGTTACACATCATTTAGATAATTTGCAAGAAAAGTTCATATGATGGCAGAAAATATAGTCAACTTACAATAAATTCTTTGCTACCAGAACTAACTAAACTAAGATAGTATAAATGAATAATAAAATTTGTAAATACAAGTGAAACCAAATTAAAAATATGATTATAACTAGATTTTGTTAAATACAAGTGAAACCAAATCAAAAATATGATTATAACTAGATTTTGTAAAAATGCTTGAGCATGATAATAATTGAACTTTGAAAATGATTATTCATAAGTACTTAATATAGGTGAATAAATACAAATACGGTAATAAAAAACCTATCATTAACTACTTTATTTATGAATTTCATGGTAATAAAAATATCTCATATCGAACATGGAACTTGCTATCCTCTTCCAAGAAGACAAAGATTTACTTCCATAAAAAGGATGATTCATGTGGATCAACATGAGAGTCAAACTACATTGTCATATATTTGAAAGAGGTTGACCTCCTTACTTATTTCATGTTACACTCCTCTTCCCGCCGAATCCCTTTTCTCCTCAGTTCACTAACAGAAAATGCAATATAATGACAACAAAATAAAGCATTTAACATTTATTTTTAGAACAAAAGTAGACAAATATAGCTTAAAACTATTTTGGCCTCGCAAATAAAAGAAGCTCGTAAAAAAATGAGAATGAAGGATAAGTTTGGGTGTCAACAATTATTCTTTCATTGGGATAAAACTTCAGTTGTTGTTATATGAAAGCCAAATATAAAGTAATTTTACCCATAATTTTGGTATGACTTACTAAGGTGAACTATAACACTTCAAAAAGTTGAATTAGATTTGAGTCATTAAATCTCATTGCTTTGACTGACCTATGCTAAAGCAAATGTAGATATAGTAAAAGCTAATATCTTTTCATGTTGAAATCAAAGAGCATTTAAAGTATCAAATTTTCATCGTTGAGGTATGATGAATTTATGGACGGTAAATGTGACACACGGACCGTCCGCAAGTCCAATCATGTGTGAGATTTAGAAGGTTATAAATTTTGAAGTGGAACTAAAGAATTTTCATAATTTTTTAAAAAACATTTTAGGAAGAAATTAAACATATATTGTTATAAAATTTTAATTTAAATAGAATGTTGTTTAACAGAAGTGATATTATAATCAAACGCTCATATTTAGGCTTGTTACTCGTAAGTCTTCAACATTGGACGACAGATAATCTTAAACACCCAGTGTGTACGTCTTTTCCCTTAGGATCATTTATCATCAATATATGACAACAGATTAATCATCTACTTTCTCAAACAGAGGCCTTGGGCATTCAAACTCACATAATTCTATGTATTAAGAAAGTTTAATCAATTATTTAAAGACTATTTTATTAAATCAGAGGTTGCATGATCATATCAAACTCATTCATAAAGCTTCAACCCCATTAACTTCTCTTGAACAGTTCATATTCTTAAAAAAATCATTTTATGTGATTTCTAGGTTCATAAAATTCATAATTAAGTCAAGGTTTATAATTCTATACTAGTCGACAGAGTTTAACAGACTAAAATTGAAACTTGTTCATAATTAACTTGCCCCACATGTGCCATTAAAATAATATTTCTAGGTTTCAATGTGTAAAATCCTATGAAGAGCATATCTTTAAATTCAGGGAGGACATCGAAGTATGGAAGGAACAAATGAATGAACCAAAAACACTTATCTCAAGAGAGAAAATCACCAAGTCTTAGAAAAATCTCCTCTAGGGTTCTCTGGTAAAAAAATTATGTTATGATTAAATCTGAATGAAACTAGCTTAAAAACATGAGTTACTATTTCCCGACCTTCACTATAGCGAAACTTCGCTACCTTCTCTTTGTAGCATTCATCGTTATAGCTATCTCGCTATTTAAAGAAGTGTTCGGTATAGGGAAGCACAAGCTGAATTTCACAATCCATTTTCCATTTTAAGATTTCTACCAACTCTTAACCCACGGAGATCTACACAAGGGTACTATCGCCTAAACAATCATAACGATGGAAAAAGTTGTTACGTATTTGCTTAATAATCTTAATTGTAGTCAAATAGTTGTTATCTACTGAAACTTCGTTGAGGGAGAGTTTTCTCTATTGAGGATAATGAGTATGTTATTTAATGCAAATTGTCATATTTTGTTGATAAAACAATAAAGTCATGAGTGTCAGACAAAATTTTTGTTAGTTTTGGACATCATTCTGGTTTCATTATTTTCATTTGGACAAAACTTCACACTTTTATCTGAATTGTGACCGTATGAAAGCCAATCAGATATCTTTGCCCAATAATTTCTTATCGTGTACAAAGTGTGCAAAAAGGTTGAAACTAAAAAAAATTAAAATATCAAATTTAGATTGTTGAGGTATGACATATATGCAGACTGTACATGTGAAACTAGAAAGGTCTGCATGTCTAATCATATATGAGGTTAAGAAGTTAAGAAGTTTCAAGTGGAACTAAAGAATTTTTATAAATTTATAGGCATTTTAGGCTTGCTAGTGCGGGTTGCCTATCCTATTTAATTTGCGAGCTATTGCATAAGAGGAGGGGAGGGGGGGGGGTTTACCTTGTGCGCACCCAAAGGATAGCGGTTGCGGGTTTCCCTTGTCATCAAAAAAGAAATATTGATCAAAAGTGGTGTTGTAATAAAACTCTCATATTTAGAATTATTACTCGGAAGTTTTAAACATGAGACGACGGACAATAATAAAACTCTCATATTTAGACTCATCACCCGTAAGTTCTCAACATGAGACGACGAACAATCGTACCCTTAGAAGTATTCATTCTCGAAATGTGACAACGCGTTAATCATCTTCTTTCTTAAACAAAGGTCTTGAGTATTCAAACTCACATAATTTTATTTTTTTAGAAGGTTCAACCAATTATTTAAAGATAATTTTATCAAATAGGAAGTATGAATGATCATAACGAAGTTGTGAAGTTTTGCAACGGAGAAGGTCGGAAAACAGTAACTCGCGTCTTTATGTTGGTTTTTGTCCGTAGTTAGTCATAATGTAAAATATCTGACGAAAGAACTCCTGAGCAAAATTTTTCCAAGACATGGGGTTTTTCTCTATTGAGGTAAGTGTCTTCCGTTTATTCATTGCTTCCATATTTTGGTTTACTCCTAGAACTGAAAAGAAGATCCATAGGATTTCATCCATTGAAACCTAGGGTTATTATTTTGATGGCACAACATGTGGGGCAAGTTAATTATGAATGATCTTCAATTCTAGTCCGTTAAATCTTGCCTTTCTAGAATAGATTTATGAACCTAGCCTACCTAGAAACCCCATAAAATTGATTCTTTAAGCGTATGAATTGCTCAACATAAATTAATGAGGTATAAATAGTGATCTAGTTGTTACAAAGAAAGTGTCCACTATAGTAAAATACAAGCAGATTTTCATACTCGTTTTTCCAGATCTTAATTTTCTACCTTACTCTTGACTCACAGAGATCTACACAAGGGTACTATCGCCCTGAACAACTATAATGACATAATAGGTCATTAAAAATCTGCTGAGTAATCTTAAATTTCTACCAACTCTTGCCATATTTTTGTTGATAAAACAACAAAGCGACGATTGTCGGACAAAAATGTTAGCTAGTTTTGGACATCATTCTTTTTACATCTAGACCAAACTTCACACCATACAAGACCAACTTTACTTCTATGAACTCTACCAAGTTTTGATGTGATGATGGGGGTAAGGTGCTAATTTTTTAAGCTTTTGTCTATGCGAGTCACTCAGGGAGGATATGGGATGGTTATGGAAAAGGGCAAACTAGACGGCAAATCAATTTATAGTCCTGGTTTTATTTCAAAAAGACATGTCCAGACTACTTGCTTGACTAATACCTACATGACTAATACCCGCATAAGTAATACCTGCATAACTAAACCCTACGTAAGTAATACCTGCATAACTAATACCCACATAGCTCTATCTAGCTACCAAACTACAATGGAAAGATCAAAGCAATGAAATCAGAGTGGTTGCTACTAGTAATGTCTTGTCATTGCAAATAAATGTAGGCAGATGGTCATGTTAGTTTGCAACAACACATGACAGCTTCCATGTTATCATACACAATAGAGGACAAGCTTAAAGAAGTTGTAGTAGCTTAAGCTATTCAAGAATCCAATGGTCCATAAAGAACTAATAGGGTGGTGAGTTAAAGAATGTACATTTTGGGATAGAATTTTTGTTCTGGATGTGATCAAACATCATCAGCATCACTTCCTGCAACATGAATATCATGACTAGCCGAGTAATGGCTTCCATCAGGGCCACAAATCTTAAACCTGTTGAGTATAAAAGAAAGTACCTCAGTGAGGACTTATGATATGTTCCTAACTCAATTCTAAAGAAAACTGAAGTAATCAACTGACCGCTCAAGCACTGATTTTCCTTCTTTGTACTTTTGGCTCATCTCATGGGCGGTCTCCTGAAAAGAATCGTCATATTAGGAACATCTAAGACTTCTAGCAACTGCCAAAAGACAATGTCTAGCATTTTATCACTCCATACTCACATATTTCCATCCAACATTTGACCCACAACAGACACAGAAAATGTCTGCCACAGTGTGCATACCAGTCATCATCATTCTATTTTATATCTCACCAGAAGTGATATTCACCCTGTCAAAAGAAACACAAGGCGTATAGAATACACAGAACTACAAAGTGCATTATCATTTTGTATGTTTCTGCTAAATGATAAAATTAAATGAAGAGGTTTGAGAAGAGCAGAACTCTTGAACAGGAGCAATCAAGTGGTTCATAATATATGTATTCAGCCATGTAACTATTGTAATGCTGCTACCAAGTGAAAAATAACCCAAGTCAAGTAAGAAGTTACTCTATATATTGATGTGTTAATGTTTGTACTCCTAGAAATACATTCAAAAGTACACGATATAATAGTCTGGTAAAATCCCCACTGAATTCTATAGTAATTTTAATAGACCAAACTCTGGTGCTAATTTTATAGTCAATGACACAAATGTATGAAGATATACATATAAAGTACCATGTCTTTAACAAACTAAACCTACAAGGTATAGCCTACCTTGTTCAACTTTTCATGTGAACTCAAATATTCTAGGTTGGTCATGAGTTAAGACCTTCCGAAATAATAATGACTCAGAGCTCATAAAAAAATCAGATCCTGAGAGGAATGTCAAAGACACAAATGTATGAAGATACAATTATAAAGTATTATGTCTTCAACAAATAAACCTACAGGGTATAGCCTGCCTTGTACACAACTTTTCAGGTGCGCTCAAATACTCTAGGTTGGTTGTGACCTTCCATAATAATAATGACTCGGAGCTAATAACAAAATCAAAGATCCTGAGAACTATGTGACCCATGTAGAGTAAAAGCCAAATAATTTGCACATACTCCAGTTGCAATCAACTTTTGATAACAAATCTTTTTTCATTTCAAATCTGAAAATTTTGGCTAACTACTACCAACACGAATTCTTCAACACTTCATCTTTTTTCACTTTCTAGATTAACAGTATTCTCCACACCAGTAAAAGAAGAGGTGGAAGTCAAATAAGAGGATTTATACGGTAGCTTTTTCATCTTTCTGTACCAGAGGTATGGATAAGCTTGACCGTCGTAATAAAATTTTGTTCATCTAAACAAGCTACAAATAACTTATGTCCCATCAATGCCAAGATAATCTTAACAACTATCAAATACTCTAACAAGAATAAAACCAACAGAAGTTGGAAATTGCACTTGTGATTTTCATGTTGCAAGTTAAAAAATTGGACATGAGAAAATGTCACAAACATATCTGATGATTAAATGTGCAGAATCAAATAGCCTTACACCTTCTTGAAGAGATAAGCCTTCCCATGTCTGCACTGGAAAGACTGAAGGAAAAATTAGAAGGAAAACATAGAGTTAGATAACTTCATGACTCAGAATGAGTACAAGCACTATTTAAGGGCTGAAACAAGAATGTAACATAAACTTCAATATAATTAATTGCAGAATCAACTTTTCACTCTATCCAAAAGCATATGAATTTTCTAAGAAACAGTAGTTTCAAAGCTGCAACATTTGAAAATGAGGTCTTATTTTATGCTATTGAAGTCATATGGAATTCTTCATAGAAAGTCATGAATGCACATTACGATGAAATTAAGCAAAATGAAGAGACCAAGCAAGCACCGAATTGATAAAAATGTAGAAAATAGGTCAGGACCTGATCAACGGACTAGGCATAACAATAATAGTTTGAATATTCAAGCCACTAGCACACAGCCATGGAACAAATGGAAAATGTTAATCAAGTATACTCCAAGTATCAGACTCAACAAACAACTCCTCTAATTCAGAACTGGATTAAGCTAGAATTTTGTATGGTATGCTATCAGCAGTAAATAACTACTTGTTATAAGTTCACAAACAATCATCATACAGTCCCCTTTTACTCCAAAATCAACAACTCCACAAAACCCAGTTCTTTGATGCTAAAAACCCCATCTCCTTTAGGGTAAAATTTACTCAATCTAAGACATTCTTCTCTCACATAACTGATTTAAATTAGCCAATTTTTATATACATCTAAAATTACTGAAACAGACCAACAACAATCCCTAACAAGTTCTAGAAACAAAACCACCGATCTAGCCAAAGATAGTATTTTTATAACGAAACAAATCAAAATCAAAATTAAATTTCAAGAAATCACAACAACAGAGTGATCAAACAGAAAAGATGGAGTTAAACCTTGGAAAGAATGTTTTCAGAAAGGGCAAGATGAGTTCCACAGTGCTTGCTGCTGTAGATGCTGCCTTCAAGAGTCAACACAAATAATCTCCCCATCAAAGATTTTTGAGATCACAAGACAATTAAAGAACGAAAATGCAAAAGGAGTTATCCAAAAAGGGGTAATAGGATATGTTTTGGCTGGAAGATAGTAGTAAGTAACGTCAAGAAAGGAAAAGGACTCAAAATGGAAAAGATCAAAAATGATAAAAGAATAGGCCTCATTTGGTAGGAAGTAGTAGGAGGAATAGTCTTAGTACTAGTATTGTGATTGCTATTAAGTGAAAAATATTATTATGTGCGGGATATAATTACTGTCAGTTGTACGAAGCTTATTTGGCTGTCACATGTTATTGGGACCTACTTTTCACTTTTATTTTATTTCATTTCATTTCCTTTTCTCTTCTATTTTAATCTTTTCGTTTTACTTTTACTGATCTCCTCCCAATTCTTTCTTGCTTTGTTCTATTTGTTAATATTTCCTCCGTTCGATATTGTTTGTCATGTTTTTTATTGTTAGAGTCAAATTAAAAAATTTTTGACAAACATTTTAAGATGTATCTTTTATTATATTAATTTGCAAAAAAATAGTATTTATAGTACTTTTCATATAATTTTAGAATATCTAATTTTTTGTTTAAAATATAGAATTAATGTGATCTAATTTACCTTTTGAAAATAAGTCAATTGACTTTCGATAAGCGCAAAATGACAAACAATTTCGGACAAAGGGAGTAACATTTAACAAATTTTTATTTTTGTATTGATTTTTTCCATCCGACATCTGCATTAAAATTTAAAATTTAAAATTGTGTAAGGCTTTTTTTGAAGAGATATTCAATCTATCAAGAATTATTTTCATATTCAAAATTTGAACTCGAGACTTCTAATTAAGTAGAAAATAATATCATCCTCTAAACCATCATATGTTTGAGGAAAAACCAAAATGAGTGCGTAGAAATATTTACATTTAATTTTTTGGATGAGTTTTAAGAAATTGCTCGTTTGGATGCACTCCCAAAGGATTTAGAGAATTCTAAGGTTGCTTCTGATTCAAATATAAATACAAGTCAGCATCGCGTTTGGAAGAGAAAAAATAAAGGGATAGGAGGGTCAGATTCAAAAGTAGGAGGAAGTTTCATCATTTCTCACATACAAAGTTGGATTTCGCACGATTTAATGGCCAAGAGGACCCTTTGGGATGGTTGAACAGATGTGAACACTTCTTTCGACACCAACAAAATCCAGAAGAAGAAAGGGTTGGACTTGCTTCATTTCATTTAGAAGGCAATGCACAACTTTGGTTTCTTCAACTAGAGGTAGATATTTCTCAACCATCTTGGGATGAATTAAAACGTCAATGTAACATTCGCTTTGTGCCACCAATTAGAAGTAAAAAATTGGGAGAATTTGCTGAATTATGCCAGATAGGGTGTGCGAAAATTACCAAGGAAAGTTTGAGAAATTAATTCTACGGGTTGGTACACTCACTCAGTCGCAAAAAATTGAACTTTATATCAGTGGTCTAGCTGATTATATAACAATTGAGGTTGAGTTGCATAATCATCCAGATTTGGCTACAACGATGAGTTTATCTCGACTTTATGAATGCAAGGAACAACCCGTTTGTTCACAATCGTTAGATGATTGCCAAATCCAAAACAACAAGTTTCTCACCAAAATATCATGTCAGATTTGTGAAGAAACTGAACAGTTCTGAAATGGAGGAGAGGAAACTTAAGGGACTTTGTTTCAATTGTTATGAAACCATTCACCTGAGGTCATCGATGCAAGAAATTATTCTGGATTGACTTTATAGACGAAGTCAATCCAAGACACCAGATTTCTCACCGCATTTAGCGCTTGAGGACAAGCGGATTTGAACAAAAAGAGTAATTTTATCACTCATTAGTCATCCAATAGTTACAACATTAGTTATTTCTTTTTAGCAGTAATCATTTCCTTTTAGTAGTAGTCATTTTCCTTTAATAGTGCAGTTTTTCATTCCAGTAATGTTAGGAAGTCATGTCCTAATTTATGGGAGTAGTTATCTCTTTTAAGTATTTTATTTAAAATATTTGTTTGTCTTAGGAAATGTAAGAAAAAAAGTCATTTAA
The DNA here is from genome assembly GCF_036512215.1 of Solanum lycopersicum. Classification (NCBI taxonomy): domain Eukaryota; kingdom Viridiplantae; phylum Streptophyta; class Magnoliopsida; order Solanales; family Solanaceae; genus Solanum; species Solanum lycopersicum. The sequence continues at coordinate 54,850,081 of NC_090802.1, read as the reverse complement.
GTTTTTGAGTACTGTAACTCGAGAGATTGCAGGTTCTCTATTAACGAACCAACATCAATGGTCATAAGAAGAAAACTTTTTATGTTGCAGCATCCCATAACTAGATCCATAATAGGGACCATAACATATTATCTCCATCTTTTTGGGTGAAAGCACAGAGAAAAATGACATTGCCGAAAAATTAACAAGGTAAACTTGTGTAGGTAAGATAATTCAAGCAAACTTGTGCATCAACATTTGAGTTAATTTCCGAGATGTTCACTTAACTAATTGTTATTATTCTCATCTTCTTGTGTGAAAGCATAGTGAAAAATGACATCGCCAAAAAATTAACAAGGTAAATATTCCATTTACTATCAAAAGAAACATCCCTTTTGAAGCCATGTCCATGTAGAATAACCCTGGACTCCCCTTCCACCCAAGTGGTGTATTCTCTCCTTATCGAGTCTAAGAAAAGAGATATATCCTTAAGCAAGACGGAAGATCAATGTCCTTAGGCATTCTAAAAAGATCAATACTACTTTCTTGTTGAAAAATTGGAATAAAGAAGAAATGGTTACCATTTGAGAAATCAACTCATCAATACTTCCCTAAAGAATTTATAAGACTTAAGTTATAGATGACCCCTTAAAGTTGTCCGCATATTTCACTTGTAAACCTCAACTATGACATATACCTATTGAACACTTATTCCAACTTGAATTAGAACCATCTAAGATTTTTTTTGACAATCATCTAAAAGTATAAAAAGAGTGTAATACATTCATGGTGACGTGGCAAATTCACCTATAAAAAACATACATGTGCCATTTTGAATCCAAATAACAACTAAATATTATGAAAAGAAAAGGAAAAATTGTTTTTAGGTTATTTTTCACCCCTACCATTAGCTCTTCAATTTTCTTTTTTCAAAACGCCATCGTACAACCACTATTGTTGTCGCCACCATCACCTTCTTGAAAACCGATCCTTCTTCAATTTCTTCATTTATGTCCTCTTTGTTTCACGTTTAAATTTTTTTTAAGTGAAGTCAACAACTAATGGTGTAATTGAGTTAATTCAATGTAAATAATTTCAATTCTGAAAAAGGGATGTCAACAATTAATCTTTTTTTCTTGTACTTCTTTTGTATGAATGGTTGATCATTAAATTTTAAAAAAAACTCTAACAGTCCTCTTCCTAGCTACTCATCAACTGCCGGTCATTGTTTTTTTTGTTCTTCTTCTTTACTATAAATCAACAATGACAAGTTTAGATTCAAGCAATTTTAGTCTGGCAAAATAACAACCAAGCGGCAGCCTTAATGGTAAAAGTGGTGGTGGTTGCTCAAAAGAGGAGAAAGGAATGAATGTGATGGCAACAATAATGACAAATTTGGAAAAATAAAATGATCATTAATGTATAGGATATAAGTGACTAGAAAAAAATAATGAAAAAAGGAGAGAGTATGATTAACAATGGTGGTCGCCGGAAAAGTGACATGACAAACACAAGGAAGAAGAAAGAGAATTTTTTTTAAATAAAAAAGTGTCTAATTAGAGCTTTCACGCGCTCATCAAACGTGAACACACTTAAAATGCCACATAGGCAATAAATGGCTCAAGAGGTATCAATTCAAAGTTCTAGAGGTGTTCAATAGATAAAAACTTTAATTAAGGCGTCTAAGTGAATTGTGCAGACAACTTTAAGGAACTTCTTATGACTTCATCCAATTTATAAACTACATGATGAAAAAGATTAAATTGGATAAAGAAACTTATGATGTCAAAAATCAACATAAGCAGCTAAAAGAAACAATTAAAAAACTCAAAAAATCACATACTTGGAAAGGAGAAGAAGAAACAAATTACCAATCGTAATCCGCTGTATCATTGTCAACATTAAGGAAATCATCCGTACGAGTCTTCTGCAGGGGTGCAGCTGATTCAATATTAAATGCAGGCGAACTACCACTTTTTCATCCTGCAATAAGATAGGATTGAAAAAAAATTACATACGTGAACTTTAGGTTATGAAGCTGAAATCACTAATTTCTCACTAGTTAGACACATTTATATGATGTCCATGAAGACTCAAAATATTTTAGGAACTTGAAGTTGAAATGCACCTACAAAAAACAACTTCAACTTAAAATTTATTCTTTATGCTGTCAATTTGAACAAAGAAAGGTCAATAAATGGAAGAAGAACCAAAAAAAAAAAAACTTACCAAGGGGATCAAATTCATTGAATTTTTGAAAAAATCGATTATTATTTTTGTCATTTCCCCGTCTTCGCATTTCTAGAAACAATGATAGTTCCTCATCTGAACTACTAATACTCCCCATTAGAGGATGTCTCTCGCTGTGCCCCGGGCCCAATAAGATGTTACTCGCTTTGTTTCATTTTTATGATCAACTCTTTTAAACGCTTTAAAACAAGAAGAAAAGATTTCTTAATGAAATATATATAAATAAATTGGTATTAAGATTATACGAGAGTATATGGATATATTAGCATAGTAATGAAAGTTGTCTAGTTTCTGAAACTTTTAAAATGGTAATATATAAAATTGAAAAAGAATGGAGTAACAATTGCTTTATTTTTATAAAGTTATATATGTGCTTCATCCAAGAAGTCGACTATAGCCTGTCTTGTATCATCATTTCCTAAAAGGCCAACACATACCTGGACCAACATGTAGAGACTTCCTTTTAAGCTATGCTTCACACATTTACGACTCCACTTGTCATGGTTGAAATCAAAGTGGTGTACATATAAAAAGTTTTTAGAAGTGAGAACATGTATGTCCTAAAAGTTCAATTAATTTAAAAAATAAAGTAAGAAAGGTTTTCATATAAATATACTAACGAGACAAGATTCTAGAATAGATTGACATAGTTAACAAAAACATACATTGGGTGTTTATTCTATCGAAGTTCATTAATTATCTTAGTACTATTTTTTTACATGACTTGAATGTGCTTTGTGACATGTGAATCTTATTTAAAGATGGTGTAACTTTATTCTAATCAATTTTCCCAATATAAAAGTTAGTGAATCATTGTAATTTGAAATTGATATTCATGCCTAACACAAAAATTTTAACTTTAAACAGTTGGTCAGTTTTGATAACATTCAAAAATATAAAAGGCTTCATCGAAAGTACTTACAATAAACACATAATTATAAAAACAATAATATCTTCTAACAAAAATAAATGTAATTTTCAGAACTGAAACTTGAAGAGGGATAGAGATAGATTGTACACATATCATATCTGTATTTCTTAGAGATGAAAAAATTATTTCCAATAAACACCAAACTTATAATAAAGCATATTCGAACAAATAGGAAAAAGAAAATTTGGGTAAATGAGAATTGTAGCAACAACAAGATAAATGAAAAAAATATGATTAAGAATTAAAATCAATCTAGTAGGTTTCCTAGGACGCAAAAACCCCAAATAAAAAGCATGTATGAATAATTGAATAGACAGTTACACATCATTTAGATGATCGAATAAGTTGAAAGAAAAATTCATATGATGGCAGTAAATATACTCGACTTACAATTAGTTCTTTGCTACCAGAACTAACTAAACTAAGATAGTATAAAAGAATAACAAAATATGTAAATACAAGTGAAACTAAATTAAAAATATGAATTTCATGGTAATAAAAATATCTCAAATGGAACTTGGAACTTACTATCCTCTGCCAAGAAGAAAAAGATTTACTTCCATAAAAACGATGATTCATGCGGATCAACATGAGAGTCCAACTATATTGTCATATTTGAAAGAGGTTGACCTCCTTACTTATTTCATGTTACACTCCTCTTCCCGCCGAATCCCTTTTCTCCTCAGTTCACTAACAGAAAATGCATCATAATGACAACAAAATAAAGCATATAACATTTATTTTTCGCACAAAAGTAGACAAAGATAGCTTAAAAAATATTTTGGCCTCGCAAATAAAAGAAGTTCGTAAAAAATGAGAATGAAGGATAAGATTGTGTGTCAACAATTAGTCTTTCATTGGGATAAAACTTCAGTTGTTGTTATATGAAAGCCCAATATAAAGTAATTTTACCCGTAATTTTGGTATGACTTACAAAGGTGAACTATAACACTTCAAAAATTTGAATTAGATTTGAGTCATTAAATTTCATTGCTTTGACTGAGCTATGCTGAAGCAAATGTAAATATAGTAAAAGCTAATATCTTTTCATGTTGAATCATAGAGCATTTAAAATATCAAATTCTGATCGTCGAGGTATGACGAATATATGGACGGTAAATGTGACACATGGACCATCCGCAGGTCCAATCATATGTGAGATTTAGAAGTTTATAAATTTTGAATTGGAACTAAAGAATTTTCATAATTTTTAAAACATTTTAGGAAGAAATTAAACATATATTGTTATAAAATTTTAATTTAAATAGAATGTTGTTTAACAGAAGTGATATTATAATCAAACGCTCATATTTAGGCTTGTTACTCGTAAGTCATCAACATTGGACGATAGATAATCTTAAACACCCAGTGTGTACGTCCTTTTCCCTTAGGATCATTTATCATCAATATATGACAACAGATTAATCATCTACTTTCTCAAACAGAGGCCTTGGGCATTCAAACTCACATAATTCTATGTTTTAAGAAAGTTTAATCAATTATTAAAAGACTATTTTATTAAATCAGAGGTTGCATGATCATATCAAACTCATTCATAAAGCTTCAACCCCATTAACTTCTCTTGAACAGTTCATATTCTTAAAAAAATCATTTTATGTGATTTCTAGGTTCCTAAAATTCATAATTAAGTCAAGGTTTATAATTCTATACTAGTCGACAGAGTTTAACGGACTAAAATTGAAACTTGTTCATAATTAACCTGCCCCACATGTGCCATTAAAATAATAATTCTAGGTTTCAATGTGTAAAATCCTATGAAGAGCATATCTTTAAATTCAGGGAGGACATCGAAGTATGGAAGGAACAAATGAATGAACCAAAAACACTTATCTCAAGAGAGAAATCACCAAGTCTTAGAAAAATCTCCTCTAGGGTTCTCTGGTAAAAAAATTACGTTATGATTAAATCTGAATGAAACTAGCTTAAAATCATGAGTTACTATTTCCTGACCTTCACTATAGCGAAACTTTGCTACCTTCTCTTTGTAGCATTCATCGTTATAGCTATCTCGCTATTTAAAGAAGTGTTCGTTATAGGGAAGCACAAGCTGAATTTCACAATCCATTTTCCATTTTAAGATTTCTACCAACTCTTAACCCACAGAGATCTACACAAGGGTACTATCGCCTAAACAATCATAACGATGGAAAAAGTTGTTACGTATTTGCTTAATAATCTTAATTGTAGTCAAATAGTTGTTATCTACTGAAACTTCGTTGAGGGAGAGTTTTCTCTATTGAGGATAATGAGTATGTTATTTAATGCAAATTCTCATATTTTGTTGATAAAACAATAAAGTCATGAGTGTCAGACAAAATGTTAGTTAGTTTTGGACATCATTCTGGTTTCATTTTTTTCATTTGGACAAAACTTCACACTTTTATCTGAATTGTGACCGTATGAAAGCCAATCAGATATCTTTGCCCAATAATTTCTTATCGTGTACAAAGTGTGCAAAAAGGTTGAAATTAAAAAAAATTAAAATATCAAATTTAGATCGTTGAGGTATGACATATATGCAGACTGTATATGTGTAACGAGAAAGGTCTGCATGTCTAATCATATATGAGGTTAAGAAGTTAGAAATTTTCAAGTGGAACTAAAGAATTTTCATAAATTTATAGGCATTTTAGGCTTGCTAATGCGGGTTACCTATCCTATTTGATTTGCGAGCTATTGCAGAAGAGGGGGTTTTACCCTGTGCGCACCCAAAGAATAGCAGTTGCGGGTTTCCCTTGTCATCAAAAAAGAAATATTGAACAAAAGTGGTGTTGTAATAAAACTTTTATATTTAGACTTATTACTCGCAAGTTTTCAACATGAGACGACGGACAATAATAAAACTCTCATATTTAGACTCATCACCCGTAAGTTCTCAACATGAGACGATGAACAAACTTACCCTTAGAAGTATTCATTCTCAAAATATGACAACACATTAATCATCTTCTTTCTCAAACAAAGGTCTTGAGTATTCAAACTCACATAGTTATAACTTTTAGAAGGTTTAACCAATTATTTAAAGATGATTTTATAAAATAGGAAGTATGCATGATCATAACGAAGTTGTGAAGTTTCGCTACGTAGAAGGTCGGAAAACAGTAACTCGCGTCTTTATGTTAGTTTTTTTCCGTACTTAGTCATAATTTAAAATATCTTACCAAAGAACCTCAGAGAAGATTTTTCCAACACGGGTTTTTTCTCTATTGAGGTAAGTGTCTTCCGTTCATTCATTTCTTCCATATTTTGGTTTTCTCCTAGAACTGAAAAGAATATCCATAGGATTTCATGCATTAAAACCTAGGGTTATTATTTTGATGGCACAACATGTGGGGCAAGTTAATTATGAATGATCTTCTATTCTAGTTCGTTAAATCTTGCCTTTCTAGTATAGATTTATGAACCTAGCCTTCTTAGAAACCCCATAAAATTGATTTGTTAAGCGTATGAATTGATCATCATAAATTAATGAGGTATAAATAGTGATCTAGTTATTACAAAAAAAAAGTGTCCACTATAGTGAAACACAAGCAGATTTTCATACTCGATTTTCCATTTCCGAATTTCTACAACACTCTTGACTCACAGAGATCTACACAAGGCTCCTATCGCCCTGAACAACTATAATGACATAATAGGTCATTACAAATCTGCTGAATCATCTTAAATTTCTACCAACTCTTGTCATATTTTTGTTGATAAAACAACAAAGCCATGATTGTCAGACAAAAATGTTAGCTAGTTTTGGCCATCATTCTGGTTACATCAGGACAAAACTTCACACCATACTAGACCAGTTTTACTTCTATGAACTCTACCAAGTTTTGATGTGATGATGGGGTATGGTGCTAATTTATAAGCTTTTGTTGTTTCCAGAACTACGTAGTATGGTTCGGCAACTGCCTTGATTGAATATTGGGGCTTATGGAAAATCTAGGTAGACCTAAATGGTCTATGCGAGTCACTCAGGGAGGATATGGGATGGTTATGGAAAAGGGCAAATTATACAGCAAATCAATTTGTAGTCCTGGTTTTATTTCAAAAAGACATGTCCAAACTACTTGCTTGACTAATACCTGCATGACTAATACCCACATATGTGATACCTGCATAACAAAACCCTACGTAAGTTATACCTGCATAACAAAACCCTACGTAAGTTATACCTGCATAACTAATACCCACATAGCTCTATCTAGCTACCAAACAACAATGGAAAGATCGAAGCAACGAAAGCAGAGTGGTTGCTACTAGTAATGTCTTGTCATTGCAAACAAATGCAGGCAGATGGTCATTTAGTTTGCAACAACACTTGGCGGCTTCCATGGTATTATATACAATAGATGACAAGCTTAAAGAAGTTGTAGTAGCTTAAGCTATTCAGAATCCAATGGTCCATAAAGAACTAACGGGGTGGTGAGTTCAAGAATGTACATTTTCGGATAGAATTTTTGTTCTGGATGGTGATCAAACATCATCAGCATCACTTCCTGCAACATGAATATCATGACTAGCCGAGTAATGGCTTCCATCAGGGCCACAATTCTTAAACCTGTTGAGTATAAAATAAAGTACCTAAGTGAGGACTTATGATATGTTCCTAACTCAATTCTAAAGAAAACTGAAGTAATCAACTGACCGCTCAAGCACTGATTTTCCTTCTTTGTACTTTTGGCTCATCTCATGGGCTGTCTCCTGAAAAGAATCATCATATTAGGAATAACTAAAACTTCTAGCAACTGCCAAAAGGAAATGTCTAGAATTTTATCACTCCATACTCACATATTTCCATCCAACATTTGACCCACAACAGACACAGAAAATGTCTGCCACAGTGTGCATACCAGTCATCATCGTTCTATTTTCTATTTCACCAGAAGTGACATTCACACTGTCAAAAGAAACAAAAGGTGTATAGAATACACAGAACTACAAAGTGCATTATCATTTTGTATGTTTATGCTAAATGATAAAATTAAATGAAGAGGTTTGAGAAGAGCAGAACTCTTGATCAGGAGCAATCAAGTTGATCATAATATATGTATTCAGCCATGTAACTATTGTAATGCTGCTACCAAGTGAAAAATAACCCAAGTCAAGTAAGAAGTTACACTATATGATGTGTTAATGTTTGTACTCCTGGAAATACATTCAAGAGTACACGATATAATAGTCTGGTAAAATCCCCACTAGGTTCTATAGTAATTCCAATAGATCAAATTCTGGTGCTAATTTTATAGTCAATGACACAAATGTATGAACATATACGTAAAAGTACCATCTCTTTAACAAACTAAACCTACAAGGTATAGCCTACCTTGTTCAACTTTTCATGTTCACTCAAATTTGCTAGGTTGGTCATGAGTTAAGACCTTCCCGAATAATAATGACTCAGAGCTGAGAACTATGTGACCCACATAGAGTAAAAGCCAAATAATTTGCACATACTCCAGTTGCACTCAACTTTTGAAAACAAATCTTTTTTCATTTCAAATCTGAAAATTTTGGCAAACTACTACCAACACGAATTCTTCAGCACTTCATCTTTTTTCACTTTCTAGCTTAATAGTATCCTCCACACCAGTAAAATAAGAGGTGGAAGTCAAATAAGAGGATTTATACGGTAGATTTTTCATCTTTCTGTACCAGAGGCATGGATAAGCTTGACCGTCATAATATCATTTTGTTCATCTAAACAAGCTACAAATAACTTATGTCCCATCAATGCCAAGAAAAGCTTAACAACAATCAGATACTCTAACAAGAATAATACCAACAGAAGTTGTAAGTTGCACTTGTGATTTTCATGTTGCAAGTTAAAAAATTGGACATGAGAAAATGTCACAAACATATCTGATGAATAAATGTGCAGAATCAAATAGACTTACACCTTCCTGAAGAGATAAGCCTTTCCATGTCTGCACTGGAAAGACTAAAGGAAAGATTAGAAGGAAAACATAGAGTTAGATAACTTCATGACACAGAATGAGTGCAAACATTATTTAAGGGCTGAAACAAGAATGTAACATAAACTTCAATATAATTAATTGCATAATCAACATTCCACTCTTTCCAAAAACATATGAATTTTCTAAGAAACAGTAGTTTCAAAGCTGCAACACTTGAAAATGAGGTCTTCTTTTATGCTATAGAAGTCATATGGAATTCTTCATAGAAAGTCATGAATGCACATTACAATGAAATTAAGCAAAATGAAGAGACCAAGCAAGCACCAAATTGATAAAAATGTAGAAAATAGATCAGGTGTCACGACCCAAATCGGGCCGTGACTGGCACCCACATTTATCCTCCTATGTGAGCGAACCAACCAGTCTAAACCCCATCATTTCAAACATAATCAACTAAATACATTGCGGAAGATTTAAACTCATTAATAAAAATCAATTAAATAACTTCTGAAAGCTCAGCAACTATTATTATTCCCAAAATCTGGAAGTCATCATCACAAGAACATCTATCCTCAAATTACTAAACTAAGAGTATCTAAGAAGCTAAAACACATAAAAAGCTAGTCCATGCCGGAACTTCAAGGCATCAAAACATGAAGAGAAAGATCCAGTCCAATCTAGAAGCATTAGCTCACCCTGAAATCCGGTGTAATGAAGACTGGCTAGAGTTGCGGTTGAGTTGAAGACGACGGCACGTTTGCTGCACTCCACAAATAACAAGGAAAGAAACATACAAGTAGGGGTCAGTACAAAACCGGGTACTGAGTAGATATCATCGGCCAACTCAAATAGAAAACAATATGCATCAAATAATATCATAAATCAACTACAATACTCAATCTGTAGCAACAACATGTACAAGAATCTTTGATAAAATACGTCAAGTACACTCATGAGGATTCAAGCCTCCATATCATACTCATTTGGGAATTAGGTTCATAAGATTGAGTATATTAACATCTTTCAAGATTCATCACCTTTATTCTTGTGTCGGTATGTGACACTCCACTCCCTTACTACTATGTGTCGGAACGTGACACTTCGATCCCCTAGTTCTACGTGTCGGTTCGTGACACCCGATCCCCTACTTCTACGTGTCGGTTCGTGACACCCGATCCCCTAATTCTACGTGTCGGTTCGTGACACCCGATCCACTAATCTCATTCTATTAATTCATCAAGCCTTCTTTTATACCAAGGCATCATCAATCTCATTATAGTTCATCAAGCCTTCTTTTATACCAAGACATCATCAATCTCATTATTTTAGTTCATCAAGCCTTCTTTTATACCAAGGCATCATCATTAACAAGGGGTTTTCAAGATTTGGGATTCAATGGCTTCATCATGCTTATTTCATCACAATTATATAATCACATTCATGCGAGCATACAATTGAGCATATAGAAGACTTTACAATACAACCCAACACATATCATTCGCTATTAAGAGTTAACTACGAATAGTATAAAAACCATAATCTACCTCCACCGAAGATTCGTGAGCAAGCAAGCAATTTCCCCAAAGCTTTGCTGTCCTCTTTGTTTCTCTCTCTCTTGATCGTACGTTTCTCCCTCTCTCTGTTCTTTTCTCTTTTTCTTATTCAAACCCTCTTTCTTTTACCCTAATTAGCATTTAAGTATAAAAGATGGTGAATTAACCCATTAATTAATTCGAGGTTATCTCTTTTAACCCTCAAGTAGATAAATTATTAACATTAACCCACTAAATTTATAATTATAGCAGGAATAGTCCAAAACGTCCCTTAAAACATTTAAAGAAATCCGACCTCTCCTGGGATTATGCAGCCTGTGACGGGCCGTCGTGCCTGTGACGGTCCGTCCTGCTGCTCCGTCACAGAGTTCAGAGACTCAATTCTCTGAAGAGTCTGTGATGGTCCGTCACGCCTGTGACGGTCCGTCCTTCCATTCCGTTACGAAGTTCAGAGAGTCGATTTCAGTACCTATTTTTCAGAATTTCTAAGTGTTTTGAAACGAGGCCCCCTTGACGGTCCGTCGTGCCCATGACGGTCCGTCGTGGGTTCCGTCATCTCAGCCTATTTTTCCAGAAATAAAATCTGCTGCTCAAAACGACTAAACAGTTCGTTTACAGTAGATACCAATTTACCCATCGTTCGTCCCCGAACGATCACAAGAAGGAAAACAAGGGCGAGAAGGAGTACCTGAATCTGTAAACAGGTGTGGGTATCTTTCTCGCATATCAGCCTCTTTCTCCCAAGTGGCTTCTTCGACGGGTCGATTCTTCCATTGAACTTTGATGGATGCAATCTCCCTTGATCTCAACTTGCGAATTTCTCTATCTAGAATGGCAACAGGCTCCTCCTCATAAGTCAAATTCTCATCAAGCAAAACTGAATCCCAACGAATGATGTAGTTTCCATCCCCATGGTATCTTTTCAACATATACACATGAAATACCGGATGCACTCCGGACAGCCCTGGAGGCAAGGCTAACTCATAAGCCACCTCCCCTATGCACTTCAGAACCTCGAAGGGACCAATATACCTTGGGCTTAATTTACCCCTTTTACCAAAACGCATCACCCCTTTCATGGGTGAAACCTTCAACAGGACTTGTTCACCCTCCATGAACTCCAAGTCTCTAACCTTTCGATCTGCATACTCTTTCTGTCTACTTTGAGCCGCTAACAGCTTTTCTTGAATAGATTTCACTTTATCTAACGATTCTCTCAGAAGGTCAGTACCCCAAGGTCTAACCTCAAATGCATCAAACCACCCAATGGGAGACCTATATCTTCTCCCATATAGTGCCTCAAATGGGGCCATATCAATACTTGAGTGATAGCTATTATTGTATGAAAACCCCGCTAAGGGTAAGAAGTTATCCCAATGGCCTTCAAATTCTATCACACATGCACGAAGCATATCCTCCAACACTTGAATTGTTCGCTCAGACTGACCATCGGTCTGAGGGTGAAATGCAGTACTAAGGTCCAACCTAGTACCTAATTCAGCATGCAATGTTCTCCAAAACATAGAAGTAAACTGCATACCTCTATCTGATATGATGGAGAGTGGAACTCCATGCAATCGAACAATTTCTGAGATGTAAATTTTGGCTAACTTCTATGCATTATAAGTCACCTTGACCGGAATGAAATGAGCAGACTTAGTTAATCTGTCCACAATTACCCAAATAGAGTCAAACTTCCCCAATGTCTTTGGAAGACCAACCAGGAAGTCCATTGCAATTCTTTCCCACTTCCATTCAGGAATGGGCATTCTCTGAAGTGTTCCTCCAGGCCTCTGGTGTTCATACTTTACTTGCTGACAGTTTGGACATTTGGCAACAAAATCAACAATGTCGCGCTTCATTCTACTCCACCAAAAGTGTTGCTTTAGGTCACGGTACATCTTGGTTGCACCAGGATGTATAGAATATTCGGAACTATAAGCCTCTGTAAGAATAGTGTGGATCAAATCATCAACACGGGGCACACATACCCTTCCCTTAATCCTTAAAACACCTTCCTCATCCACTATTGCTTCTTTAGCCTCTCCTTGCAACACCATATCCCGAATCCGGCTTAGTTTCTCATCATAAAACTGTTTCCCCTTGATCTTGTCAAGAAAAGAAGATCTCGCCTCCACACTGGCCAAAAATCCTCCCTTCTCATTTACTTCTAACCTCATAAGGTCGTTAGCCAGAGTCTGAACCTCTCTAGCCAATGGACGTCTAGAAACTTGCAAGTGAGCTAGACTTCCCATGCTCCCTGCCTTTCTACTTAAGGCGTCTGCCATAACATTAGCCTTTCCCGAATGATACAAGATAGTGATATCGTAGTCCTTCAGTAGTTCCATCCATCTCCTTTGTCTCAAATTCAAATCTTTTTGAGTAAAGACATACTGTAGGCTACGATGATCCGTGTATACTTCACACTTAACCCCATATAAAAAATGTCTCCATTGCTTAATGCAAACACTACCGCAGCCAGTTCCAAATCATGGGTCGGATAGTTACGTTCATGCACCTTTAATTGCCTCGAAGCGTAAGCAATTACATTCTTCTCTTGCATTAGCACTGCACCCAAACCCGAATAGGATGCATCACAATAGACAATGAAATTCTTACCTTCCACGGGCAAGGTGAGAATTGGTGCAGTAGTCAACAAAGTCTTGAGTTTCTGAAAGCTTTCCTCACATTCGTCCGACCATACAAATGGAACATTCTGTTTAGTCAAGTTCGTCAATTGGGAAGCAATGGACGAGAATCCCTTGACAAATCGGCGGTAATAGCTAGCTAAACCAACAAAGCTCCTTATTTCTGACACATTAGTAGGTCTTACCCAATTCTTCACTGTCTCAATCTTAGAAGGATCTACCATCACCCCATCCTTCGAAACCACATGCCCCAAGAAGGACACTGCATCTAGCCAAAACTCACACTTGGAGAATTTGGCATAAAGCTTTTTCTCCCTCAACATTTCCAATACAATTCTCAAGTGCTCCTCATGTTCCTTCTTGCTCTTTGAGTATACCAATATATCATCAATAAATATGATCACAAATAGATCCAGATATGGCTTTAAAAGCCCGTTCATCAAGCTCATGAAAGCAGCAGGGGCATTCGTAAGACCAAGAGACATCACTACAAATTCGTAATGCCCATACCTGGTCTGAAAAGCAGTCTTTGGCACATCCGTTGCCCGTATATTCAATTGGTGATAACCGGATCTCAAGTCAATCTTAGAGAAGACACAAGCACCTTGTAACTGATCGAACAAGTCATCAATGCGAGGAATGGGATACTTGTTCTTAATAGTTACCTTGTTCAACTGCCTGTAGTCTATGCACATCCTAAAACTCCCATCCTTTTTCTTCACAAATAATACCGGAGCACCCCAAGGAGATGCACTTGGTCTAATAAAGCCTTTGCTTAGCAACTCTTGAAGTTGGGCCTTTAACTCTCTTAACTCCGTGGGAGCCATTCTATAAGGGGGTATAGAAATGGGGCGAGTACCCGGTTCTAGATCAATGCAGAAGTCAATATCTCTATCCGGTGGCATGCCAGGAAGGTCTGCGGGAAACACATCTAAAAACTCACGAACTATCGAGACCGACTCAATTGGAGGTACTTGGGTAGTATCATCCCTGAGATGTGCCAAGAACGCTAAACAACCCTTACTAACCATTTTCTTAGCACAAAGAAAGGAGATGATACGCACCGGATTGGAAGTGTAGTCACCCTCCCACACTAACGGATCTGTCCCAGGCTTGGCTAACGTCACAGTTTTGGCATTACAATCCAAGATCGCAAAATTCGGAGAAAGCCAAGTCATACCCAGAATTACATCATAATCAACCATTTCTAAGATAACCAAGTCTACATGAGTATTGCTCCCCATAAAAGTTACAAGACAAGACCTATATACTTTTTCAACTACCACAGACTCACCCACCGGAGTAGACACACGAATAGGTATGTCAAGCAATTCACAATGTAAATCAAGACCATAAGCAAATGCGGAAGATACATATGAAAATGTAGAGCCTGGGTCAAACAATACAAAAGCCATGCAATCACAAACTGAAAGATTACCTGTGATGACAGCATCTGATGTCTCCGCTTTTGACCGCCCAGGAAAAGCGTAACAATGGACCCTCTCACCTGTCTGTCCGTTGCCCATACCATGTTGTGATGTAGTGGCTCCAGTTTGCCCATCACCCAGACCGTTTTGGTGACCACCATTACCTCGATCACCGCGTCCTCCAGAATGACGACCTCTTCCATAACCACCTCTACCTCTAACATTTGGAGGTCTGTAACTCTGTTTTGGAAAATGCCTCTTAATATGTCCAGTCTCCCCACATCCATAACACTCTCTGGATTCAAGCATAGGTCTCTCAGAGAAGTGTTGACCGGTCTGAGGTGGACCCCAAATTGCAGTCTGTAGTGAAGACTGAATTGGTCAGACTGAGTAACCTCCTGAACCCTGTCCTCTAGAGTAAGAACCATTAAACTCACCTCCCTTTCGAAACCTTTTTGATGTAGTTGCCATGGTGAAGTCATCTGGCTTCACTCCCTCTACCTCTATCACGAAGTCTACCACTTCTTGAAAAGATTTCGCTGTAGCCGCTACCTGTAAGGTTGAAATCCGCAACTCTGATCTCAACCCCTTCACAAAATGGCGAATCCGCTCTTGTGGACTGAAACATAGTTGGGTGGCATACCGGGATAATGCACGAAACTTAGCCTCATATGCAGTAACCGACATCCTACCTTGCTCTAGGCTCAAAAATTCATCTCTTTTCCTATCACTCAAAGTTCGGAGGATATACTTCTCCATGAACAAGCTAGAGAATGATGCCCAAGTCATAGGTGGTGCCTCTGTTGGTTGACACTCAACATGTGACCGCCACCACATTTTGGCGTTCCCTTGAAACTGATAAGTCACAAACTCAACACCAAACTGTTCTACTATACCCATCTTGTGTAGTAGCTCATGACAGTCAACTAGAAAATCGTAGGCCTCCTCAGATTCAGCACCCTTGAAGACTGGAGGTTTCAATTTCAAGAACTTACTGAAAAGTTCATGCTGATCATTTGTCATTATCGGCCCTGTAGTCAGACGAGAAAACGTGCCTATTTCCAATGACGCATCCATGCGGGGAGCCATAGTAGCCGCATGTTGTACCTCCGGAGCCTGAGGTGCTGGTGCAGAAAACACTGGAGGTGTCTGGCCTTGATCAGATAACCCGCTAAGATAAGCAAGAACCTGATTGATCATTTATGGGGTAGGTTGGGGTGGCAATTCCTCATTCTGCACTTGTTCATTCTCCTCATGCACCCCTTCTCTTACTACTTCCTCAGTCGGTGGAGGAGTCACCGCCCTAGTATCAGAAGGGCTAGGTGCTCGTCCTCTTCCTCTAGAGGACGTCCTCCCACGACCTCTACCACGACCTCTTGCCGCTACTCTTCCTCGAGCTACAGCCCCAGTGGCTGGCTCAAACGCTTCTTGTCTTGCTGATGTTGGTGTTGGCGCAGTCGTTGCTCTAGTTCTAACCATCCGCGAATAGAGTGAAGATGGTCAGATACCAATTTGTATCACCTAGATACCAATTGGATCCAAGTAATAGCACGAAAGAAAGAAAGAATGGAATTTTCCTAAAGTCTTATAGCCTCTCAAAGAAAAGTAAAGGTGTCCCCCTACCGTTTCTTAAGACTCTACTAGACTCGTTCTTGTGTGATGAGACCAACGAACCTAATGCTCTGATACCAAGTTTGTCACCACCCAAATCGAGCCGTGACTGACACCCATATTTATCCTCCTATGTGAGCGAACCAACCAGTCTAAACCCCATCATTTCAAACATAATGAACTAAATACATTGCGGAAGACTTAAACTCATTAATAAAAATCAATTAAATAACTTCTGAAAGCTCAACAACTATTATTATTCCCAAAATCTGGAAGTCATCATCACAAGAACATTTATCCTCAAATTACTAATCTAAGAGTATCTAAGAAGCTAAAACACATAAAAAGCTAGTCCATGCCGGAACTTCAAGGCATCAAGACATGAAGAGGAAGATCCAGTCCAAGCTAGAAGCATTAGCTCACCCTGAAATCCGGTGTAATGAAGACTGGCTAGAGTTGCGGTTGAGTTGAAGACGACGGCACGTTTGCTGCACTCCACAAATAACAAGGAAAGAAACATACAAGTAGGGGTCAGTACAAAACACGGGTACAGAGTAGATATCATCGGCCAACTCAAATAGAAAACAATATGCATCAAATAATATCATAAATCAACTACAATACTCAATCTGTAGCAACAACATGTACAAGAATCTTTGATAAATAACGTCAAGTACACTCATGAGGATTCAAGCCTCCATATCATACTCATTTGGGAATTAGGTTCATTAGATTGAGTATATTAACATCTTTCAAGATTCATCACCTTTATTCTTGTGTCGGTATGTGACACTCCGCTCCCTTACTACTATGTGTCGGAACGTGACACTTTGATCCCCTAGTTCTACGTCTCGGTTCGTGACACGCGATCCCCTAATTCTACGTGTCGGTTCGTGACACCCGATCCCCTAATTCTACGTGTCGGTTCATGACACCCGATCCCCTAATTCTACGTGTCGGTTCGTGACACCCGATCTCCTAATTCTATATGTCGGTTCGTGACACTCGATCCCCTAATTCTACGTGTCGGTTCGTGACACCCGATCCCCTAATTCTACATGTCGGTTCGTGACACCCGATCCCCTACTTCTACGTGTCGGTTCGTGACACCCGATCCCCTAATTCTACGTGTCGGTTCGTGACACCCGATCCACTAATCTCATTCTATTAATTCATCAAGCCTTCTTTTATACCAAGGCATCATCAATCTCATTACTTTAGTTCATCAAGCCTTCTTTTATACCAAGGCATCATCAATATCACAACTTTAGTTCATCAAGCCTTCTTTTATACCAAGGCATCATCATTAACAAGGGGTTTTCAAGATTTGGGATTCAATGGCTTCATCATGCTTATTTCATCACAATTATATAATCACATTCATGCATGCATACAATTAAGCATATAGAAGACTTTACAATACAACCCAACGCATATCATTCGCTATTAAGAGTTGACTACGAATAGTATAAAAACCATAACCTACCTCCACCGAAGATTCGTGAGCAAGCAAGCAATTTCCCCAAAGCTTTGCTGTCCTCAATGTTTCTCTCTCTCTTGATCGTACGTTTCTCCCTCTCTCTGTTCTTTTCTCTTTTTCTTATTCAAACCCTCTTTCTTTTACCCTAATTAGCATATAATTAAGTATAAAAGATGGTGAATTAACCCATTAATTAATTCGAGGTTATCTCTTTTAACCCTCAAGTAGTTAAATTATTAACATTAACCCACTAAATTTATAATTATAGCAGGAATAGTCCAAAACATCCCTTAAAAAATTTAAAGAAATCCGACCTCGCCTGGGATTATGCAGCCTGTGACGGGCCGTCGTGCCTGCGACGGTCCGTCCTGCTGCTCCATCACAGAGTTCAGAGACTCAATTCTCTGAAGAGTCTGTGACGGTCCGTCACTCCTGTGACAGTCCGTCCTGCCATTCCGTTACGAAGTTCAGAGAGTCGATTTCAGTACCCATTTTTCCGAATTTCTATGTGTTTTGAAACGAGGCCCCCTAGACAGTACGTCGTGCCCATGACGGTCCGTCGTGGGTTCCGTCATCTCAGCCTGTTTTTCCAGAAATAAAATCTGCTGCTCAAAACGACTAAAGAGGTCGTTTACATCAGGACCTGATCAACGGACATGGCATAACAATAATAGTTTGAATATTCAAGCAACTAGCACACAACCATGGAACAAATGGAAATGTCAATCAAGTATACTCCAAATATCAGACTCAACAAACAACTCCTCTAATTCTGAACTGGATTAAGCAGAAATTTTATATGGTATGCTATCAGCACTAAATAACTACTTTTTTTAAGTTCACAAACAATCATCATACAATCCCCTTTTACTCCAAAATAAGCAACTCCACAAAAACCAGTTCTTTGATTCTAAAAACCCATCTCCTTTAGGGTAAAATTTACTCAATCTAAGACATTCTTCGCTCACATAACTGATTTAAATTAGTCAATTTTTATATACATCTAAAATTACTGAAACAGACCAACAACAATCCCTAACAAGTTCTAGAAACAAAACTATCGATCAAGCCAAAGATAGTATTTTTATAACGAAACAAATCAAAATCAAAATTAAATTTCAAGAAATCACAACAACGGAGTGATCAAACAGAAAAGATGGAGTTAAACCTTGGAAACAATGTTTTCAGAAAGGGCAAGATGAGTTCCACAGTGCTTGCAACTGTAGATGTTGCCTTCAAGAGTCAACACAAATAATCTCCCCATCAAAGATTTTTGAAATCACAAGAAAATTGAAGAACGAAAATGGAAAAGGAGTTATCCAAAAAGGGGTTATACTTTATGCTTCGGCTGGAAGATATTAGTAAGTAACATCAAGAAAGGAAAAGGACTCAAAATGGCTGTCACATGTTAATGGGACCTACTTTTCACTTTTATTTTGTTTCATTTCATTTCCTTTTCTCTTCTATTTTAATCTTTTCGTTTTACTTTTACTGATCTCCTCCCAATTCTTTCTTGCTTTGTTCTATTTGTTAATATTTCCTCCGTTCGATATTGTTTGTCATGTTTTTTATTGTTAGAGTCAAATTAAAAATTTTTTGACAAACATTTTAAGATGTATCTTTTTATTATATTAATATGCAAAAAAATAGTATTTATAGTACTTTTCATATAATTTTAGAATATCTAATTTTTTGTTTAAAATATAGAATTAATGTGATCTAATTTACCTTTTGAAAATAAGTCAATTGACTTTCGATAAGCGCAAAATGACAAACAATTTCGGACAAAGGGAGTAACATTTAACAAATTTTTATTTTTGTATTGATTTTTTCCATCCGACATCTGCATTAAAATTTAAAATTTAAAATTGTGTAAGGCTTTATTTGAAGAGATATACAATCTATCAAGAATTATTTTCATATTCAAAATTTGAACTCGAGACTTCTAATTAAGTAGAAAATAATATCGTCCTCTAAACCATCATATGTTTGAGGAAAAACCAAAATGAGTGCGTAGAAATATTTACATTTAATTTTTTGGATGAGTTTTAAGAAATTGCTCGTTTGGATGCACTCCCAAAGGATTTAGAGAATTCTAAGGTTGCTTCTGATTCAAATATAAATACAAGTCAGCATCGCGTTTGGAAGAGAAAAAATAAAGGGATAGGAGGGTCAGATTCAAAAGTAGGAGGAAGTTTCATCATTTCTCACATACAAAGTTGGATTTCGCACGATTTAATGGCTAAGAGGACCCTTTGGGATGGTTGAACAGATGTGAACACTTCTTTCGACACCAACAAAATCCAGAAGAAGAAAGGGTTGGACTTGCTTCATTTCATTTAGAAGGCAATGCACAACTTTGGTTTCTTCAACTAGAGGTAGATATTTCTCAACCATCTTGGGATGAATTAAAACGTCAATGTAACATTCGCTTTGTGCCACCAATTAGAAGTAAAAAATTGGGAGAATTTGCTGTATTATGCCAGATAGGGTGTGCGAAAATTACCAAGGAAAGTTTGAGAAATTAATTCTACGGGTTGGTACACTCACTCAGTCGCAAAAAATTGAACTTTTTATCAGTGATCTAGCTGATTATATAACAATTGAGGTTGAGTTGCATAACAACCAGATTTGGCTATGGCCATGAGTTTATCTCGACTTTATGGACGCAAGGAACAACCTCTTTGTTCACAATCGTTAGATGATTTCCAAATCCAAAACAACAAGTTTCTCACCTCAACAACATGTCAGATTTCTGAAGAAACTGAACAGTTCTGAAATGGTGGAGAGGCAACTTAAGGGACTTTGTTTCAATTGTGATGAAACCATTCACCTGAGGTCAACAATGCAAGAAATTATTCTGGATTGTCTTTATAGACGAAGTCAATCAAAGACACCAGATTTCTCACCGCATTTAGCGCTTGAGGACAAGCGCGATTTGAAGTAAGAGAGTAATTTTTTCACTCATTAGTCATCCAATAGTTACAACATTAGTTATTTCATTTTAGTAGTAGTCATTTCCTTTTAGTAGTAGTCATTTTCCTTTAATAGTGCAGTTTTTCATTCCAGTAATGTTAGGAAGTCATGTCCTAATTTATTGGAGTAGTTATCTCTTTTAAGTATTGTATTTAAACTATTTGTTTGTCTTAGCAAATGTAAGAAAAAAAGTCATTTAAGTTTTTGAGTACTGTAACTCGAGAGATTGCAGGTTCTCTATTAACGAACCAACATCAATGGTCATAAGAAGAAAACTTTTTATGTTGCAGCATCCTATAACTAGATCCATATTAGGGACCATAACATATTATCTCCATCTTTTTGGGTGAAAGCACAGAGAAAAATGACATTGCTGAAAAATTAACAAGGTAAACTTGTGTAGGTAAGATAATTCAAGCAAACTTGTCCATCAATATTTGAGTTAATTTCTGAGATGGTCACTCAACTAATTGTTATTATTCTCATCTTCTTGTGTGAAGGCATAGAGAAAAAAGACATCGCCAAAAAATTAACAAGGTAAATTTTCCATTTGCTATCAAAAGTAACATCCCTTTTGAAGCCAAGTCCATGTAAAATAAACCCTGGAGTCCCCTTCCACTTAAGTGGTGTATTCTCTCCTTATCGAGTCTATGAAAAGAGATATATCCTTAAGCAAGATGGAAGATCAATTTCCTTCAGAGTTCTAAAAAGATCAATACTACTTTCTTGTTGAAAAAATTGGAATAAAGAAGAAATGGTTACCATTTGAGAAATCTCATCAATACTTCCCTAAAGAATTTATAAGACTTAAGTTATAGATGACACCTTAAAGTTGTCCGCATATTTCATTTGGACACCTCAACTATGACATGTACCTATTGAACACTTATTCCAACTTGAATTAGAACCATCTAAGCATTTTTTTGACAATCAGCTAAAAGTATAAAAAGAGTGTAATACATTCATGGTGACGTGGCAAATTCACCAATAAACAACATACATGTGGCATTTTGAATCAAAATAGCAACAAAATATTGTGAAAAGAAAAGGAAAAATTGTTTTTAGGTTTTTCCACACCTACCATTAGCTCTTCAATTTTCTTTTTTCAAAATGCCATCGTACAACCACTATTGTTGTCGCCACCATCACCTTCTTTCAAACCGATCCTTCTTCAATTTTTCATTTATTTCCTCTTTGTTTCAGCTTTACATTTTTTTTAAGTGAAGTCAACAGTTAATGGTGTAATTGAGTTAATTTAATGTAAATGATTTCAATTATGAAAAAGGGAGGTCAACAATTAATCTTCTTTTCTTGTACTTCTTTTATAAAAATGGTTGATCATTAAATAAATTAAAAAAAAATCTAACAGTCCACTTCCTATCTACTCATCAACTGTCGATCATTGTTTTTTTTTTGTTCTTCTTTTTTACTATAAATCAACAATGACAAGTTTAGATTCAAGCAATTTTAGTCTGGCAAAATAACAACCAAGCGGCAGCTTTAATGGTAAAAGTGGTGGTGGTTGCTCAATAGAGGAGAAAGGAATGAATGTGATGGCAATAATAATGACAAATTTGGAAACATAAAATGATCATTAATGTATAGGAGATAAGTGACTAGAAAAAAAGAATGAAAGAAGGAGAGAGTATGATTAACAATGGTGGTCGCCGGAAAAGTGACGTGAAAAACACAAGGAAGAAGAAAGAGGATTATTTATTTTTTTTTAAAAAAAGTTTCTAATTAGAGCTTTCACGCGCTCATCAAATGTGAACACACTTAAAATGCCACATAGGAAAAAAATGGCTCAAGAGGTATCAATTCAAAGTTCTAGAGGTGTTCAATAGATAAAAGCTTTAATTAAGGTGTCTAAGTGAATTATGCGGACAACTTTAAGGGGCTGCTTATGACTTAAGCCAATTTATAAACTACATAGTGAAAAAGATTAAATTGGATAAATAAACTTATGATGTCAAAAATCAACATAAGCAGCTAAAAGAAACAATTAAACAACTCAAAAAATCACATACTTGGAAAGGAGAAGAAGAAACAAATTACCAATCGTAATTCGTTGTATCATTGTCAACATTAAAGAACTCATCCGTATGAGTCTTCTGCAGGGGTGCAGCTGATTCAATATTAAATACAGGTGAACTACCACTTTTTCATCCTGCAATAACATAGGATTGAAAAAAAATTACATACATGAACTTTAGGTTATGAAGTTGAAATCACTAATTTCTCACTAGTTGGACACATTTATATGATGTCCATAAAGACTCAAAATGTTTTTGGAACTTGCAGTTGAAATGCACCTACAAAAAAACAACTTCAACTTTAAATTTATTCTTTATGCTGTCAATTTGAACAAAGAAAGGTCAATAAATGGAAGAAGAACCAAAAAAAAAAACGTACCAAGGGGATCAAATTCATTGAATTTTTGAAGAAATCGATCATTATTTCTGCCATTTCCCCTTCTTCGCATTTCTAGAAACAATGATAGTTCCTCATCTGAACTACTAATACTCCCCATTAGAGGATGTCTCTCCCTGTGCCCTGGCCCAGTAAGATGTTACTCCCTTTGTTTCATTTTTTATGATCAACTCTTTTAAACGCTTTAAAACAAGAAGAAAATAATTCTTAATAAAATAGATATAAATAAATTGGTATTAAGATTAAACGAGAGTATATGGATATATTAGCATAATAATGAAAGTTGTCTAGTTTCTGAAACATTTAAAATGGTAATATATAAAATTGTAAAAGAATGGAGTAACAAGTGCTTTATTTTTTATAAAGTTATATATGTGCTTCATCCAAGAAGTCGACTATAGACTATCTTGTATCATCATTTCCTCAAAGGCCAACACGTACCTGGCCCAGCATGGAGAGACGATTCCTTTTAAGCTATGCTTCACACATTGACGACTCCACTTGTCATGGTTGAAATCAAAGTGATGTACATATAAAAAGTATTTAGAAGTGAGAACATGTATGTACTAAAAGTTTAATTAATTTAAAAAATAAAGTAAGAAAGGTTTTCTTATAAATAGACTAACGAGACAAGATGCTAAAATAGATTGACATAGTTAACAAAAACATACATTGGGTGATTATTCTATCAAAGTTCATTAATTATCTTAGTACTATTTTTTTACATGACTTGAATGTGCTTTGTGAAATGTGAATCTTATTTAAAGATAATGTAACATTACACTAATCAATTTTCCCAATATAAAAGTTAGTGAATCATTGTAATTTGAAATTGATATTCATGCTTAACCCAAAAAATCTTAACTTTAAACAATTGGTCAGTTTTGATAACATTTAAAAATATAAAAGGCTTAATCGAAAGTACTTACAATAAACACATAATTACAAAAACAATAATATCTTCAAACAAAAATAAATGTAATTTTCAGAACTGAAATTTGAAAAGGGATAGAGATAGATTGTACACATACCATATCTGTATTTCATAGAGATGAAAAACTTATTTCCAATAAACATCAAACTTATAATAAAGCATATTTCAACAAATAGGAAAAAGAAAATTTGGGTAATTGAGAATTGTAGCAACAACAAGATAAATGAAAAAACATGATTAAGAATTAAAATCAATCTAGTAGTTTTGCTAGGACGCAAAAACCCCAAATAAAAAGCATGTATGAATAATTGAATAGGGAGTTACACATTATTTAGATAATCGAATAAGTTGCAAGAAAAATTCATATGATGGCAGAAAAATATACTCGACTTACAACAAATTCTTTGCTACCAGAACTAACTAAACTAAGATAGTATAAAAGAATAATAAAATATGTAAATACAAGTGAAACCAAATTAAAAATATGATTATAACTAGATATTGTTAAATACAAGTGAAACCAAATAAAAAATATGACTATGACTAGATTTTGTAAAAATGCTTGAGCATGATAGTAATTGAACTTTGAAAATGATTATTCATAAGTACTTAATAAACGTGAATAAATACAAAGACGGTAATACAAAACCTATCATTAACTACTTTATTTATGAATTTCATGGTAATAAAAATATCTCATATGGAACTTGGAACTTACTATCCTCTGCCAATAAGGCAAAGATTTTCTTCTATAAAAAGGATGATTCATGTGGATCAACATGAGAGTCCAACTACATTGTCATATATTTGAAAGAGGTTGACCTCCTTACTTATTTCATGTTACACTCCTTTTCCCGCCGAATCCCTTTTCTACTCAGTTCACTAACAGAAAATGCAATATAATGATAATAAAATTAAGCATATAACATTTTTTTAAGCATAAAAGTAGACAAAGATGGCTTAAAAAATATTTTGGCCTCGCAAATAAAAGAAGCTCGTGAAAAAAATGTGAATGAAGGATAAGATTGGGTGTCAACAATTATTCTTTCATTGGGATAAAACTTCAGTTGTTGTTATATGAAAGCCAAATATAAAGTAATTTTACCCGTAATTTTGGTATGACTTACTAAGGTCAACTATAACACTTCAAAAATATGAATTAGATTTGAGTCATTAAATTTCATTGCTTTGACTGAGCTATGCTAAAGCAAATGTAGATATAGTAAAAGCTAATATCTTTTCATGTTGAAATCAAAGAGCATTTAAAATATTAAATTTTGATCAATGAGGTATGACGAATACATGGACGGTAAATGTGACACATGGACCGTCCGCAGGTCCAATCATATGTGAGATTTAGAAGGTTATAAATTTTGAAGTGGAACTAAAGAATTTTCATATTTTTTTAAAACATATTAGGATGAAATTAAACATATATTGTTATAAAATTTTAATCTAAACAGAATGTTGTTTAACAAAAGTGATATTATAATTAAATGCTCATATTTAGGCTTGTTACTCGTAAGTCTTCAACATTGGACGACAGATAATCTTAAACACCCAGTGTGTATTTCCTTTTCCCTTAGGATCATTCATCCTCAATATATGACAACACGTTAATCATCTACTTTCTCAAACAGAGGTCTTGGGCATTTAAACTCACATAATTCTATGTTTTAAGAAAGTTTAATCAATTATTTAAAGACTATTTTATTAAATCAGAGGTTCACATGATCATATCAAACTCATTCATAAAGCTTCAACCCCATTAACTTCTCTTGAGCAGTTCATATGCTTAAAAAAATCATTTCCTCAAATTTATAATTAAGTCAGGGTTTATAATTCTATCCTAGTCGACTGAGTTTAACGGACTTAACTTGAAACTTGTTCATAATTAACCTGCCCAACATGTGCCATTAAAATAATAATTCTAGGTTTCAACGTGTAAAATCCTATGAAGAGCATATCTTTAAATTCAGGGAGGACATCGAAGTCTGGAAGGAACAAATGAATGAACCAAAAACACTTACCTCAAGAGAGAAAATCACAAAGTCTTAGAAAATAATCCTCTAGGGTTATCTGGTAAGAAATTTACGTTATAATTAAATCTGAATGAAACTAGCTTAAAAACACGAGTTACTGTTTCCCGACCTTCACTATAGCGAAACTTCGCTACCTTCTCTATGTAGCATTCCTTCGTTATAGCAATCTCGCTATTTAAAGAAGTGTTCGTTATAGGGAAGCACAAGCTGAATTTCACACTCGATTTTCCATTTTAAGATTTCTACCAACTCTTAACCCACGGAGATCTACACAAGGGTACTATCGCCTAAACAATCATAACGATGGAAAAAGTCGTTACGTATTTGCTTAATAATCTTAATTGTAGTCAAATAGTTGTTATATACTGAAACTTCGTTGAGGTAGAGTTTTATCTATTGAGGATAGTGAGTATGTTATTTAATGCAAATTGTCATATTTTGTTGATAAAACAATAAAGTCATGAATGTCAGACAAAATGATAGTCAGTTTTGGACATCATTCTGGTTTCATTATTTTCATTTGGACAAAACTTCACACTTTTATCTGAATTGTGACCGTATGAAAGGTAATCAGATATCTTTGCCCAATAATTTCTTATCGTGTACAAAGTGTGCAAAAAGGTTGAAATTAAGAAAAAATTAAAATATCAAATTTAGATCATTGAGGTATGACATATATTCAGACTGTACATGTGAAACGAGAAAGGTCTACATGTCTTATCATATATGAGGTTAAGAAGATAGAAAGTTTCAAGTGGAACTAAAGAATATTCATAAATTTATAGGAATTTTAGGCTTGCTAGTGAGGGTTACCTATCCTACTTGATTTGCGAGCTATTGCATAAGAGGGAGGGTTTTACCCTGTGCGCACCCAAAGGATAGCGGTTGTGGGTTTCCCTTGTCATCAAAAAAGAAATATTGAACAAAAGTCGTGTTGTAATAAAACTCTCATATTTAGACTTATTACTCGTAAGTTTTCAACATGAGACGACAGACAATAATAAAAATCTCATATTTAGACTCATCACCCGTAAGTTCTCAACATGAAACGACGAACAATCTTACCCTTAAGAGTATTCATTCTCAAAATATGACAACACATTAATCATATTCTTTCTCAAACAAAAGTCTTGAGTATTCAAACTCACATAATTTTACCTTTAGAAGGTTCAACCAATTATTTAAAGATGATTTTATCTAATAGGAAGTATGCATGATCATAACGAAGTTGTGAAGTTTCGCTACGGAGAAGGTCGAAAAACAGTAACTCGCGTCTTTATGTTATTTTTTGTCCGTACTTAGTCATAATGTAAAATATCTGACCAAAGAACCCCAGAGACGATTTTCTAAGACTTGGGGTTTTTCTCTATTGAGGTAAGTGTCTTCCGTTCATTCGTTTCTTCCATATTTTGGTTTACTCCTAGAACTAAAAAGAATATCCATAGGATTTCATCCATTGAAACCTAGGGTTATTATTTTAGATGGCACAACATGTGGGGCAAGTTAATTATGAATGATCTTCAATTCTAGTCCGTTAAATCTTGCCTTTCTAGTATAGATTTATGAACCTAGCCTACCTAGAAACCCTATAAAATTGATTCTTTAAGCGTTTGAATTGCTCAAAGAAATTAATGAGGTATAAATAGTTATCTAGTTATTACAAAGAAAGTGTCCACTATAGTGAAACAGAAGAAAATTTTCATACTCGATTTTCCATTTCCGAATTTCTACCACACTCTTGACTCACAGAGATCTACACAAGGGTACTATCGCCCTGAACAACTATAATGGCATAATAGGTCGTTACAAATCTGCTGAATAACCTTAAATTTCTTCCCACTCTTGTCATATTTTTGTTGATAAAACAACAAACCCATGATTGTCAGGCAAAATGTTAGCTAGTTATGGTCATCATTCTGTTTACATCTGGACAAAACATCACACCATACTAGACCAGTTTTACTTCTATGACCTCTACGAAGTTTTGATGTGATTATGGGGGTAAGGTGCTAATTTTTTAAGCTTTTGTTGTCGCTAGAACTATGTAGTATGGTTCGGCAACTGCCTTGATAGAATATTGGGGCTTATGGAAAATCTAGGTAGACCAAAATGGTCTATGCGAGTCACTCAGGAAGGATATGGGATGGTTATGGAAAAGGGCAAACTAGACGGCAAATCAATTTATAGTCCTGGTTTTATTTCAAAAAGACATGTCCAGAATACTTTCTTGACTAATACCCTCATAAGTAATACCTACATAGCTAAACCCTACTTAAGGTAATACCTGCATAACTAATACCCACATAGCTTTATCTAGCTACCAAACAACAATGGAAAGATCGAAGCAATGAAAGCGGAGTGGTTGCTACTAGTAATGTATTGTCATTGCAAACAAATGCAGGCAGATGATCATGTTAGTTTGCTACAACACATGGCGGTTTCATTTTATCATACACAATAGAGGACAAGCTTAATGAAGTTGTAGTAGCTTAAGCTATTCAAGAATCCAATGGTCCATAAAGAACTAAATAATTGGGTGGTGAGTTAAAGAATGTACATTTTGGGATAGAATTTTTGTTCTCGATGGTTATCAAACATCATCAGCATCACTTCCTGCAACATGAATATCATGACTAGCCGAGTAATGGCTTCCATCAGGTCCAGAAATCTTAAACCTGTTGAGTATAAAAGAAAGTACCTCAGTGAGGACTTATGATATGTTCCTAACTCAATTCTAAAGAAAACTGAAGTAATCAACTGACCGCTCAAGCACTGATTTTCCTTCTTTGTACTTTTGGCTCATCTCATGGGCGGTCTCCTGAAAAGAATCGTCATATTAGGAACATCTAAAACTTCTAGCAACTGCCAAAAGACAATGTCTAGCATTTTATCACTCCATACTCACATATTTCCATCCAACATTTGACCCACAACAGATACAGAAAATGTCTGCCACAGTGTGCATACCAGTCATCATCATTCTATTTTCTATCTCACCAGAAGTGATATTCACCCTGTCAAAAGAAACACAAGGCGTATAGAATACACAGAACTACAAAGTGCATTATCATTTTGTATGTTTATGCTAAATGATAAAATTAAATGAAGAGGTTTGAGAAGAGCAGGACTCTTGAACAGGAGCAATCAAGTGGAGCATAATATATGCATTCAGCCATGTAACTATTGTAATGTTGCTACCAAGTGAAAAATAACTCAAGTCAAGTAAGAAATTACTCTATACATTGATGTGTTAATGTTTGTACTCCTGGAAATACATTCAAAAGTACACGATATAATAGTCGGGTAAAATCCCCACTAGGTTCTATAGTAATTCCAATAGATCAAATTCTGGTGCTAATTTTATTGTCAATGACACAAATATATGAAGATATACATAAAAAGTACCATGTCTTTAACAAACTAAACCTACAAGGTATAGCCTACCTTGTTCAACTTTTCATGTTCACTCAAATTTTCTAGGTTGGTCATGAGTTAAGACCTTCCGGAATAATAATGACTCAGAGCTGATAACAAAATCAGATCCTAAGAGCAATCTCTAAGACACAAATTTATTAAGATACAAATACAAAGTATTATGTCTTCAACAAATTAAACCTACAGGGTATAGCCTGCCTTGTACACAACTTTTCAGGTGCGCTCAAATACTCTAGGTTGGTTGTGACCTTCCATAATAAAAATTACTCGGAGCTAATAACAAAATCAAAGATCCTGAGAGCTACGTGACTCACGTAGAGTAAAAGCCAAATAATTTGTACATACTCCAGTTGCACTCAACTTTTGAAAACAAATCCTTTTTCATTTCAAATCTGAAAATTTTGGCTAACTACTACCAACATGAATTCTTCAACACTTCATCATTTTTCACTTTCTAGCTTAACAGTATCTTCCACACTAGTAAAAGAAGAGGTGGAAGTCAAATAAGAGGATTTATACGGTAGCTTTTTCATCTTTCTATAGCAGAGGTATGATAAGCTTCACTATCGTAATATCATTTTGTTCATCTAAACAAGCTACAAATAACTTATGTCCCATCAATGCCAAGAAAATCTTAACAACAATCAGATACTCTAACAAGAATAAAACCAACAGAAGTTGTAAGTTGCACTTGTGATTTTCATGTTGCAAGTTAAAAAATTGGACATGAGAAAATGTCACAAACATATATGATGATTGAATGTGCAGAATCAAATAGACTTACACCTTTCTGAAGAGATAAGCCTTCCCATGTCTGCACTGGAAAGACTGAAGGAAAGATTAGAAGGAAAACATAGAGTTAGATAACTTCATGACTCAGAATGAGTACAAACATTATTTAAGGGCTGAAACAAGCATGTAACATAAACTTCAATATAATTAATTGCAAAATCAACATTTCGCTCTATCCAAAAGCATATGAATTTTCTAAGAAACAGTAGTTTCAAAGCCGCAACACTTGAAAATGAGGTCTTATTTTATGCTATAGAAGTCATATGGAATTCTTCATAGAAAATCATGAATGCACATGACAATGAAATTAAGCAAAATGAAGAGACCAAGCAAGCACCGAATTGATAAAAATGTAGAAAATAGGTCAGGACCTGATCAACGGACTGGGCATAACAATAATAGTTTGAATATTCAAGCCACTAGCACACAACCATGGAACAAATGGAAAATGTCAATCAAGTATATTCCAAGTATCAGACTCAACAAACAGCTCCTCTAATTCAGAACTGGATTAAGCAGGAATTTTGTATGGTATGCTATCAGCAGTAAATAACTACTTTTTATAAGTTCACAAACAATCATCATTCAATCCTCTTTTACTCCAAAATCAGCAACTCCACAAAACCCAGTTCTGTGATGCTAAAAACCCCATCTCCTTTAGGGTAAAATTTACTCAATCTAAGACATTCTTCGCTCACATAACTGATTTAAATTAGCCAATTTTTATATACATCTAAAATTACTGTTACGGACCAACAACAATCCCTAACAAGTTCTAGAAACAAAACCACTGATCAAGCCAAAGATAGTATTTTTATAACGAAACAAATCAAAATCAAAATTAAATTTCAAGAAATCACAACAACAGAGTGATCAAACAGAAAAGATGGAGTTAAACCTTGGAAAGAATTTTTTCAGAAAGGGCAAGATGAGTTCCACAGTGCTTGCTGCTGTAGATGCTGCCTTCAAGAGTCAACACAAATAATCTCCCCATCAAAGATTTTTGAGATCACAAGACAATTAAAGAACGAAAATGCAAAAGGAGTTATCCAAAAAGGGGTAATAGGATATGTTTTGGCTGGAAGATATTAGTAAGTAACGTCAAGAAAGGAAAAGGACTCAAAATGGAAAAGATCAAAAATGATAAAAGAATAGGCCTCATTTGGTAGGAAGTAGTAGGAGGAATAGTCTTAGTACTAGTATTGTGATTGCTATTAAGTGAAAAATATTATTATGTGCGGGATATAATTACTGTCAGTTGTACGAAGCTTATTTGGCTGTCACATGTTATTGGGACCTACTTTTCACTTTTATTTTATTTTATTTCATTTCCTTTTCTCTTCTATTTTAATCTTTTCGTTTTACTTTTACTGATCTCCTCCCAATTCTTTCTTGCTTTGTTCTATTTGTTAATATTTCCTCTGTTCGATTTTTTTGTCATGTTTTTTATTGTTAGAGTCAAATTAAAATTTTTTTGACAAACATTTTAAGATGTATCTTTTTATTATATTAATATGCAAAAAAATAGTATTTATAGTACTTTTCATATAATTTTAGATTATCTAATTTTTCTGTTTAAAATATAGAATTAATGTGATCTAATTTACCTTTTGAAAATAAGTCAATTGACTTTCGATAAGCGCAAAATGACAAACAATTTCGGACAAAGGGAGTAACATTTAACAAATTTTTATTTTTGTATTGATTTTTTTCCATCCGACATCTGCATTAAAATTTAAAATTTAAAATTGTGTAAGGCTTTATTTGAAGAGATATACAACCTATCAAGAAGTATTTTCATATTCAAAATTTGAACTCGAGACTTCTAATTAAGTAGAAAATAATATCGTCCTCTAAACCATCATATGTTTGAGGAAAAACCAAAATGAGTGCGTAGAAATATTTACATTTAATTTTTTGGATGAGTTTTAAGAAATTGTTCGTTTGGATGCACTCCCAAAGGATTTAGAGAATTCTAAGGTTGCTTCTGATTCAAATATAAATACAAGTCAGCATCGCGTTTGGAAGAGAAAAAATAAAGGGATAGGAGGGTCAGATTCAAAAGTAGGAGGAAGTTTCATCATTTCTCACATACAAAGTTGGATTTCGCACGATTTAATGGCCAAGAGGACCCTTTGGGATGGTTGAACAGATGTGAACACTTCTTTCGACACCAACAAAATCCAGAAGAAGAAAAGGTTGGACTTGCTTCATTTCATTTAGAAGGCAATGCACAACTTTGGTTTCTTCAACTAGAGGTAGATATTTCTCAACCATCTTGGGATGAATTAAAACGTCAATGTAACATTCGCTTTGTGCCACCAATTAGAAGTAAAAAATTGGGAGAATTTGCTGAATTATGCCAGATAGGGTCTGCGAAAAATTACCAAGGAAAGTTTGAGAAATTAATTCTGCGGGTGTGTACACTCACTCAGTCGCAAAAAATTGAACTTTATATCAGTGGTCTAGCTGATTATATAACAATTGAGGTTGAGTTGCATAATCATCCAGATTTGGCTACAGCGATGAGTTTATCTCGACTTTATGAATGCAAGGAACAACTCGTTTGTTCACAATCGTTAGATGATTGCCAAATCCAAAACAACAAGTTTCTCACCAAAACATCATGTCAGATTTGTGAAGAAACTGAACAGTTCTGAAATGGAGGAGAGGAAACTTAAGGGACTTTGTTTCAATTGTTATGAAACCATTCACCTGAGGTCATCGATGCAAGAAATTATTCTGGATTGACTTTATAGACGAAGTCAATCCAAGACACAAGATTTCTCACCGCATTTAGCGCTTGAGGACAAGCGCGATTTGAAGAAAGAGAGTAATTTTATCATTCATTAGTCATCCAATAGTTACAACATTAGTTATTTCTTTTTAGCAGTAATCATTTCCTTTTAGTAGTAGTCATTTTCCTTTAATAGTGCAGTTTTTCATTCCAGTAATGTTAGGAAGTCATGTCCTAATTTATGGGAGTAGTTATCTCTTTTAAGTATTTTATTTAAAATATTTGTTTGTCTTAGGAAATGTAAGAAAAAAAGTCATTTAAGTTTTTGAGTACTGTAACTCGAGAGATTGCAGGTTCTCTATTAACGAACCAACATCAATGGTCATAAGAAGAAAACTTTTTATGTTGCAGCATCCCATAACTAGATCCATAATAGGGACCATAACATATTATCTCCATCTTTTTGGGTGAAAGCACAGAGAAAAATGACATTGCCGAAAAATTAACAAGGTAAACTTGTGTAGGTAAGATAATTCAAGCAAACTTGTGCATTAACATTTGAGTTAATTTCCGAGATGTTCACTTAACTAATTGTTATTATTCTCATCTTCTTGTGTGAAAGCATAGTGAAAAATGACATCGCCAAAAAATAAACAAGGTAAATATTCCATTTACTATCAAAAGAAACATCCCTTTTGAAGCCATGTCCATGTAGAATAACCCTGGACTCCCCTTCCACCCAAGTGGTGTATTCTCTCCTTATCGAGTCTAAGAAAAGAGATATATCCTTAAGCAAGACGGAAGATCAATGTCCTTAGGCATTCTAAAAAGATCAATACTACTTTCTTGTTGAAAAAATTGGAATAAAGAAGAAATGGTTACCATTTGAGAAATCAACTCATCAATACTTCCCTAAAGAATTTATAAGACTTAAGTTATAGATGACCCCTTAAAGTTGTCCGCATATTTCACTTGTAAACCTCAACTATGACATATACCTATTGAACACTTATTCCAACTTGAATTAGAACCATCTAAGATTTTTTTTGACAATCATCTAAAAGTATAAAAAGAGTGTAATACATTCATGGTGACGTGGCAAATTCACCTATAAAAAACATACATGTGCCATTTTGAATCCAAATAACAACTAAATATTATGAAAAGAAAAGGAAAAATTGTTTTTAGGTTATTTTTCACCCCTACCATTAGCTCTTCAATTTTCTTTTTTCAAAACGCCATCGTACAACCACTATTGTTGTCGCCACCATCACCTTCTTGAAAACCGATCCTTCTTCAATTTCTTCATTTATGTCCTCTTTGTTTCACGTTTAAATTTTTTTTAAGTGAAGTCAACAACTAATGGTGTAATTGAGTTAATTCAATGTAA
Organism: Solanum lycopersicum; assembly: GCF_036512215.1. Taxonomy (NCBI): domain Eukaryota; kingdom Viridiplantae; phylum Streptophyta; class Magnoliopsida; order Solanales; family Solanaceae; genus Solanum; species Solanum lycopersicum. Next base: position 54,815,536 of record NC_090802.1, on the reverse strand, counting down.
ATAATTTCAATTCTGAAAAAGGGATGTCAACAATTAATCTTTTTTTCTTGTACTTAATCTTTTTTTCTTGTACTTCTTTTGTATGAATGGTTGATCATTAAATTTTAAAAAAAACTCTAACAGTCCTCTTCCTAGCTACTTATCAACTGCCGGTCATTGTTTTTTTTGTTCTTCTTCTTTACTATAAATCAACAATGACAAGTTTAGATTCAAGCAATTTTAGTCTGGCAAAATAACAACCAAGCGGCAGCCTTAATGGTAAAAGTGGTGGTGGTTGCTCAAAAGAGGAGAAAGGAATGAATGTAATGGCAACAATAATGACAAATTTGGAAAAATAAAATGATCATTAATGTATAGGAGATAAGTGACTAGAAAAAAAGAATGAAAGAAGGAGAGAGTATGATTAACAATGGTGGTCGCCGGAAAAGTGACATGACAAACACAAGGAAAAAGAAAGAGAATTTTTTTTTTATAAAAAAGTGTCTAATTAGAGCTTTCACGCGCTCATCAAACGTGAACACACTTAAAATGACACATAGGCAATAAATGGCTCAAGAGGTATCAATTCAAAGTTCTAGAGGTGTTCAATAGATAAAAACTTTAATTAAGGTGTCTAAGTGAATTGTGCAGACAACTTTAAGGAACTTCTTATGACTTCATCCAATTTATAAACTACATGGTGAAAAAGATTAAATTGGATAAAGAAACTTATGATGTCAAAAATCAACATAAGCAGCTAAAAGAAACAATTAAACAACTCAAAAAATCACATACTTGGAAAGGAGAAGAAGAAACAAATTACCAATCGTAATCCGCTGTATCATTGTCAACATTAAGGAACTCATCCGTACGAGTCTTCTGCAGGGGTGCAGCTGATTCAATATTAAATGCAGGCGAACTACCACTTTTTCATCCTGCAATAAGATAGGATTGAAAAAAAATTACATACGTGAACTTTAGGTTATGAAGCTGAAATCACTAATTTCTCACTAGTTAGACACATTTATATGATGTCCATGAAGACTCAAAATATTTTTTGAACTTGAAGTTGAAATGCACCTACAAAAAACAACTTCAACTTGAAATTTATTCTTTATGCTGTCAATTTGAACAAAGAAAGGTCAATAATTGGAAGAAGAACCAAAAAAAAAAAAAACTTACCAAGGGGATCAAATTCATTGAATTTTTGAAAAAATCGATTATTATTTTTGTCATTCCCCTTCTTCGCATATCTAGAAACAATGATAGTTCCTCATCTGAACTACTAATACTCCCCATTAGAGGATGTCTCTCGCTGTGCCCCGGGCCCAATAAGATGTTACTCGCTTTGTTTCATTTTTATGATCAACTCTTTTAAACGCTTTAAAACAAAAAGAAAAGATTTCTTAATGAAATATATATAAATAAATTGGTATTAAGATTATACGAGAGTATATGGATATATTAGCATAATAATGAATGTTGTCTAGTTTCTGAAACTTTTAAAATGGTAATATATAAAATTGAAAAAGAATGAAGTAGCAATTGCTTTATTTTTATAAAGTTATATATGTGCTTCATCCAAGAAGTCGACTATAGCCTGTCTTGTATCATCATTTCCTAAAAGGCCAACACATACCTGGACCAACATGTAGAGACTTCCTTTTAAGCTATGCTTCACACATTTACGACTCCACTTGTCATGGTTGAAATCAAAGTGGTGTACATATAAAAAGTATTTAGAAGTGAGAACATGTATGTCCTAAAAGTTCAATTAATTTAACAAATAAAGTAAGAAAGGTTTTCATATAAATATACTAACGAGACAATATTCTAGAATAGATTGACATAGTTAACAAAAACATACATTGGGTGATTATTCTATCGAAGTTCATTAATTATCTTAGTACTATTTTTTTACATGACTTGAATGTGCTTTGTGACATGTGAATCTTATTTAAAGATGGTGTAACTTTATTCTAATCAATTTTCCCAATATAAAAGTTAGTGAATCATTGTAATTTGAAATTGATATTCATGCCTAACACAAAAATTTTAACTTTAAACAGTTGGTCAGTTTTGATAACATTCAAAAATATAAAAGGCTTCATCGAAAGTACTTACAATAAACACATAATTATAAAAACAATAATATCTTCTAACAAAAATAAATGTAATTTTCAGAACTGAAACTTGAAGAGGGATAGAGATAGATTGTACACATATCATATCTGTATTTCTTAGAGATGAAAAAATTATTTCCAATAAACACCAAACTTATAATAAAGCATATTCGAACAAATAGGAAAAAGAAAATTTGGGTAAATGAGAATTGTAGCAACAACAAGATAAATGAAAAAGCATGATTAAGAATTAAAATCAATCTAGTAGGTTTCCTAGGACGCAAAAACCCCAAATAAAAAGCATGTATGAATAATTGAATAGACAGTTACACATCATTTAGATGATCGAATAAGTTGCAAGAAAAATTCATATGATGGCAGAAAATATACTCTGACTTACAATTAGTTCTTTGCTACCAGAACTAACTAAACTAAGATACTATAAAAGAATAACAAAATATGTAAATACAAGTGAAACTAAATTAAAAATATGAATTTCATGGTAATAAAAATATCTCAAATGTATCTTTTTATTATATTAATATGCAAAAAATTATAATTTATAGTACTTTTCATATAATTTTAGAATATCTAATTTTTTTGTTTAAAATATCGAATTAATGTGATCTAATTTATAACAATTGAGGTTGAGTTGCATAATCATCCAGATTTGGCTACAGCGATGAGTTTATCTCGACTTTATGAATGCAAGGAACAACCCGTTTGTTCACAATCGTTAGATGATTGCCAAATCCAAAACAACAAGTTTCTCACCAAAACATCATGTCAGATTTGTGAAGAAACTGAACAGTTCTGAAATGGAGGAGAGGAAACTTAAGGGACTTTGTTTCAATTGTTATGAAACCATTCACCTGAGGTCATCGATGCAAGAAATTATTCTGGATTGACTTTATAGACGAAGTCAATCCAAGACACCAGATTTCTCACCGCATTTAGCACTTGAGGACAAGCGCGATTTGAACAAAAAGAGTAATTTTATTACTCATTAGTCATCCAATAGTTACAACATTAGTTATTTCTTTTTAGCAGTAGTCATTTCCTTTTAGTAGTAGTCATTTTCCTTTAATAGTGCAGTTTTTCATTCCAGTAATGTTAGGAAGTCATGTCCTATTTTATAGGAGTAGTTATCTCTTTTAAGTATTGTAGTTAAACTATTTGTTTGTCTTAGCAAATGTAAGAAAAAAAGTCATTTAAGTTTTTGAGTACTGTAACTCGAGAGATTGTAGGTTCTCTATTAACGAACCAACATCAATGGTCATAAGAAGAAAACTTTTTATGTTGCTGCATCACATAACTACATCCATAATAGAGACCATAACATATTATCTCCATCTTTTTGGGTGAAAGAACAGAGAAAAATGACAATGCCGAAAAATTAACAAGGTAAACTTGTGTAGGTAAGATAATTCAAGCAAACTTGTGCATCAATATTTGAGTTAATTTCTGAGATGGTAACTCAACTAATTGTTATTATTCTCATCATCTTGTGCGAAAGCACAGAGAAAAATGACATCGCCAAAAAATTATCAAGGTAAATTTTCCATTTACTATCAAAAGAAACATCCCTTTTGAAGACAAGTCCATGTAAAATAAACCCTGGACTCCCCTTCCACCCAAGTGGTGTATTCTCTCCTTATCGAGTCTATGAAAAGAGATATATCCTTAAGCCAGACGGAAGATCAATGTCCTTAAGAATTCTAAAAAGATCAATACTACTTTCTTGTTGAAAAAATTGGAATAAAGAAGAAATGGTTACCATTTGAGAAATCAACTCATCAATACTTCCCTAAAGAATTTATAAGACTTAAGTTATAGATGACCCCTTAAAGTTGTCCGTATATTTCACTTGGACACCTCAACTATGACATGTACCTATGAACACTTATTCCAACTTGAATTAGAACCATCTAAGCATTTTTTTGACAATCAGCTAAAAGTATAAAAAGAGTGTAATACATTCATGGTGACGTGGCAAATTCACCGATAAACAACATACATGTGGCATTTTGAATCAAAATAACAACAAAATATTATGAAAAGAAAAGGAAAAATTGTTTTTAAGTTATTTTCCACCCTTACCATCAGCGCTCTTCAATTTTCTTTTTTCAAAACGACATCGTACAACCACCAGTGTTGTCGCCGCCATCACCTTCTTGCAAACCGATCCTTCTTCAATTTCTTCATTTATGTCCTCTTTGTTTCAGGTTTAAATTTTTTTTAGGTGAAGTCAACAATTAATGGTGTAGTTGAGTTAATTCAATGTAAATAATTTCAATTCTGAAAAAGGGAGGTCAACAATTAATCTTTTTTTCTTGTACTTCTTTTGTATGAATGGTTGATCATTAAATTAAAAAAAAAACTTTAACAGTCCACTTCCTAGCTACTCATCAACTTTCGATCATTGTTTTTTTTTGTTCTTCTTCTTAACCATAAATCAACAATGACAAGTTTAGATTCAAGCAATTTTAGTCTGGAAAAATAACAACCAAGCGGCAGCCTTAGTGGTAAAAGTGGTGGTGGTTGCTCAAAAGAGGAGAAAGGAATGAATGTAATGGCAACAATAATGACAAATTTGGAAAAATAAAATGATCATTAATGTATCGGAGATAAGCGACTAGAAAAAAAATGAAAGAAGGAGAGAGTATGATTAACAATTGTGGTCGCTGGAAAAGTGACGTGACAAACACAAGGAAGAAGAAAGAGGATTATTTTTTTTTAAAAAAAAGTTTCTAATTAGAGCTTTCACGCGCTTATCAAACGTGAACACACTTAAAATGCCACATAGGCAAAAAAGGGCTCAAAAGGTATCAATTCAAAGTTCTAGAGGTGTTCAATAGATAAAAGCTTTAATTAAGGCGTGTAAGTGAATTATGCGGACAACTTTAAGGGGCTTCTTATGACTTAAGCCAATTTATAAACTACATGGTGAAAAATATTAAATTGGACAAAGAAATTTATGATGTCAAAAATCAACATAAGCAGCTAAAAGAAACAATTAAACAACTCAAAAAACCACATACTTGGAAATGAGAAGAAGAAACAAATTTCCAATCGTAATCCGTTGTATCATTGTCAGCATTAAGGAACTCATCCGTACGAGTCTTCTGCAGGGGTGCAGCTGATGCAATATTAAATGCAGGTACATGAACTTTAGGTTATGAAGTTGAAATCACTAGTTTCTCACTAGTTGGACACATTTATATGATGTCCATAAAGACTCAAAATATATTTGGAACTTGAAGTTGAAATGCACCAACAAAAAAACAACTTCAACTTGAAATTTATTCTTTATGCTGTCAATTTGAACAAAGAAAGGTGAATAACTGGAAGAAGAACCAAAAAAAAAAAACTTACCAAGGGGATCAAATTCATTGAATTTTTGAAGAAATCGATTATTATTTTTGTCAGTCCCTTCTTCGCATTTCTAGAAACAATGAAAGTTCCTCATCTGAACTACTAATACTCCCCATTAGAGTATGTCTCTCCCTGTGCCCCGGGCCCAATACGATGTTACTGTTGGGTATGTAGCAAGAATTGATGGGAAATAGAGGGAAGGAGAGGAATTTGAAAAGTTTAGCACTGGAAAGGTTGGAACTTGAAAAGTCCTCTAATGCTTTAATGAAAAAGGCAATTGTCCCTCATCGGTAATGGAAATGAAAATAGGAGAGTCTAAATAAATAAACACTCCTATTAACTGTTAAAAGGGTTGGAAAGAGGGACCCCCTCGCACCGTGGTCGTTCGCTTCGGCTTCGGCTTCGGCTTTGGCTTTGGCAAATGATCGATCGAGAGATAATTTTTTGGACAAATTTATTTTAATAATTTATTTAATTAATTAAATGGCCAAAACATATTTTCAATTAATTAGTTGATAACAGAAGTTAACCGAAATGTTTTCAACTTTTTAGTTAACCCGACCCGACTCGGATTCGCGCGCATGACCCATTTTAATTTCCATTATATTTAAAAATTCCCGCCATAACTGTTCTAAAAGGTTGCAACTTTCTGGAATAGTCAATACTATTTGAAAGTTTGCAATCTTTCATTAACGGTCGTTTCAATTCTGAAAGGGTTGCAACCTTTCAGAATATATTCTTCTTGCCTATAAATACCATTCAGTCTTCAGAATATTTCCTTACGAATTTTTCTGATCTTACTTCCTCTTAAAAACCACATATTTCTTCGTGTACTTCCCTGCTATGGATTAATTCTCTGACAGTAGAGTTTTTGGTATCTATACTCGACTGATTAAGATCATTTTACCCTGGGAGGTTATTATCCAAATCAAACATCGGATTCTAGAGGGGAATAATTTCCTTAAGGGGACACTGTGAATTCTACGGACTTGATTTTCTTCCTAAATTATTAAAAAGAGCATTCCATATTCTTTTAAGTTTTTACAGATTCAATTATTTTTTATAAATAAAATTTTGTTCATCTTACTTACTGGTTCTAAAAATCTCATTAACTTCGTGTTTCTGAATGATTTATTACTGCCTGTAATTTTTTATTTTCATAACACAGATTGGCATTAATCTTAAGGAAATTAAAAATCTGTGTTTCTGGTGGAGACAAAATTCTTTGTGATTTCATACTCCTTTAAGTCTGCAATTATAGTTTATTGCTTACTTATATTGTATCAATTTTGTTTATCAGAAATGGAAAACACTAGAGTTACAGTGGCTGTTGTTCCACCAACCCAAACTCTTGTATCACAAGCAGAGAAACCGGGTAAATTCACAAGTGTGAATTTCAAAGGATGGTAGCAACGAGTATTTTTCTGGCTTTCCACTCTTGGTCTGTAGAAATTTACATGTGAAAATACTCCAGCTCCTGCTGATGATATGCCAGACAGGGAAAAATTTATGATTGTTGAACCATGGAAACAGTCAGACTTCCTATGTAAAGGTTACATTTTGAGTGCTTTAGATGGTGACCATTTGAGAAATCAACTCATCATTACTTCCCTAAAGAATTTATAAGGCTTAAGTTATAGATGACCCCTCAAAGTTGTCCGCATATTTCACTTGGACACCTCAACTATTACATGTACATATTGAACACTTATTCCAGCTTGAATTAGAACCATCTAAGCATTTTTTTGACAATCAGCTAAAAGTATAAAAAGAGTGTAATACATTCATGGTGACGTGGCAAATTCACCGATAAACAACATACATGTGGCATTTTGAATCAAACTAGCAACAAAATATTATGAAAAGTGAAGGAAAAATTGTTTTTAAGTTATTTTCCACCCCTACCATCAGCGCTCTTCAATTTTCTTTTTTCAAAACGCCATCGTACAACCACCAATGTTGTCGCCACCATCCCCCTTCTTGCAAACCGATCCTTCTTCAATTTCTTCATTTATGTCCTCTTTGTTTCAGGTTTAAATTTTTTTTAAGGGAAGTCAACAATAAATGGTGTCATTGAGTTAATTCAATGTAAATAATTTAAATTCTGAAAAAGGGAGGTCAACAATTAATCTTTTTTTCTTGTACTTCTTTTGTATGAATGGTTGATCATTAAATTGAAAAAAAAAAACTCATCAACTCCTGATCATTGTTTTTTTTGTTGTTCTTCTTAGCTATAAATCAACAATGACAAGATTAGATTCAAGCAATTTTAGTCTTGAAAAATAACAAACAAGCGGCAGCCTTAGTGGTAAAAGTGGTGGTGGTTGCTCAAAAGAGGAGAAAGGAATGAATGTGATGGCAACAATAATGACAAGTTTGGAAAAATAAAATGATCATTAATGTATAGGAGATAAGTGACTAGGAAAAAAGAATGAAAGAAGGAGAGAGTATGATTAACAATTGTGGTCCCCGTAAAATTGACGTGACAAACACAAGGAAGAAGAAAGAGGATTATTTTTTTTTAAAAAAAGTGTCTAATTCGAGCTTTCACGCGCTCATCAAACATGAACACACTTAAAATGCCACATAGGCAAAAAATGGCTCAAGATGTATCAATTCAAAGTTCTAGAGGTGATCAATAGATAAAAGCTTTAATTAAGGTGTCTAGGTGAATTATGCGGACAACTTTAAGGGGCTGCTTATGACTTAAGCCAATTTATAAACTACATGGTGAAAAAGATAAAATTGGACAAAGAAACTTATGATGTCAAAAATCAACATAATCAGCTAAAAGAAACAATTAAACAACTAAAAAAATCACATACTTAAAAAGGAGAAGAAGAAACAAATTACCAATCGTAATCCGTTGTATCAGTGGTCTAGCTGATTATATAACAATTGAGGTTGAGTTGCATAATCCTCCATATTTGCCTACGGCGATGAGTTTATCTCGACTTTATGAACGCAAGGAACAACCCGTTTGTTCACAATCGCTAGATGATTGCCAAATCAAAAACAACATGTTTCTCGCCTCAACAACATGTAAGATTTGTGAAGAAACTGAACAATTCTGAAATGGAGGAGAGGAAACTTAAAAGACTTTGTTTCAATTGTGATGAAACCATTCACCTGAGGTCATCAATGCAAGAAATTATTCTTGATTGACTTTATAGACGAAGTCAATCCAAGACACAAGATTTCTCACCGCATTTAGCGCTTGAGGACAAGCGCGATTTGAAGAAAGAGAGTAATTTTATCATTCATTAGTCATCCAATAGTTACAACATTAGTTTTTTTTTTTTGCAGTAGTCATTTCCTATTAGTAGTAGTCATTTTCCTTTAATAGTGCAGTTTTTCATTCCAGTAATGTTAGAAAGTCATGTCCTAATTTATAGGAGTAGTTATCTATTTTAAGTGTTGTGTTTAAACTATTTGTTTGTCTTAGCAAATGTAAGAAAAAAAGTCATTTAAGTTTTTTAGTACTGTAACTCGAGAGATTGCAGGTTCTCTATTAAAGAACAAACATCAATGGTCATAAGAAGAATACTTTTTATGTTGCAGCATCCCATACCTAGATCCATAAGAGGGACCATAGCATATTATCTTCATCTTTTTGGGTGAAAGCAGAGAGAAAAATGACATTGCCGAAAAATTAACATAGTAAACTTGTGTAGGTAAGATAATTCAAGCAAACTTGTGCATCAATATTTGAGTTAATTTCCGAGATGGTCACTCAAGAAATTGATATTATTCTCATCTTCTTGTGCGAAAGCACAGAGAAAAATGACATCGCCAAAAAATTAACACGGTAAATTTTCCATTTACTATCAAAAGAAACATCCCTTTTGAGGCCAAGTCCATGTAAAATAAACCCTGGACTCCCCTTCCACCCAAGTGGTGTATTCTCTCCTTATCGAGTCTATGAAAAGAGATATATCCTTAATCAAGACGGAAGATCAATGTCCTTAAGAATTCTAAAAAGATCAATACGACTTTCTTGTTGAAAAAATTGGAATAAAGAAGAAATGGTTACCATTTGAGAAATCAACTCAACAATACTTGCCTAAAGAATTTATAAGACTTAAGTTATAGATGACCCCTTAAAGTTGTCCGCATATTTCACTTGGACACCTCAACTATGACATGTACCTATTGAACACTTATTCCAACTTGAATTAGAACCATATAAGCATTTTTTGACAATCTGCTAAAAGTATAAAAGAGTGTAATACATACATGGTGACGTGGCAAATTCACCGATAATCAACATACATGTGGCATTTTGAATCAAAATAACAACAAAATATTATGAAAAGAAAAGGAAAAATTGTTTTTAGGTTTTTTTTCACCCCTATTATCAGCTCTTCAATTTTCTTTTTTTCAAAGTGCCATCGTACAACCACTATTGTTGTCGCCACCATCACCTTCTTGCAAACCGATCCTTCTTCAATTTTTTCATCTATGTCCTCTTTGTTTCAGGTTTAAATTTTTTTAAGTGAAGTCAACAATTAATGGTGTAATTGAGTTAATTCAATGTAAATGATTTCAATTCTGAAAAAGGGAGGTCAACAATTAATCTTTTTTTCTTGTACTTCTTTTGTATGAATGGTTGATCATTAAATTAAAAAAAAAAACTCTAACATTCCACTTCTTTTGTTCTTCTTCTTAACTATAAATCAACAATGACAAGTTTAGATTCAAGAGATTTTAGTCTGGAAAAATAACAACCAAGCGGCAGCCTTAGTGGTAAAAGTGGTGGTGGTTGCTCAAAAGAGGAGAAAGGAATGAATGTGATGGAAACAATAATGACAAATTTGGAAAAATAAAATGATCATTAATGTATAGGAGATAAGTGACTAGAAAAAAAGAATGAAAGAAGGAGAGAGTATGATTAACAATGGTGGTCCCCGGAAAAGTGACGTGAAAAACGCAAGGAAGAAGAAAGAGGATTATTTTTTTTTTTTTTAAAAAAGTTTCTAATTAGAGCTTTTACGCGCTCATCAAATGTGAACACACTTAAAATGCCACATAGGCAAAAAATAGATCAAGAGGTATCAATTCAAAGTTCTAGAGGTGTTCAATAGATATAAGCTTTAATTAAGAAGTCTATGTGAATTATGCGGACAACTTTAAGAGGTTTCTTATGACTTAAGCCAATTTATAAGCTACATGGTGAAAAAGATTAAATTGGATAAAGAAACTTATGATGTCAAAAATCAACATAAGCAGCTAAAAGAAACAATTAAATAACTCAAAAAATCACATACTTGGAAAGGAGAAGAAGAAAAAAATTACCAATCGTAATCCGTTGTATCATTGTCAGCATTAAGGAACTCATCCTTACGAGTCTTCTGCAGGGGTGCAGCTGATGCAATATTAAATGCAGGTGAACTACCACTTTTTCATCCTGCAATAACATAGGATTGAAAAAAAATTACATACATGAACTTTAGGTTATGAAGCTGAAATCACTAATTTCTCACTAGTTGGACACATTTATATGATGTCCATAAAGACTGAAAATATTTTTTGAACTTGAAGTTGAAATGCACCTACAAAAAAACTACTTCAACTTTAAATTTATTCTTTATGCTGTCAATTTGATCAAAGAAAGGTCAATAAATGGAAGAACCAAAAAAAACTTACCAAGGGGATCAAATTCATTGAATTTTTGAAGAAATCGATTATAATTTCTGTCATTTCCCCTTCTTCGCATTTCTAGAAAAAATGATAGTTCCTCATCTGAACTACTAATACTCCCCATTTGAGGATGTCTCTCCCTGTGCCCAGGGCCCAATAAGATGTTACTCCCTTTGTTTCATTTTTTATGATCAACTCTTTTAAACGCTTTAAAACAAGAATAAAAGAATTCTTAATGAAATATATATATAAATAAATTGGTATTAAGATTATACTAGAGTATATGGATATATTAGCATAATAATGAAAGTTGTCTAGTTTCTGAAACTTTTAAAATGGTAATATATAAAATTGAAAAAAATGGAGTAACAAGTGCTTTATTTTTATAAAGTTATATATGTGCTTCATCCAATAAGTCGACTATAGCCCGTCTTGTATCATCATTTCCTAAAAGGCCAACACGTACCTGGCCCAGAAGTCGACGATTCCTTTTAAGCTATGCTTCACACATTGACGACTCCACTTGTCATGGTTGAAATCAAAGTGATGTACATATAAAAAGTATTTAGAAGTGAGAACATGTATTTGCTAAATGTTTATTTAATTTAAAAAATAAAGTAAGAAACATTTTCATATAAATAGACTTACGAGACAAGATGCTAAAATAGATTGATATAGTTAACAAAAACATACATTGGGTGATTATTCTATCAAAGTTCATTATTTATCTAAGTACTATTTTTTACATGACTTGAATGTTCTTTGTGAAATGTGAATCTTATTTAAAGATAATGTTACTTTAAACTAATCAATTTTCCCAATATAAAAGTTACCTGGACCAGCATGAAGAGACGATTCCTTTTAAGCTATGCTTCACACATTGACGACTCCACTTGTCTTGGTTGAAATTAAAGTGGTGTACATATATAAAGTATTTAGAAGTGAGAACATGTATGTCCTAAAAGTTAAATTAATTTAAAATATAATGTAAGAAAGGTTTTCATATAAATATACTAACGAGACAAGATGCTAAAATAGATTGACATAGTTAATAAAAACATACATTGGGTTATTATTCTATCAGAGTTCATTAATTATCTTAGTAGTAGTTTTTTACACGACTTGAATGTGCTTTGTGAAATGTTAATCTTATTTAAAGATAGTGTAACTTTACACTAATCAATTTTCCCAATATTAAAGTTAGTGAATCATTGTAATTTGAAATTGATATTCATGCCTAACTCAAAAGTTATTAACTTTAAATAGTTGGTCAGTTTTGATAACATTCAAAAATATAAAAGGGTTCATCGAAAGTACTTACAATAAACACATAATTACAAAAACAATAATATCTTTAAACAAAAATAAATATAATTTTCAGAAATGATATTTCAAGGGGGATAGAGATATATTGTACACATATCATATCTGTATTTCTTATAGATGAAAAAATTATTTCCAATAAACACCATACTTTTAATAAAGCATATTCCAACAAATAGGAAAAAGAAAATTTGGGTAAATGAGAATTGTAGCAACAACAAGAAAAATGAAAAAACATGATTAAGAAATAAAATCAATCTAGTAGTTTTTCTAGGACTCAAAAACCCCATATAAAAAGCATGTATGAATAATTGAACAGAGAGTTACACATCATTTAGATGATCGAATAAGTTGCAAGAAAAATTCACATGATGGCAGAAAATATACTCGACTTACAATAAGTTCTTTGCTACCAGAACTAACTAAACTAAGATAGTATAAAAGAATAATAAAATATGTAATAACAAGTGAAACCAAATTAAAAATATGAATTTCATGGTAATAAAAATATCTCAGATGGAACTTGGAACTTACTATCCTCTGCTAAGAAGACAAAGATTTACTTCCATAAAAAGGATGATTCATGCAGATCAACATGTGAGTCCAACTACATTGTTATATATTTGAAAAAGGTTGACCTCCTTACTTATTTCATGTTACACTCCTCTTCCCGCCAAATCCCTTTTCTCCTCAGTTCACTAAAAGAAAATGAAATATAATGAAAACAAAATAAAGCATATAACATTTATTTTTAGCACAAAAGTAGACAAAGATAGCTTAAAAAATATTTTGGCCTCGCAAATAAAACAAGCTCGTAAAAAAAATGAGAATGAAGGATAAGATTGGGTGTCAACAATCATTCTTTCATTGGGATAAAACTTCAGTTGTTGTTATATGAAATCCAAATATAAAGTAATTTTACGCATAATTTTGGTATGACTTACTAAGGTCAACTATAACACTTCAAAAAATTGAATTAGATTTGAGTCATTAAATTTCATTGCTTTGACTGAGATATGCTAAAGCAAATGTAGATATAGTAAAAGCTAATATCTTTTCATGTTGAAATCAAAGAGCATTTAAAATATCAAATTTTGATCGTCGAGGTATGACGAATATATGGACGGTAAATGTGACACACAAACAGTCCGCACGTCCAATCATATGTGAGATTTAGAAGGTTATAAATTTTGAAGTGGAACTAGAGAATTTTCATAATTTTTTTAAACCTTTTAGGAAAGAAATTAAACATATATTGTTATAAAATTTTAATTTGAATAGCATGTTGTTTAACAGAAGTGATATTATAATTAAAAGCTCATATTTAGGCTTGTTACTCGTAAGTCTTCAACATTGGACGACCGATAATCTTAAACACCCAGTGTGTACGTCCTTTTCCCTTAGGATCATTTATCCTCAATATATGACAACACGTTAATCATCGATTTTCTCAAACAGAGGTCTTGGGCATTCAAACTCACATAATTCTATGTTTTAAGAAATTTTAATCAATTATTTAAAGACTATTTTATTACATCAGAGGTTTGCATGATCATATCAAACTCATTCATAAAGCTTCAACCCCATTAAATTCTCTTGAGCAGTTCATATGCTTAAAAAATCATTTTATGTGATTTCTAGGTTCCTCAAATTCATAATTAAGTCAAGGTTTCTAATTCTATACTAGTCGACAGAGTTTAACGGACTAAAATTGAAACTTGTTCATAATTAACCTGTCCCACATGTTCCATTAAAATAATAATTCTAGGTTTCAATGTGTAAAATCCTATGAAGAGCATATCTTTAAATTCAGGGAGGACATCGAAGTATGAAAGGAACAAATGAATGAACCGAAAACACTTACCTCAAGAGAGAAAATCACAAAGTCTTACAAAAATCTCCTCTAGGGTTCTCTAGTAAAAAAATTACGTTAGGATTAAATCTGAATGAAACTAGCTTAAAAACACAAGTTACTATTTCCCGACCTTCACTATAGCGAAACTTCGCTACCTTCTCTAGGTAGCATTCCTTCGTTATAGCTATCTCACTATTTAAAGAAGTTTTCGTTATAGGGAAGCACAAGCTGAATTTCACACTCGATTTTCCATTTTTAGATTTCTACCAACTCTTAACCCACGGAGATCTACACAAGGGTACTATCACCTAAACAATAATAACGATGGAAAAAGTCGTTATGTATTTGCGTAATAATCTTAATTGTAGTCAAATAGTTGTTATCTACTGAAACTTCATTGAGGGAGAGTTTTCTCTATTGAGGATAATGAGTATGTTATTTAATGCAAATTGTCATATTTTGTTGATAAAACAATAAAGTCATGAGTGTCAGACAAAATGTTAGTTAGTTTTGGACATCATTCTGGTTTCATTATTATCATTTGTACAAAACTTCACACTTTTATCTGAATTGTGACCGTATGAAAGCCAATCAGATATCTTTGCCCAATAATTTCTTATCATGTACAAAGTGTGCAAAAGTTTGAAATTAAGAAAAAATTAAAATATCAAATTTAGATCGTTGAGGTATGACATATATTCACACTGTACATGTGAAACGAGAAAGGTCTACATGTCTAATCATATATAAGGTTAAGAAGTTAGAAAGTTTCAAGTAAAACAAAATAATTTTCATAAATTTATAGGAATTTTAGGCTTGCTAGTGCGGGTTACCTATCCTATTTGATTTGCGATCTATAGCATAAGGGGGGGGTTTACCCTGTGCGCACCCAAAAGATAGTGGTTGCGGGTTTCCCTTGTCATCAAAAAAGAAATATTGAACAAAAGTCATGTTGTAATAAAACTCTCATATTTAGACTTATTACTCGCAAGTTTTCAACATGAGACGACGGACAATAATAAAACTCTCATATTTAGACTCATCACCCGTAAGTTCTCAACCTGAGACGATGAACAATCTTACCCTTAGAAGTATTCATTCTCGAAATATGACAACACATTAATCATGTTCTTTCTCAAACAAAAGTCTTGAGTATTCAAACTCACATAATTTTACCTTTAGAACGTTTAACCAATTATTTAAAGATGATTTTATCGAATAGGAAGTATGCATGATCATAACGAAGTTGTGAAGTTTTGCAACGGAGAAGGTCGGAAAACAGTAACTCGCGTCTTTATGTTAGTTTTTGTCCGTACTTAGTCATAATGTAAAATATCTGACCAAAGAACCCCAGAAACGATTTTTCCAAGACTTGGGGTTTTTCTCTATTGAGGTAAGTGTCTTCCGTTCATTCGTTTCTTCCATATTTTGATTTACTCCTAGAACTGAAAAGAATATCCATAGGATTTCATCCGTTGAAAACTAGGGTTATTATTTTGATGGCACAACATGTGGGGCAAGTTAATTATGATGATCTTCAATTCTAGTCCGTCAAATCTTGCCTTTCTAGTATAGATTTATGAACCTAAAGAAACCCCATAAAAATTGATTCTTTGAGTGTATGAATTGCTCAACAGAAATTAATGAGGTATAAATAGTGATCTAGTTATTACAAAGAAACTGTCCATTATACTGAAACACAAGCAGATTTTCGTACTCGGTTCTCCATTTCCGAATTTCTACCACACTCTTGACTCACAGAGATCTACACAAGGGTACTATTGCCCTGAACAACTATAATGACATAATAGGTCATTACAAATCTGCTGAATAATCTTAAATTTCTACCGACTCTTGTCATATTTTTGTTGATAAAACAACAAAGCCATGATTGTCGAACAAAAATGTTAGCTAGTTTTGGAAATCATTTTGTTTACATCTGGACAAAACTTCACACCATACTAGACCAGTTTTACTTCTATGAACTCTACCAAGTTTTGATGTGATGATGGGGGTAAGGTGCTAATTTTTTAAGCTTTTGTTGTTGCCAGAACTATGTAGTATGGTTCGGCAACTGCCTTGTTAGTAATGTATTGTCATTGCAAACAAATGCAGGCAGATGGTCATGTTAGTTTGAAACAACACATGGAGGCTTCCATGTTATCATACACAATAGAGGACAAGCTTAAAGAAGTTTTAGTAGCTTAAGCTATTCAATAATCCAATGGTCCATTAAAAACTAATGGGGTGGTGAGTTAAAGAATGTACATTTTGGGATAGATATTTTGTTCTTGATGGTGATCAAACATCATCAACATCACTTCCTGCAACATGAATATCATGACTAGCCGAGTAATGGCTTACATCAGGGCCACAAATCTTAAACCTGTTGAGTATAAAAGAAAGTACCTCAGTGAGGACTTATTATATGTTCCTAACTCAATTGTAAAGAAAACTGAAGTAATCAACTGACCGCTCAAGAACTGATTTTCCTTCTTTGTACTTTTGGCTCATCTCATGGGCGGTCTCCTGAAAAGAATCGTCATATTAGGAACAACTAAAACTTCTAGCAACTGCCAAAAGACAATGTCTAGCATTTTATCACTCCATACTCAGATATTTCCATCCAACATTTGACCCACAACAGACACAGAAAATGTCTGCCACAGTGTGCATACCAGTCATCATCATTCTATTTTCTATCTCACAAGAAGTTACATTCACACTGTCAAAAGAAACAAAAGGCGTATAGAATACACAGAATTACAAAGTGCATTATCATTTTGTATGTTTATGCTAAATGATAAAATTAAATGAAGAGGTTTGAGAAGAGCAGAACTCTTGAACAGGAGCAATCAAGTGGAGCATAATATATGTATTCAGCCATGTAACTATTGTAATGCTGCTACCAAGTGAAAAATAACCCAAGTCAAGTAAGAAGTTACTCTATATATTGATGTGTTAATGTTTGTACTCCTGGAAATACATTCAAAAGTACACGATATAATAGTCTGGTAAAATCCCCACTAGGTTCTATAGTAAATCCAGTAGATCAAATTCTGGTGCTAATTTTATAGTCAATGACACAAATGTATGAAGATATACATATAAAGTACCATAATAATAATGACTCGGAGCTAATAAAAAAATCAAAGATCCTGAGAACTATGTGACCCACGTAGAGTATAAGCCAAATAACTTGCACATACTCCAGTTGCACTCAACTTTTGAAAACAAATCTTTTTTCATTTCAAATCTGAAAATTTTGGCTAACTACTACCAAACACGAATTCTTCAACACTTCATCTTTTTTCACTTTCTAGCTTAACAATATCCTCCAAACCAGTAAAAGAAGAGGTGGAAGTCAAATAAGAGGATTTATACGGTAGCTTTTTCATCTTTCTGTACCATAGGTATGGATAAGCTTGACCGCCGTAATATCATTTTGTTCATCTAAACAAGCTACAAGCAACTTATGTCCCATCAATGCCAAGAAAAGCTTAGCAACAATCAGATACTCTAACAAGAATAAAACAAACAGAACTTGTAAGTTGCACTTGTGATTTTCATGTTGCAAGTTAAAAAATTGGACATGAGAAAATGTCACAAACATATCTGATGATTGAATGTGCAAATCAAATAGACTTACACCTTCCTGAAGAGATAAGCCTTCCCATGACTGCACTGGAAAGACTGAAGGAAAGATTAGAAGGAAAACATAGAGTTAAATAACTTCATGACTCAGAATGAGTACAAACATTACTTAAGGGCTCAAACAAGAATGTAACATAAACATCAATATAATTAATTGCAGAATCAGCATTTCACTATATCCAAAAGCATTTGAATTTTCTAAGAAACAGTAGTTTCAAAGCTGCAACACTTCACAATGATGTCTTATTTTATGCTATAGAAGTCATATGGAATTCTTCATAGAAAGTTATGAATGCACACTACAATGAAATTAAGCAAAATGAAGAGACCAAGCAAGCACCAAATTGATAAAAATGTAGAAAATAGATCAGGACCTGATCAACAGACTGGGCATAACAATAATATTTTGAATATTCAAGCCACTAGCAGAAAGCCATGGAACAAATAGAAAATGTCAATCAAGTATACTCCAAGTATCAGACTCAACAAACAACTCCTCTAATCCAGCAACTCCACAAAACCCAGTTCTTTGATACTAAAACCCCCATCTCCTTTGGGGGAAAATTTACTCAATCTAAGACATTCTTCGCTCACATAACTGATTTCAATTAGCCAATCTTTATATACATCTAAAATTACTGAAGCAAACCAACAACAATCCTTAACAAGTTCTAGAAACAAAACCACCGATCAAGACAAAGATAGTATTTTTATAACGAAACAAATCAAAATCAAAATTAAATTTCAAGAAATCACAACAACAGAGTGATCAAACAGAAAAGATGGAGTTAAACCTTGGAAACAATGTTTTCAGAATGGGCAAGATGAATTCCACAGTGCTTACAGCTGTAGATGTTGCCTTCAAGAGTAAACACAAATAATCTCCCCATCAAAGATTTTTGAGATCACAAGAAAATTGAAGAACGAAAATGGAAAAGGAGTTATCCAAAAAGGGCTAATAGTTTATGATTCGGCTGGAAGATATTAGTAAGTAACGTCAAGAAAGGAAAAGGACTCAAAATGGAAAAGATCAAAATGATAAAAGAATAGGCCTCGTTTGGTAGGAAGCCGAAGGAGGAATAGTCTTAGTATTAGTATTGTGATTGGTATTGGTATTAAGTGAAAATTTTTATTATATGCGGGATATAATTACAGTCAGTTGTACGAAGCTTATTTGGCTGTCACATGTTAATGGGACCTACTTTTCACTTTCATTTTATTTCATTTCATTTCCTTTTCTCTTCTATTTTAATCTTTTATATTTTACTTTTACTGATCTCCTCCCAATTCTTTCTTGCTTTTTTCTATTTGTTATTATTTCCTCCGTTCGATATTATTCGTCATGTTTTTTTATTTTTAGAGTCAAATTAAAAAAATTTGGACTAACATTTTAAGATGTACCTTTTTATTACATTAATATGCAAAAAATTATAATTTATAGTACTTTTCATATAATTTTAGAATATCTAATTTTTTTTGTTTAAAATATCGAATTAATGTGATCTAATTTACCTTTGAAAATAAGTCAATTGACTTTCGATAAGCGCAACATGACAAACAATTCCAGACGGAGGGAGTAACATTTAACAATTTTTTATTTTTGTATTGATTTTTTTCAATCCGACATCTGCATTAAAATTAAAATTTAAAACTTAAAATTGTGTAAGGCTTTATTTGAAGAGATACACAATTTATCAAGAATTATTTTCATATTCAAAATTTGAACTCGATACTTCTAATTAAGTAAGAAATAATATCGTCCTCTAAACCATCATATGTTTGAGGAAAAACCAAAATGAATGCGTAGAAATATTTAAATTTAATTTTTTTGATGAGTTTTACGAAATTGCTCGTTTGGATGCACTCGCAAAGGATTTAGAGAATTCTAAGGTTGTTTCTGATTCAAATGAAAATACAAGTCAGCGTCGCGTTTGGAAGGGAAAAAATAAAGGGGTAGGAGGGTCAGATTCAAAAGTAGGAGGAAGTTTCATCATTTCTCACATACAAAGTTGGATTTCGCATGATTTAATGGCCAAGAGGACCCTTTGGGATGGTTGAACAGATGTGAACACTTCTTTCGATACCAACAAAATCCAGAAGAAGAAAAGGTTGGACTTGCTTCTTTTCATTTAGAAGGCAATGCACAACTTTGGTTTCTTCAAGTAGAGATAGGTATTTCTCAATCATCTTGGGATGAATTCAAACATCAATGTAACATTCGCTTTGGGCCACCAATTAGAAGTAAAAATTGGGAGAATTGGCTAAATTATGCCAGATAGGGCTGTGAAAAATTACCAAGGAAAGTTTGAGCAATTAATTCTGCGGGCTGGTACACTCACTCAGTCGCAAAAAATTGAACTTTATATCAGTGGTCTAGCTGATTATATAACATTTGTCTACGACAATGAGTTTATCTAGACTTTATGAACGCAAGGAACAACCCATTTGTTCACAATTGTTAGTTGATTGCCAAATCAAAAACAACATGTTTCTCGCCTCAACAACATGTCAGATTTGTGAAGAAACTGAACAGTTCTGAAATGGAGGAGAGGCAACTTAAGGGACTTTGTTTCAATTGTGATGAAACCATTCGCCTGAGGTCATCAATGCAAGAAATTATTCTAGATTGACTTTATAGACGAAGTCAATCCAAGACACCAGATTTCTCACCGCATTTAGCGCTTGAGGACAAGCGCGATTTGAAGAAAGAGAGTAATTTTATCATTCATTAGTCATCCAATAGTTACAACATTAGTTATTTCTTTTTAACAGTAGTCATTTCCTTTTAGTAGTAGTCATTTTCCTTTAATAGTGCAGTTTTTCATTCCACTAATGTTAGGAAGTCATGTCCTAATTTATCGGAGTAGTTATCTCTTTTAAGTATTGTATTTAAACTATTTGTTTGTCTTAGCAAATGTAAGAAAAAAAGTCATTTAAGTTTTTGAGTACTGTAACTCGAGAGATTGCAGGTTCTCTATTAACGAACCAACATCAATGGTCATAAGAAGAGAACTTTTTATGTTTCAGCATCGCATAACTAGATCCATAATAGGGGCCATAACATATTATCTCCATCTTTTTGGGTGAAAGCACAGAGAAAAATGACATTGCCGAAAAATTAACAAGGTAAACTTGTGTAGGTAAGATAATTCAAGCAAACTTGCGCATCAATATTTGAGTTAATTTTCCGAGATGGTCACTCAACTAATTGTTATTATTCTCATCATCTTGTGCAAAAGCACAGAGAAAAATGACATCGCCAAAAAATTAACAAGGTAAATTTTCCATTTACTATCAAAAGAAACATACCTTTTGAAGAAAAGTCCATGTAAAATAAACCTGGACTCCCCTTCCACCCAAGTGGTGTATTCTCTCCTTATCGATTCTAAGAAAAGAGATATATCCTTAAGCAAGACGAAAGATCAATGTCCTTAAGAATTCTAAAAAGATCAATACTACTTTCTTGTTGAAAAAATTGGAATAAAGAAGAAATGGTTACCATTTGAGAAATCAACTCATCATTACTTCCCTAAAGAATTTATAAGGCTTAAGTAATAGATGACCCCTCAAAGTTGTCCACATATTTCACTTGGACACCTCAACTATGACATGTACATATTGAACACTTATTCCAACTTGAATTAGAACCATCTAATCATTTTTTTGACAATCAGCTAAAAGTATAAAAAGAGTGTAATACATTCATGGTGACGTGGCAAATTCACCGATAAACAACATACATGTGGCATTTTGAATAAAAATAGCAACAAAATATTGTGAAAAGTGAAGGAAAAATTGTTTTTAAGTTATTTTCCACCCCTACCATCAGCGCTCTTCAATTTTCTTTTTTCAAAACGCCATCGTACAACCACAAATGTTGTCGCCACCATCCCCTTCTTGCAAACCGATCCTTCTTCAATTTCTTCATTTATGTCCTCTTTGTTTCAGGTTTAAATTTTTTTTAAGTGAAGTCAACAATTAATGGTGTAATTGAGTTTATTCAATGTAAATAATTTCAATTCTGAAAAAGGGAGGTCAACAATTAATCTTTTTTTCTTGTACTTCTTTTGTATAAATGGTTGATCATTAAATTGAAAAAAAAACTCATCAACTCCCGATCGTTGTTTTTTTTTTTTGTTCTTCTTCTTAACTATAAATCAACAATGACAAGATTAGATTCAAGCAATTTTAGTCTTGAAAAATAACAAATAAGCGGCAGCCTTAGTGGTAAAAGTAGTGGTGGTTGCTCAAAAGAGGAGAAAGGAATGAATGTGATGGCAACAATAATGACAAGTTTGGAAAAATAAAATGATCAGTAATGTATAGGAGATAAGTGACTAGAAAAAAAGAATGAAAGAAGGAGAGAGTATGATTAACAATTGTGGTCGCCGGAAAAGTGATGTGACAAACACAAGGAAGAAGAAAGAGGATTATTTTTTTAAAAAAATAAAGTGTCTAACTCGAGCTTTCACGTGCTCATCAAACATGAACACACTTAAAATGCCACATAGGCAAAAAATGGCTCAAGAGGTATCAATTCAAAGTTCTAGAGGTGTTCAATAGATAAAAGTTTTAATTAAGGTGTCTAAGTGAATCATGGGGACAACTTTAAGAGGTTGCTTATGACTTAAGCCAATTTATAAACTACATGGTGAAAAAGATAAAATTGGACAAAGAAACAATTAAACAACTCAAAAAAATCACATACTTGGAAATGAGAAGAAGAAACAAATTACCAATCGTAATCAGCTGTATCATTGTCAGCATTAAGGAACTCATCCGTACGAGTCTTCTGCAGGGGTGCAGCTGATGCAATATTAAATGCAGGTACATGAACTTTAGGTTTTGAAGCATAAATCACTAATTTCTCACTAGTTGGACACATTTATATGATGTCCATAAAGACTCAAAATATTTTTGGAACTTGAAGTCGAAATGCACCTACAAAAAAACAACTTCAACTTGAAATTTATTCTTTATGCTGTCAATTTGAACAAAGAAAGTTCAATAAATGGAAGAAGAACAAAAAATAAACTTACCAAGGGGATCAAATTCATTGAATTTTTGAAGAAATCGATTATTATTTTTGTCATTTCCTTCTTCGCATTTCTAGAAACAATGAAAGTTCCTCATCTGAACTACTAATACTCCCCATTAGAGGATGTCTCTCCCTGTGCCCCATGCCCAATAAGATGTTACTGTTGGGTATGTAGCAAGAATTGATGGGAAATAGAGGGAAGGAGAGGAATTTGAAAAGTTTAGAACTGGAAAGGTTGGAACTTGAAAAGTCCTCTAATGCTTTAATGAAAAAGGCAATTGTCCCTCATCGGTAATGGAAATGAAAATAGGAGAGTCTAAATAAATAAACACTCCTATTAATTGTTAAAAGGGTTAGAAAGAGGGACTCCGCTCGCGCCGTCGTCGTCGTCGCTCGCTTCGGCTTTGGCTTTGGCAAATGATCGATCGAGACATAATTTTTTGGACAAATTTATTTTAATAATTTATTTAATTAATTAAATGGCCAAAAAATATTTTCAATTAATTAGTTGATAATTGAAGTTAACCGAAATGTTTTCAACTTTTTAGTTAACCTGACCCGACTCGGATCCTCGCGCGTGACCCGTTTTAATTTCCATTATATTTAAAAATTCCCTCCATGACTGTTCTGAAAGGTTGTAACTTTCAGGAACAGTCAATACCATTTGAAAGTTTGGAATCTTTCATTAATGGTCGTGTTAATTCTGAAAGGGTTGCAACCTTTCAGAATATATTCTTCTTGCCTATAAATACCATTCAATCTTCAGAATATTTCCCTGCGAATTTTTTTTATCTTCCTATCTCTTAAAAACCACATATTTCTTCGTGTACTTTCCTGCTGTGGATTGATTCGCTGACAGTAGAGCTTTTGGTATCTATACTCTACTGATTAAGATCATTTTACCTTGGTAGGTTATTATCCAAATCAAACCTCGGATACTAGAGGGGAATAATTTCCTTAAGGGGACACTATGAATTAAGTGGACTTGATTTTCTTCCTTAATTATTAAAAAGAGCATTCAAGATTCTTGTAAGTATTTACAAATTCAATTATTTTTTACAAATAAATTTTTGTTCATCTTACTTACTGGTTCTAAAAATCTCTGTTACTTCGTGTTTCTGAATGATTCATTACAATTTGTAATTTTTGATTTTCATAACACAGATTGGCAACAATCTTAACGAAATTAAAAATTAGTGTTTCTGGTGGAGACAAAAATCTTTGTGATTTTATACTCCTTTAAGTCTGCAATTATAGTTTATTGCTTACTTATATTGTATCAATTTTGTTTATAAGAAATGGAAAACACTGGTGTTACAGTGGCTGTTGTTGCACCAACCCAAACTCATGTATCACAAGCAGATAAACCAGGTAAATTCACAAGTGTGAATTTCAAAGGATGGCACCAACGAGTATTTTTCTGGCTTTCCTCTCTTGGTCTGCAGAAATTTACAAGTGAAGATACTCTAGTTCCTGCTGATGATATGCCAGACAGGGAAAAATTTATGATTGTTGAAGCATGGAAACAGTCAGACTTCCTATGTAAAGGTTACATTTTTAGTGCTTTATAGGATGACTTATATAATTTCTATAGTTCAATAACAACTTCAAAATAGTTGTGGAATGCACTTGAGAATAAATATAAGACGGAAGATGCATGATTGAAAAAGTTTGTGGTCGCAAAGTTATTAGACTATAAAATGGTAGATAGTAAAGATGTTGGATCACAAGTTCAGGAACTTCAACTCATTCTTGATGATTTGATTGCTGAAGATATGGTAGTAAATGAAGCTTTTCAAGTGGCTGCAATGATCGAGAAGTTTCCTCCTTTGTGGAACGATTTCAAGAATTATCTAAAACACAAGCGTAAAGAAATGAAGCTTAAAGATCATGTGATTAGGCTCAAGATTGAGAAAGATAACAGAAATGCCGAAAAAAACTCGTGTAAGAGTTCAACAATCATTGGAGTTAATATTGTTGAAGAAGCTCCTACCAAAGACAAAAAGAGAAAGAAGTCCAACAGGTAGAAGTCAGAACAGGCCAAGAAGAAATTCAAAGGCAACTGTTATAATTGTGGGCAGGCTGGTCATAGATCTTCTGATTGTCATGCTCCAAGAAAGGACAAAAACAAAGGCAAAGACAAAAGTCAATCAAACATTGTGGAAAAGATAGAAGATGCAGATGACTTGTGTGCAATGATATCGGAGTGTAACTTTGTTGGAAATCCCAAGGAGTGGTTTCTCGACTCAGATGCCCCTAGACATATTTGCTCTGCGAAAGAAGCCTTTGCAACGTACACTCCAGCTGAGTACAATGAAGATTTATTCATGGCAAACACAGCAACAACAAGGATTGCAGGAACTGGGAAAGAAATGTTGAAAATGACATCCGACAAGGTGTTGACTTTGAACAATGTTCTGCATGTCCCTACTATTGGAAGAATTTAGTTTTTGCTGCACTACTCGTTAGGAACGGGTTTAAGTGTGTCCTAGTTAGTGATAAAGTTGTAATAAGTAAGAATAAAATTTTCATAGGAAAGGGCTACCTCAATAAGGGTCTTTTCAAATAAAATGTAATGGTTGTTGACAATATTAATAAAAATTCTGTTTCTGTTTACTTATTGGAGTTAAGTGATTTATGGCATGCCCGTTTGGGACATTGAAATTACAAAGCATTGCGAAAATTTGTTAATCTAGAAGTATTGCCAGATTTTAAATGCGATAAGTCGAAATGCAAAATTTGTGTGGAAAGTAAGTTGTTAAACATCCTTACAAGTCTGTTGAAAAAAATTCTAAAACTTTAGACTTAATTCACACAGATATATGCGATATGAAGTCAACACCATCTCGTGGTGGAAAAAAGTATTTTATAACTTTTATTGATGACTGCACTCGATTTTGTTATGTATATTTGCTTAATAGTAAGGATGAAACAATTGATGCATTTAAGCAATACAAAAATGAAGTGGAAAACCAATTGAATCTAAAGATAAAAATTATTCTGAGTGATAGGGGTGGAGAATATGAATCTTATTTTGCAGAGATATGTTTAGAATATGGTATTATTCATCAAACTACTGCACCTTATACACCACAGTCAAATGGTTTGGCAGAATGGAAGAACAGAACATTAAAGGAAATGATGAATGCCTTAATGATCAATTCTAGTTCACCGCGAAATCTTTGGGGGAAGCCATCCTTACAGCTAATAAAATACTCAATAGAGTACCCCATCGAAAAACACAATCAATTCCATATGAGTTGTGGAATGTGAGAAAACCCAAATTGAAATATTTCAAAGTGTGGGGGTGTTTAGCCAAGGTAGAGACTCCTTTACCGAAGAGGGTTAAAATTGGACCCAAAACAATAGATTGTGTCTTTATTGGGTATGCTGTGAATAGTAAAGCCTGTCAATATTTGGTTCACAAATCTGATAATCCTGAGATTCATGTTAATACGATAATTGAATCAGATAATGCAGTATTTTTTAAAAACATTTATCCGTATAAAACTGAAAGTGAGTCAACAAGTGAAAGACCTAAACGACCACGAGAAGAATCAATGGAAAATATTCTAACTAGTGAGGAACCTAGGAGGAGTACTCGACAACGAAAATTTATTTCTTTCGGACGATATTTTGTAGCACTATTGCTTGAAAATGAGCCTCAAACATTTAAAGAAGCTATGTCTTCGTCAGAGTCAACTTATTGGAAAGAAGCAGTCAATAGTGAGATTGAATCAATTTTAAGCAATCACGCTTGGGAATTGATTGATCTTCCTCCAAGAAATAAACCTTTAGGATCAAAGTGGATCTTTAAAAGGAAATGAAACCTGATGGGACTATTGACAAATATAAGGCTAGACTGGTAGTCAAAGGTTACAGACAAAAGGAAGGTCTGGACTACTTTGACACATACTCTCCAGTAACAAGGATAACATCAATTAGGATGTTAATAGCACTAGCAGCAGTGCATGATCTTAAAATCCACCAAATGGATGTAAAGACAACCTTCTTAAATGGAGAGTTAGAGGAAGAAACTTACATTGAACAACCTGAAAGGTTTATAGTTCCTGGTAAAGAAAAGAAACTGTGCAGACTTGTGAAGTCACTTTATGGACTCAAGCAAGCACCCAAACAATGGCATGCTAAATTTGATCAAATAATGTTGGCAAATGGATTCAAGATTAACGAATGTGATAAATGTGTTTACATTCAAAACGTTATGAATCATGAAGTCATTGTTTGTTTGTATGTAGATGACATGTTAATAATGAGTAAATAAATTGACGATATAAATTCTACTAAGCGCATGTTGTCCAGCAAGTTCGATATGAAAGACTTAGGAGTTGTTGATTTGATCTTAGGGGTCAGGATTATCAAAACTCCCCAGGGACTAGCATTATCTCAATCTCATTATATTGAAAAAGTATTGAATAAGTTCAATTACTTGAATTTCAATGTAGTCAAAACTCTAATTGATTGAAGTTGTACATTTAAAAAGAATGATGGTCAAAGTGACTCCTAATTGGAATATGCCAGAGTGTTGGGAAGTTTGATGTATATTATGAATTGCACGCGACCAGATATAGCATATGCTATTAGTAAACTGAGTCGGTACACTAGTAATCCGAATCAAACTCATTGGATGGCTATGAAATGTGTGTTGGGTTATCTAAAATGGACACAACATTATGTTTTGCATTATAAAACATTTAAGTCATGAGTGTCAGACAAAATGTTAGTTAGTTTTGGACATCATTCTGGTTTCATTATTATCATTTGTACAAAACTTCACACTTTTATCTGAATTGTGACCGTATGAAAGCCAATCAGATATCTTTGCCCAATAATTTCTTATCATGTACAAAGTGTGCAAAAGTTTGAAATTAAGAAAAAATTAAAATATCAAATTTAGATCGTTGAGGTATGACATATATTCACACTGTACATGTGAAACGAGAAAGGTCTACATGTCTAATCATATATAAGGTTAAGAAGTTAGAAAGTTTCAAGTAAAACAAAATAATTTTCATAAATTTATAGGAATTTTAGGCTTGCTAGTGCGGGTTACCTATCCTATTTGATTTGCGATCTATAGCATAAGGGGGGGGTTTACCCTGTGCGCACCCAAAAGATAGTGGTTGCGGGTTTCCCTTGTCATCAAAAAAGAAATATTGAACAAAAGTCATGTTGTAATAAAACTCTCATATTTAGACTTATTACTCGCAAGTTTTCAACATGAGACGACGGACAATAATAAAACTCTCATATTTAGACTCATCACCCGTAAGTTCTCAACCTGAGACGATGAACAATCTTACCCTTAGAAGTATTCATTCTCGAAATATGACAACACATTAATCATGTTCTTTCTCAAACAAAAGTCTTGAGTATTCAAACTCACATAATTTTACCTTTAGAACGTTTAACCAATTATTTAAAGATGATTTTATCGAATAGGAAGTATGCATGATCATAACGAAGTTGTGAAGTTTTGCAACGGAGAAGGTCGGAAAACAGTAACTCGCGTCTTTATGTTAGTTTTTGTCCGTACTTAGTCATAATGTAAAATATCTTACCAAAGAACCCCAGAAACGATTTTTCCAAGACTTGGGGTTTTTCTCTATTGAGGTAAGTGTCTTCCGTTCATTCGTTTCTTCCATATTTTGATTTACTCCTAGAACTGAAAAGAATATCCATAGGATTTCATCCGTTGAAAACTAGGGTTATTATTTTGATGGCACAACATGTGGGGCAAGTTAATTATGAATGATCTTAAATTCTAGTCCGTTAAATCTTGCCTTTCTAGTATAGATTTATGAACCTAGCCTACCTAGAAACCCCATAAAATTGATTCATTAAGCGTATGAATTGCTCAACGGAAATTAATGAGGTATAAATAGTGATCTAGTTATTATAAAGAAACTGTCCATTATACTGAAACACAAGCAGATTTTAATACTCGGTTTTCCATTTCCGAATTTCTACCACACTCTTGACTCACAGAGATCTACACAAGGGTACTATCGCCCTGAACAACTATAATGACATAATAGATCATTACAAATCTGCTGCATAATCTTAAATTTCTACCGATTCTTGCCATATTTTTGTTGATAAAACAACAAAGCCATGCTTGTCGGACAAAAATGTTAGCTAGTTTTGGCCATCATTCTGTTTACATCTGGACAAAACTTCACACCATACTAGACCAGTTTTACTTCTATGAACTCTACCATGTTTTGATGTGATGATGGGGGTAAGGTGCTAATTTTTTAAGCTTTTGTTGTCGCCAGAACTATGTAGTATGGTTCGGCAACTTCCTTGATAGAATATTGGGGCTTATGGAAAATCTAGCTTGACCTAAATGGTCTATGCGAGTCACTCAGGGAGGATATGGTATGGTTATGGAAAAGGTCAAAATAGACGGCAAATCAATTCATAGCCCTGGTTTTATTTCAATAAGACATGTCCAGACTACTTGCTTGACTAATACGAGCATGACTAATACCCGCCTAAGTAAAACCTGCATAACTAAACCCTACGTAAGTAATACCTGCATAACTAATACCCAAATAGCTCTATCTAGTTACTAAACAACAATGGAAAGATCGAAGCAATGAAAGCAGAGTGGTTGCTACTAGTAATGTCTTGTCACTGCAAACAAATGCAGGAAGATGGTCATGTTAGTTTGTAACAACACATGGCGGCTTCCATGTTATCATACAAAATAGAGGACAAGCTTAAAGAAGTTGTAGTAGCTTAAGCTATTCAAGAATCTAATTGTCCATAAAGAACTAATAGGGTGGTGAGTTAAAGAATGTTCATTTTGGGATAGAATTTTTGTTGTGTATGGTGATCAAACGTCATCAACATCACTTCCTACAACATGAATATCATGACTAGCCGAGTAATGGCTTCCATCAGGGCCACAAATCTTAAACCTGTTGAGTATAAAAGAAAGTACCTCAGTGAGGACTTATGATATGTTCCTAACTCAATGCTAAAGAAAACTGAAGTAATCAACTGACCGCTCAAGCACTAATTTTCCTTCTTTGTACTTTTGGCTCATCTCATGGGCGGTCTCCTGAAAAGAATCATCATATTAGAAATAACTAAAACTTCTAGCAACTGCCAAAAGACAATGTCTAGCATTTTATCACTCCATACTCACATATTTCCATCCAGCACTTGACCCACAACACACACAGAAAATGTCTGCCACAGTGTGCATACCAGTCATCATCATTCTATTTTCTATCTCACCAGAAGTGACATTCACCCTGTCAAAAGAAACAAAAGGCGTATAGAATACACAAAACTACAAAGTGCATTATCATTTTGATTGTTTATGCTAAATGATAAAATTAAAGGAAGAGGTTTGAGAAGAGTAGAACTCTTGAGCAGGAGCAACCAAGTGGAGCATAATATACATATTCAGCCATGTAACTATTGTAATGCTGCTACCAAGTGAAAAATAACCCAAGTCAAGTAAGAAGTTACTCTATATATTGATGTGTTAATGTTTCTACTCCTGGAAATACATTCAAAAGTACACGATATAATAGTCTGGTAAAATCCCCACTAAGCTCTATAGTAATTCCAATAGATCACATTCTGGTGCTAATTTTATAGTCAATGACAAAAATGTATGAAGATATACATATAAAGTACCATGTCTTTAACAAACTAAATCTACAAGGTATACCCTACCTTGTTCAACTTTTCATGTGCACTCAAATATTCTAGGTTGGTCATGAGTTAAGACCTTCCGAAATAATAATGAATCATGAGTACAAACATTATATTTGCTCTGATTTTGTTATCTGGTCTGAGTCATTATTATTTCGGAAGGTCTTAACTCATGACCAACCTAGAATATTTGAGTGCACATGAAAAGTTGAACAAGGTAGGCTTTACCTTGTAGATTTAGTTTGTTAAAGACATGGTACTTTATATGTATATCTTCATACATTTGTGTCATTGACTATAAAATTAGCACCAGAATTTGATCTATTAGATTTACTATAGAACCTAGTGGGGATTTTACCAGACGATTATATCGTGTACTTTTGAATGTATTTCCAGGAGTACAAACATTAACACATCAATATATAGAGTAAATTCTTACTTGACTTGGGTTATTTTTCACTTGGTAGCAGCATTACAATAGTTACATGGCTGAATACATATATTATGCTCCACTTGATTGCTCCTGTTCAAGAGTTCTGATCTTCTCAAACCTCTTCATTTAATTTTATCATTTAGCAGAAACATACAAAATGATAATGCACTTTGTAGTTCTGTGTATTCTATACGCCTTTTGTTTCTTTTAACAGTGTGAATGTCACTTCTGGTGAGATAGAAAATAGAATGATGATGACTGGTATGCACACTGTGGCAGACATTTTCGGTGTCTGTTGTGGGTCAAATGTTGAATGGAAATATGTGAGTAAGGAGTGATAAAATGCTAGACATTGTCTTTTGGCAGTTGCTAGAAGTTTTAGTTGTTTCTAATATGACAACTCTTTTCAAGAGACCGCCCATGAGATGAGCCAAAAGTACAAAGAAGGAAAATCAATGCTTGAGCGGTCAGTTGATTACTTCAGTTTTCTTTAGAATTGAGTTAGGAACATATCATAAGTTCTCACTGAGGTACTTTCTTTTATACTCAACAGGTTTAAGATTTGTGGCCCTGATGGAAGCCATTACTCGGCTAGTCATGATATTCATGTTGCAGGAAGTGATGCTGATGATGTTTGATCACCATCCAGAACAAAAATTCTATCCAAAAATGTACATTCTTTAACTCACCACCCCATTAGTTCTTTATGGACCATTGGATTCTTGAATAGCTTAAGCTACTACAACTTCTTTAAGCTTGTCCTATATTGTGTATGATAACATGGAAGCCGCCATGTGTTGTTGCAAACTAACATGACCATCTGCCTGTATTTGTTTGCAATGACAATACATTACTAGTAGCAACCACTCTACTTTCATTGCTTCGATCTTTCCATTGTTGTTTGGTATCTAGATAGAGCTATGTGGGTATTAGTTATGCAGGTATTACTTACGTAGGGTTTATTTATGCAGGTATTACTTACGCGGGTATTAATCATGCAGGTATTAGTCAAGCAAGTAGTCTGGATATATCTTTTTGAAATAAAACCAGGACTATAAATTGATTTGCCGTCTAGTTTTCCCTTTTCCATAACCATCCCATATCCTTCCTGAGTGACTCGCATAGACCATATAGGTCTACCTAGATTTTCCATAAGCCCCAATATTCTATCAAGGCAGTTGCCGAACCATACTACATAGTTCTGGCAACAACAAAAGCTTAAAAAATTAGCACCTTACCCCCATCATCACATCAAAACATGGTAGAGTTCATAGAAGTAAAACTGGTCTAGTATGGTGTGAAGTTTTGTCCAGATGTAAACAGAATTATTTCCTAAACTAGCTAACATATTTGTCCGACAATCATGGCTTTGTTGTTTTATTAACAAAAATATGACAAGAGTCGGTAGAAATTTAAGATTATTCACCAGATTTGTTATGACCTATTATGTCATTATAGTTGTTCAGGGCGATAGTACCCTTGTGTAGATCTCTGTGAGTCAAGAGTGTGGTAAAAATTTGGAAATGGAAAACCGAGTATGAAAATCAGCTTGTTTTTCAGTATAATGGACAGTTTCTTTGTAATAACTAGATCACTATTTATACCTCATTAATTTCTGTTGAGCAATTCATACGCTTAAAAAATCAATTTTATGGGGTTTCTAGGTAGGCTAGGTTCATAAATCTATACTAGAAAGGCAAGATTTGACGGACTAGAATTGAAGATCATCATAATTAACTTTCCCCACATGTTGTGCCATCAAAATAATAACCCTAGGTTTCAATGGAGGAAATCCTATGGATATTGTTTTCAGTTCTAGGATTTAACCAAAATATGGAAGAAATGAACGAACGGAAGACACTTACCTCAATAGAGAAAAACCCCAAGTCTTGGAAAAATCGTCTCTGGTGTTCTTTGGTAAGATATTTTACATTATGACTAAGTACGGACAAAAACTAATATAAAGACGTGAGTTACTATTTTCCGATCTTCTCCTTAGCGAAACTTCACAACTTCATTATGATCATGCATACTTCCTATTTGATAAAATCATCTTTAAATATTTGGTTAAACCTTCTAAAAAGGTAAAATTATGTGAGTCTGAATACTCAAGACCTTTGTTTGAGAACTTACGGGTGATGAGTCTAAATATGAGAGTTTTATTATTGTCCGTCATCTCATGTTGAAAACGTGCGAGTAATAAGTCTAAATATGAGAGTTTTATTATAACACCACTTTTGTTCAATATTTCTTTTTTGATGACAAGGGAAACCCGCAACCGCTATCCTTTGTGTGCGCATAGGGTAAAACCCCCCCTCTTATGCAATAGCTCGCATATCAAATAGGATAGGTAACCCGCACTAGCAAGCCTAAAATGCCTATAAATTTATGAAAATTCTTTAGTTCCACTTGAAATTTCTTAACTTCTTAATCTCATATATGATTAGACATGCAGACCTTTCTCGTTTCACATGTACAGTCTGCATATATGTCATACCTCAACAATCTAAATTTGATATTTTAAATTTTTTTAGTTTCAACCATTTTGCACACTTTGTACACGATAAAAAATTATTGGGCCAAGATATCTGTTTGGCTTTCATAGGTCACAATTCAGATATAAGTGTGAAGTTTTGTCCAAATGAAAATAATGAAACAAGAATGATGTCCAAAACTAACTAACATTTTGTCTGACACTCGTGACTTTATTATTTTATCAACAAAATATGACAATTTGCATTGAATAACATACTCATTATCCTTAATAGAGAAAACTCTCCCTCAACAATGTTTCAGTAGATAACAACAATTTCACTACAATTAAGATTATTAAGCAAATACATAACGACTTTTTCCATCGTTATTGCTGTTTAGGCGATAGTACCCTTGTGTAGATCTCCGTGGGTTAAGAGTTGGTAGAAATCTTAAAATGGAAAATCGAGTGTGAAATTCATCTTGTGCTTCCCTATAATGAAAACTTCTTTAAATAGCGAGATTGCTATAACGAAGGAATGCTACATAGAGAAGGTAGCGAAGTTTCGCTATAGTGAAGGTCGGGAAATAGTAACTCGTGTTTTTAAGCTAGTTTCATTCAGATTTAATCATAACGTAATTTTTTTACCAGAGAACCCTAGAGGAGATTTTTTTAAGACTTTGTGATTTTCTCTCTTGAGGTAAGTTTTTTCGGTTCATTCATTTGTTCCTTCCATACTTCGATGTCCTCCCTGAATTTAAAGATATGCTCTTCATAGGATTTTACACATTGAAACCTAGAATTATTATTTTAATGGAACATGTAGGACAGGTTAATTATGAACAAGTTTCAATTTAAGTCCGATAAACTCTGTCGACTAGTATGGAATTATAAACCTTAACTTAATTATGAATTTGAGGAACCTAGAAATCACATAAAATGATTTTTTTAAGCATATGAACTGCTCAAGATAAGTTAATGGGGTTGAAGCTTTATGAATGAGTTTGATACGATCATGCAAACCTCTGATGTAATAAAATAGTCTTTAAATAATTGATTAAAATTTCTTAAACATAGAATTATGTGAGTTTGAATGCCCAAGGCCTCTGTTTGAGAAAGTAGATGATTAATCTGTTGTAATATATTGATGATAAATGATCCTAAGGGAAAAGGACGTACACACTGGATGTTTAAGATTATCTGTCGTCCAATGTTGAAGACTTACGAGTAACAAGCCTAAATATGAGCGTTTGATTATAATATCACTTCTGTTAAACAACATTCTATTTAAATTAAAATTTTATAACAATATATGTTTAATTTCTTCCTAAAATGCTTTAAAAAATATGAAAATTCTCTAGTTCCACTTCAAAATTTATAACCTTCTAAATCTCAATATGATTGGACCTACGGACGGTTTGTGTGTCACATTTACCGTCCATATATTCGTCATACCTCGACGATCAAAATTTGATATTTTAAATGCTCTTTGATTTCAACATGAAAAGATATTAGCTTTTACTATATCTACATTTGCTTTAGCATATCTTAGTCAAAGCAATGAAATTTAATGACTCAAATCTAATTCAATTTTTTGAAGTGTTATAGTTGACCTTAGTAATTCATACCAAAATTACGGGTAAAATTACTTTATATTTGGCTTTCATATAACAACAACTGAAGTTTTATACCAATGAAAGATTGATTGTTGACACCCAATCTTATCCTTCATTCTCATTTTTTTTTACGAGCTTCTTTTATTTGCGAGGCCAAAATATTTTTTAAGCTATCTTTGTCTACTTTTGTGCTAAAAATAAATGTTATATGCTTTATTTTGTTGTCATTATATTGCATTTTCTGTTAGTGAACTGAGGAGAAAAGGGATTTGGCGGGAAGAGGAGTGTAACATGAAATAAGTAAGAAGGTCAACCTTTTTCAAATATATGACAATGTAGTTGGACTCTCATGTTGATCCGCATGAATCATCCTTTTTATGGAAGTAAATGTTTGTCTTCTTGGCAGAGGATAGTAAGTTCCAAGTTTCATCTGAGATATTTTTATTACCATGCAATTCATATTTTTAATTTGGTTTCACTTGTTATTACATATTTTATTATTCTTTTATACTATCTTAGTTTAGTTAGTTCTGGTAGCAAAGAACTTATTGAAAGTCGAGTATATTTTCTACCATCATGTGAATTTTTCTTGCAACCTATTCGATCATCTAAATGATGTGTAACTCTCTATTCAATTATTCATACATGCTTTTTATTTGGGGTTTTTGCGTCCTAGCAAAACAACTAGATTGATTTTAATTCTTAATCATGTTTTTTCATTTTTCTTGTTGTTGCTACAATTCTCATTTACCCAAATTTTCTTTTTCCTATTTGTTGGAATATGCTTTAGTACAAGTTTAGATTCAAGCAATTTTAGTCTTGAAAAATAACAAACAAGCGGCAGCCTTAGTGGTAAAAGTAGTGGTGGTTGCTCAAAAGAGGAGAAAGGAATGAATGTGATGGCAACAATAATGACAAATTTGGAAAAATAAAATGATCATTAATGTATAGGAGATAAGTGACTAGAAAAAAAGAATGAAAGAAGGAGAGAGTATGATTAACAATGGTGGTCGCCGGAAAAGTGACGTGACGAACACAAGGAAGAAGAAAGAGGATTATTTTTTAAAAAAACGAAGTGTCTAATTAGAGCTTTCACGCGCTCATCAAACATGAACACACTTAAAATGCCACATAGGCAAAAAATGGCTCAAGAGGTATCAATTCAAAGTTCTATAGGTGTTCAATAGATAAAAGCTTTAATTAAGGTGTCTAAGTGAATTATGCGGACAACTTTAAGGGGCTGCTAATGACTTAAGCCAATTTATAAACTACATGGTGAAAAAGATTAAATTAGACAAAGAAACTTATGATGTCAAAAATCAACATAAGCAGCTAAAATAAACAATTAAACAACTCAAAAAAATCACATACTTGGAAATGAGAAGAAGAAACAAATCACCGATCGTATTCGTTGTATCATTGCCAGCATTAAGGAACTCATCCGTACGAGTCTTCTGCAGGGGTGCAGCTGATGCAATATTAAATGCAGGTACATGAACTTTATATTATGAAGCTGAAATCACTAATTTCTCACTAGTTGGACACATTTATATGATGTCCGTAAAGACTCAAAATATTTTTGGAACTTGAAGTTGAAATGCACCTACAAAAAAACAACTTCAACTTGAAATTTATTCTTTATGTTGTCAATTTGAACAAATAAAGGTCAATAAATGGAAGAAGAACCAAAAAAAAACTTACCGAGGGGGATCAAAGTCATTGAATTTTTGATGAAATTGTTTATTATTTTTGTCATTTCCATCTTCGCATTTCTAGAAACAATGAAAGTTCCTCATCTGAACTACTAATACTCCCCATTAGAGGATGTCTCTCCCTGTGCCCCGAGCCCAATAAGATATTACTGTTGGGTATGTAGCAAGAATTGATGGGAAATAGAGGGAAGGAGAGGAATTTGAAAAGTTTAGAACTTGAAAGGTTGGAACTTGAAAAGTCCTCTAATGCTTTAATGAAAAAGGAAATTGTCCCTCATCGATAGTGGAAATGAAAATAGGAGAGTCTAAATAAATAAACACTCCTATTAATCGTTAAAAGGGTTGGAAAGAGGGACCCCCCTCACGCCGTCGTTGTCGTCGCTCGCTTTGGCTTTGGCTTTGGCTTTGGCAAATGATCGATTGAGAGATAATTTTTTGGACAAAATTTATTTTAATAATTTATTTAATTAATTAAATGGCCAAAAAATATTTTCAATTAATTAGCTGATAACAGAAGTTAATCGAAATATTTTCAACTTTTTAGTTAACCAGATCCGACTCAGATCCGCGCGCGTGACCCGTTTTAATTTCCATTATATTTAAAAATTCCCGCCATGACTGTTCTGAAAGGTTGCAACTTTCAGGATTAGTCAATACCATTTAAAAGTTTGCAATCTTTCATTAATGGTCATGTCAATTTTGAAAGGGTTGCAACCTTTCAAAATATATTCTTCTTGTCTATAAATACCATTCAGTCTACAGAATATTCCCCTAAGAATTTTTCTGATCTTCCTTCCTCTTAAAAACCACATATTTTTTCGTGTACTTTCCTGCTGTGGATTGATTCGCTCACAGTAGAGTTTTTGGTATCTATACTCTACTGATTAAGATCATTTTACCCTGGGAGGTTATATTCCAAATCAAACCTCGGATACTAGAGGGGAATAATTTCCTTAAGGGGACACTGTGAATTCAGTGGACTTGATTTTCTTCCTAAATTATTAAAAAGAGCATTCCAGATTCTGGTAAGTTTTTACAAATTCAATTATTTTTTACAAAAGAATTTTTGTTCATCTTACTTACTGGTTCTTAAAATCTTAGTTACTTCGTGTTTCTGATGATTTATTACAACCTGGAATTTCTGATTTTCATAACACAGATTGGCAACAATCTATAGGAAATTAAAAATCAGTGTTTCTGGTGGAGACAAAAATCTTTGTGATTTTATACTCCTTTATGTATGCAATTATAGTTTATTGCTTAATTATATTGTAACAATTTTTTTATCAGAAATGGAAAATACTGGTGTTACGGTGGCTATTGTTGCACCAACCCAAACTCTTGTATCACAAGCAAAGAAACCGGGTAAATTCACAAGTGTGAATTTCAAAGGATGGCAACAACGAGTATTTTTCTGGCTTTCCACTCTTGGTCTGCAGAAATTTACAAGTGAAGATACTCCAGTTCCTGCTGATGAAATGCCAGACACGGAAAAATTTATGATTGTTGAAGCATGGAAACAGTCAGACTTCCTATGTAAAGGTTACATTTTGAGTGCTTTAGAGGATGACTTATATAATGTCTATAGTGTAATAACAACTTCAAAAGAGTTGTGGACTACACTTGAGAAGAAATATAAGACAGAAGATGCATGCTTGAAAAAGTTTGTGGTCACAAAGTTTTCAGACTATAAAATGGTAGATAGTAAACTGTTGGATCGCAAGTGCAGGAACTTCAACTCATTCTTGATGATCTTATTGCTGAAGATATGGTAGTAAATGAAGCTTTTCAAGTGGTTGCAATAATCGACAAGTTTCCTCCTTCGTGGAACGATTTCAAGAATTATCTAAAGCACAAGCGTAAAGAAATGAAGCTTAAAGATCATGTGATTAGGCTCAAGATTGAGGAAGATAACAGAAATGCCGAAAAGAACTCGCGTAAGAGTTCAACAATCATTGGAGTTAATATTGTTGAAGAAGCTCCTACCAAAGACAAAAAGAGAAAGAAGTCCAACAGGTAGAAGTCAGAACAGGCCAAGAAGAAATTCAAAGGTAACTGTTATAATTGTGGGCAGGCTGGTCATAGATCTTCTGATTGTCATGCTCCAAGAAAGGAAAAAAACAAAGGCAAAGGCAAAAGTCAAGCAAACATCGTAGAAAAGATGGAAGATGCAGATGACCTGTGTGCAATGATATCGGAGTGTAACTTTGTTGGAAATCCCAAGGAGTGGTTTCTTGACTTAGGTGCCACTATTTGCTCTGCGAAAGAAGTCTTTGCAACGTACACTCCTACTGAGTACAATGAAGATTTATTCATGGCAAACACAAAAACAACAAGGATTGCAGGCACTGGGAAAGTAATGTTGAAAATGACATACGACAAGGTGTTGACTTTGAACAATGTTCTGCATGTCACTACTATTAGGAAGAATTTACTTTCTGTTGCACTACTCGTTAAGAACGGGTTTAAGTGTGTCCTAGTTAGTGATAAAGCTGTAATAAGTAAGAATGAAATGTTCGTAGGAAAGGGCTACCTCAATGAGGGTCTTTTCAAATTAAATGTAAAGGTTGTTGACAGTATTAATAAAAATTTTGTTTCTATTTACTAATTGGAGTTAAGTGATTTATGGCATGCCCGTTTGAGACATGTAAATTACAAAGCCTTGTGAAAATTTGTTAATCTAGAAGTATTGCCTGATTTTAAATGCGATAAGTCGAAATGCGAAATTTGTGTGGAAAGTAAGTCTGTTAAACATCCTTACAAGTCTGTTGAAAAAAATTCTAAAACTTTAGAGTTAATTCACACAGATATATGCGATATGAAGTCAACACCATCTCGTGGTGGAAAAAAGTATTTTATAACTTTTATTGATGACTGCACTCGATTTTGTTATGTATATTTACTTAATAGTAAGGATGAAGCAATTGATGCATTTAAGCAATACAAAAATGAAGTGGAAAACCAATTGAATCTAAAGATAAAAATTATTCTGAGTGATAGGGGTGGAGAATATGAATCTTATTTTGCAGAGATATGTTTAGAATATGGTATTATTCATCAAACTACTGCACCTTATACACCACAGTCAAATGGTTTGGCAGAATGGAAGAACAGAACATTAAAGGAAATGATGAATGCCTTAATGATCAATTCTAGTTCACCGCGAAATCTTTGGGGGAAGCCATCCTTACAGCTAATAAAATACTCAATAGAGTACCCCATCGAAAAACACAATCAATTCCATATGAGTTGTGGAAAGTGAGAAAACCCAAATTGAAATATTTCAAAGTGTGGGGGTGTTTAGCCAAGGTAGAGACTCCTTTACCAAAGAGGGTTAAAATTGGACCCAAAACAATAGATTGTGTCTTTATTGGGTATGCTGTGAATAGTAAAGCCTGTCAATATTTGGTTCACAAATCTGATAATCCTGAGATTCATGTTAATACGATAATTGAATCAGATAATGCAGTATTTTTTAAAAACATTTATCCGTATAAAACTGAAAGTGAGTCAACTAGTGAAAGACCTAAACGACCACGAGAAGAATCAATGGAAAATATTCTAACTAGTGAGGAACCTAGGCGGAGTACTCGACAATGAAAATCTGTTTGATGTATATTGTAAATTGCGCGCGACCAGATATAGCATGTGCTATTAGTAAACTGAGTTGGTACACTAGTAATCCGAATCAAACTAATTGGATGACTATGAAACGTGTGTTGGGTTATCTAAAATGGACAGAACATTATGCTTTGCATAATAATAAATATCCTGTTGTGATTGAAGGATCTAGTGATGCAAATTGGATCACCGGGTCAAATGATGTAAAATCCACAAGTGGTTATGTATTCATACTTGGTGGAGGAGTTGTCTCTTGGAAATCGTCCAAACAGACATGTATTGCTCGCTCCACAATGGAATCTAAATTCATTGCTTTGGATAAGGCTGGTGAAGAAGCGGAATGGCTCAAGAATTTCCTAGAGGATATTCCTTTCTGGCCCAAACCTGTTGGACCAATCTGCATACATTGAGATAGTGAAGTAGCAATAGGTAGGTCAGGGAGCGTTATGTACAGCAGGAAGTCTCGTCATATACGACGTAGACATAACACCGTAAGACAACTACTTTCTAGTGGAATTATCACAATTGACTATGTAAAGTCAAGCGATAATGTGTCAGATCCACTAACGAAAGGCCTAGTGAGAGAGGCAGTTGAAAGATCATCTAAGGGAATGGGTTTACGGCTTTAGACAAGTCAGCATAAAGGTAACTCTATCTAGCACACTGGAGATCCCAAGAGCTAGATTCAAGGAGAAAAACAAAGTTGTGGTTGTTGGTTCGACATTGTCGAGCCATTGTCAATTAACTCAATCAATTCTCATGATGAAGACAATGTTCAGGAAAAGGTTAAAACTTTAAGTCTTGTTAATGAGGTAATAAAGCTTAAAGTTTTTTAATGATTTACTAAGTTTGGTAGATTTGACCAAATAGTGTATCTACGAGATGACACGGTTAGAAATCACCTATGTGAGTGTGAAGTGGAAGCCGCTTCAAAGAGAATTCTGTGTCAAAAGTCTATTCTCTATACACTCATGAAACCAGGAGGTGTTCATGGCTGAAACGAACACAATCGTAAGAAACATAAAAAGTAAAGGGTTAATTGTGTGACATATGGTTGTTTAGGTATACACCAAAACTCGACGGTTTAACAATATCACATATACCGATTGACCGAGTATATCCGACATATGTTCATTATGGAAAGTCCAAGGGGAAACCTACTTATCCAGATACAATTAATCTTTGCTTGTAAAGTACACAATTGTCCGTGCATTCCTATGTTCTAACTATTCCCCATCAATGTGGGGGATTGTTGGGTATGTAGCAAGAATTGATGGGAAATACAGGAAAGGAGAGGAATTTGAAAAGTTTAGAACTTGAAAGGTTGGGAACTTGAAAAGTCCTCTAATGCTTTAATGAAAAAGGCAATTGTCCCTCATCGGTAATGGAAATGAAAATAGGAGAGTTTAAATAAATAAACACTCCTATTAATTGTTAAAAGGATTGGAAAGAGGGACCCCCTCGCGCCGTCGCCGTTGTCGCTCGCTTCGACTTCGGATTCGGCTTTGGCTTTGGCTTTGGCAAATGATCGATCAAGAGATAATTTTTTGGATAAATTTATTTTAATTATTTATTTAATTAATTAAATGGCCAAAAATTATTTTCAATTAATTAGTTGATAACAAAAGTTAATCGAAATGTTTTCAACTTTTTAGTTATTCGACCCGACTTGAATCCGCATGCGTGACCCATTTTAATTTCCGTTATATTTAAAAATTCCCGCCATGACTGTTCTGAAAGGTTGCAACTTTCAGGAACAGTCAATACCATTTGAAAGTTTGCAATCTTTCATTAATGGTCGTGTCAATTCTGAAGGGGTTGCAACCTTTCAGAATAAATTCTTCTTGCCTATAAATATTATTC
Source organism: Solanum lycopersicum (assembly GCF_036512215.1). NCBI lineage: Eukaryota > Viridiplantae > Streptophyta > Magnoliopsida > Solanales > Solanaceae > Solanum > Solanum lycopersicum. Next base: position 54,773,139 of record NC_090802.1, on the reverse strand, counting down.
AGTCTTCAGAATATTTCCCTATGAATTTTTCTGATCTTCCTTCTTCTTAAAAACCACATATTTCTTCGTGTACTTTCATGCTATGGATTGATTCACTGACAGTAGAGTTTTTGGTATCTATACTCTACTGATTAAGATCATTTTACCCTGGGAGGTTATATTCCAAATCAAACCTCGGATACTCGAGGGGAATAATTTCCTTAAGGGGACACTATGAATTCAGTGGACTTGATTTTCTTCCTAAATTATTAAAAAGAGCATTCCAGATTCTGGTAAGTTTTTACAGATTCAATTATTTTTTACCAATAAATTTTTTTTCATCTTACTTACTGGTTCTAAAAATCTCAGTAACTTCGTGTTTCTGAATGATTTATTGCAACCAGTAATTTCTGATTTTCATAACACAGATTGGCAATAGTTACTCCCTTTGTTTCATTTTTTTATGATCAACTCTTTTAAACGCTTTAAAACAAGAAGAAAAGAATTCTTAATGAAATATATATAAATAAATTGGTATTAAGATTATACGAGAGTATATGGACATATTAGTATAATAATGAAAGTTGTCTAGTTTCTGAAACTTTTAAAATGGTAATATATAAAATTGAAAAAGAATGAAATAAGAAGTGCTTTATTTTTATAAATTTATATATGTGCTTCATCCAAGAAGTCAACTATAGCCTGTATTGTGTCATCATTTCCTAAAAGGCCAACACGTACATGTCCCAGCATGGAGAGATGATTCCTTTTAAGCTATGTTTCACAAATTGACGACTCCACTTGTCATGGTTGAAATCAAAGTGATGTACATATAAAAAGTATTTAGAAGTGAGAACATGTATGTCCTAAAAGTTTAATTAATTTAAAAAATAAAGTAAGAAAGGTTTTCATACAAATAGACTAACGAGACAAGATGCTAAAATAGATTGACATAGTTAACAAAAACATACATTGGGTGATTATTCTATCAAAGTTCATCAATTATCTTAGTGTTATTTTTTTACATGACTTGAATGTGCTTTGAGAATTGTGAATCTTATTTAAAGATAGTGTAACTTTACACTAATCAATTTTCTCAATATAAAAGTTAGTGAATCATTGTAACTTGAAATTGATATTCATTCCTAACACAAAAGTTTTTGACTTTAAATAGTTGGTCAGTTTTGATAACATTCAAAAATATAAAAGGCTTCATCGAAATTACATACAATAAACACATAATTACAAAAATAATAATATCTTCAAATAAAAATAAATGTAATTTTCAGAACTGAAATTTGAAGAGGGATAGAGATAGAGTGTACACATATCATATCTGTATTTCTTAGAGATGAAAAAATTATTTCCAATAAACACCAAACTTATAATAAAGCATATTCCAACAAACAGGAAAAAGAAAATTTGGGTAAATGAGAATTGTAGCAACAACAAGATAAATGAGAAAACATGATTAAGAATTAAAATCAATATAGTAGTTTTGCTAGGACGCAAAAACCCCAAATAAAAAGCATGTATGAATAATTGAATAGAGAGTTACACATCATTTAGATAATTGAATAAGTTGCAAGAAAAATTCATATGATGGCAGAAAATATACTCGACTTACAAAAAATTCTTTACTACCAGAACTAACTAAACTAAGATAGTATAAAAGAATAATAAAATATGTAAATACAGGTGAAACCAAATTAAAAATAGGATTATAACTAGATTTTGTTAAATACAAGTGAAACCAAATCAAAAATATGATTATAACTAGATTTTGTAAAAATACTTGAGCATGATAGTAATTGAACTTTGAAAATGATTATTCATAAGTTCTTAATAAAGGTGAATAAATACAAAGACAGTAATAATTGTTGATCCGCATAAATCATCCTTTTTATGGAAGTAAATCTTTGTCTTCTTGGCAGAGGATAGTAAGTTCCAAGCTCCATCTAAGATATTTTTATTACCATGAAATTCATAAAGGATAAGATTGGGTGTCAACAATTATTCTTTCATTGGGATAAAACTTCAGTTGTTGTTATATGAAAGCCAAATATTAAGTAATTTTACCCGTAATTTTTGTATGACTTACTAAGGTCAACTATAACACTTCAAAAATTTGAATTAGATTTGAGTCATTAAATTTCATTGCTTTGACTGAGCTTTTCTAAAGCAAATGTAGATATAGTAATAGCTAATATCTTTTCATGTTGAAATCAAAGAGCATTTAAAATATCAAATTTTGATCGTCGAGGTATGACGAATATATGGACGGTAAATGTGACACACAAACCGTCTGCAGGTCCAATCTGGTAAAAAAATTACGTTATGATTAAATCTGAATGAAACTAGCTTTAAAACACGAGTTACTATTTCCTGACCTTCACTATAGCGAAACTTCGCTACCTTCTCTATGTAGCCTTCCTTCGTTATACCAATCTCGCTATTTAAAGAAGTGTTCATTATAGGGAAACACAAAATGAATTTCACACTCGATTTTCCATTTTAAGATTTCTACCAACTCTTAACCCACGGAGATCTACACAAGGGTACTATCGCCTAAACAATAATAACGATGGAAAAAGTCGTTATGTATTTGCTTAATAATCTTAATTGTAATCAAATAGTTGTTATCTACTGAAACTTCGTTAAGGGAGAGTTTTCTCTATTGAGGATAATGAGTATGTTATTTTATGCAAATTGTCATATCTTGTTGATAAAACAATAAAGTCATGAGTGTCAGACAAAATGTTTGTTAGTTTTGGACATCATTCTGGTTTCATTATTTTCATTTGGACAAAATTCACCCTTTTATCTTAATTGTGACCGTATGAAAGACAATCAGATATCTTTGCCCAATAATTTCTTATCGTGTACAAAGTTTGCAAAAAGGTTGAAATTTAAAAAAAATATATCAAATTTAGATCGTTGAGGTATGACATATATTCAGATTCTACATGTGAAACGAGAAAGGTCTGCATGTCTAATCATATATGAGGTTAAGAAGTTAGAAAGTTTCAAGTGGAACTAAAGATATTTATTAAATTTATAGGCATTTTAGGCTTGCTAGTGCGGGTTACCTATCCTATTTGATTTGCGATCTATTGCATAAGAGGGGGGTTTTACCTTGTGCTCACCCAAAGGATAGCGGTTGCGGGTTTCCCTTGCCATCAAAAAAGAAATATTGAACAAAAGTGGTGTTGTAATAAAACTCTCATATTTAGACTTATTACTCGCAAGTTTTCAACATGAGACTACGGACAATAATAAAACTCTCATATTTAGACTCATCACTCGTAAGTTCTCATCATGAGACGACAAACAATCTTACCCTTAGAAGTATTCATTCTAGAAATATAACAACACATTAATCATCTTCTTTCTCAAACAAAGGTCTTGAGTATTCAAACTCGCATAATTTTACCTTTAGAAGGTTTAACCAATTATTTAAAGATGATTTTATCGAATAGGAAGTATGGATGATCATAACGAAGTTGTGAAGTTTCGCTACGGAGAAGGTCGGAAAATAGTAACTCGCGTCTTTATGTTAGTTTTTTTCCATACTAAGTCATAATGTAAAATATCTGACTAAAGAACCCCAGAGAAGATTTTTCCAAGACTTGGGGTTTTTCTCTATTGAGGAAAGTGTCTTCCGTTCATTCATTTCTTCCATATTTTGGTTTACTCCTAGAACTGAAAAGAATATCCATAGGATTTCATCTATTGAAACCTAGGGTTATTATTTTGATGGCATAACATGTGGGGCAATTTAATTATGAATGATCTTCAATTCTAGTCCGTTAAATCTTGCCTTTCTAGTATAGATTTATGAACCTAACCTACCTAGAAACCCCATAAATTTGACTCTCTAAGCGTATGAATTGCTCAACAGAAATTAATGAGGTATAAATAGTGATCTAGTTATTACAAAGAAAGTGTCCACTATAGTGAAACACAAGCAGATTTTCATACTCGATTTTCCTTTTCCGAATTTCTACCACACTCTTGACTCACAGAGATCTACACAAGGGTACTATCGCCCTAAACAACTAAAATGACATAATAGGTCATTACAAATCTGCTGAATAATCTTAAATTTCTACTAACTCTTGTCATATTTTTGTTGATAAAACAACAAAGCCATGATTTCGGACAAAAATGTTAGCTAGTTTTTGACATCATTCTGTTTACGTCTGGACAAAACTTCACACCATACTAGACCAGTTTTACTTCTATGAACTCTACCAAGTTTTGATGTGATGATGGGGGTAAGGTGCTAATTTTTTAAGCTTTTGTTGTTGCCAGAACTATGTAGTATGGTTCGGCAACTGCCTTGATAGAATATTGGGGCTTATGGAATATCTAGGTAGACCTAAATGGTCTATGCGAGTAACTCAGGAAGGATATGGGATGGTTATGGAAAAGGGCAAACTAGACGGCAAATCAATTTATAGTCCTGGTTTTATTTCAAAAAGACATGTCCAGACTACTTGCTTGACTAATACCTGCATGACTAATACCCGCATAAGTAATATCTGCATAACTAAACCCTTTGTAAGTAATACCTGCATAACTAATACCCACATAGCTCTATCTAGTAACCAAACAACAATGGAAAAACCGAAGCAATGAAAGCAGAGTGGTTGCTACTAGTAATGTCTTGTCATTGCAAACAAATGCAGGCAGATGGTCATGTTAGTTTGCCACAACACATGGTGGCTTCCATGTTAATATAGACAATAGAGGACAAGCTTAAAGAAGTTGTAGTAGCTTAAGTTATTCAAGAATCCAATGGTCCATAAAGAACTAATGGGGTGGTGAGTTAAAGAATGTACATTTTGGGATAGAATTTTTTTTCTGGATTGTGATCAAACATCATCAGCATCACTTCCTGCAACATGAATATCATGACTAGACGAGTAATGGCTTCCATCAACGCCACAAATCTTAAACCTGTTGAGTATAAAAGAAAGTACCTCAGTGAGGACTTATGATATGTTCCTAACTCAATTCTAAAGAAAACTGAAGTAATCAACTGACCGCTCAAGCACTGATTTTCCTTCTTTGTACTTTTGGCTCATCTCATGGGCGGCCTCCTGAAAAGAATCGTCATATTAGGATTAACTAAAACTTCTATCAACTGCCAAAGACAATGTCTTGCATCTTATCACTTTATACTCACATATTTCCATCCAACATTTGACCCACAACAGACACAGAAAATGTCTGCCACAGTGTGCATACCAGTCATCATCATTCTATTTTCTATCTCACCAGAAGTGACATTCACCATGTCAAAAGAAACAAAAGGCGTATAGAATACACAGAACTACAAACTGCATTATCATTTTGTGTGTTTATGCTAAATGATTAAATTAAATGAAGAGGTTTGAGAAGAGCAGAACTCTTAAACAAGAGCAATCAAGTGGAGAATTATATATGTATTCAGCCATGTAACTATTGTAGTGCTGCTACCAAGTGAAAAATAACCCATGTCAAGTAAGAAGTTACTCTATATATTAACGTGTTAATGTTTGTACTCCTGGAAATACATTCAAAAGTACACGATATAATAGTCTGGTAAAATTCCCACTAGGTTCTATAGTAATTCCAATTGATCAAATTCTGGTGCTAATTTTATAGTCAATGACACAAATGTATGAAGATATACATATAAAGTACCATGTCTTTAACAAACTAAACCTACAAGGTATAGCCTACCTTGTTCAACTTTTCATGTGCACTCAAATATTCTAGGTTGGTCATGAGTTAAGACCTTCCGAAATAATAATGACTCAGAGCTGATAACAAAATCAGATCTTGAGAGCAATGTCTAAGACACAAATGTATGAATATACAAATATAAAGTATTATGTCTTCAACAAATTAAACATATAGGGTATAGCTTGCCTTGTACACAACTTTTCAGGTGCACTCAAATACTCTAGGCTGGTTGTGACCTTCCATGATAATAATGACTCGGAGCTAATAACAAAATCAAAGATCCTGAGAACTATGTGACCCACGTAGAGTAAAAGCCAAATAATTTGCACATACTCCAGTTGCACTCAACTTTTGAAAACAAATCTTTTTTCATTTCAAATCTGAAAATTTTGGCGAACTACTACCAACACGAATTCTTAAACACTTCATGTTTTTTCACTTTCTAGCTTAACAGTATCCTCCACACCAGTAAAAGAAGAGGTGGAAGTCAAATAAGAGGATTTATACGGTAGCTTTTTCATCTTTCTGTAGCAGAGGTATGGATAAGCTTGACCGTCGAAATATCATTTTGTTCATCTAAAAAAGCTACAAATAACTTATGTCCCATCAATGCCAAGAAAAGCTTAACAACAATCAGATACTCTAACAAGAATAAAACCAACAAAAGTTTTAAGTTGCACTTGTGATTTTCATGTTGTAAGTTAAAAAAATTGGACATGAGAATATGTCACAAACATATCTGATGATTGAATGTGCAAAATCAAATAGCCTTACACCATCCTGAAGATATAAGCCTTCCCATGTTTGCACTGGAAAGACTGAAGGAAAGATTAGAAGGAAAACATAGAGTTAGATAACTTCATGACTCAGAATGAGTACAAACATTATTTAAGGGCTGAAACAAGAATGTAACATAAACTTCAATATAATTAATTGCATAATCAACATTTCACTCTATCCAAAAGCATATGAATTTTCAAAGAAACAGTAGTTTCAAAGCTGCAAAACTTGAAAATGCGGTCTTATTTTATGCTATAGAAGTCATATGGAATTCTTCATAGAAAGTCATGAATGCACATTACAATAAAATTAAGAAAAATGAAGAGAACAAGCAAGCACCAAATTGATAAAAATGTAGAAAATAGATCAGGACCTGATCAACAGACTGGGTATAACAATAATAGTTTGAATATTCAAGCCACTAGCACATAGCCATGGAACAAATGGAAAATGTCAATCAAGTATACTCCAAGTATCAGACTCAACAAACAACTTCTCTAATTCAGAACTGGATTAAGCAGGAATTTTGTATGGCATGCTACAGCAGTAAATAACTAATTTTTATAAGTTCACAAACAATCATCATACAATCCCCTTTTACTCCAAAATCAGAAACTCCACAAAACCCAGTTCTTTGATAATAAAAACCCCATCTCCTTTAGGGTAAAATTTACTCAATATAAGACATTCTTCGCTCACATAACTGATTTAAATTAGCCAATTTTTATACATCTAAAATTACTGAAATAGACCAACAACAATCCCTAACAAGTTCTAGAAACAAAACCACCGATCAAGCCAAAGATAGTATTTTTATAACGAAACAAATCAAAATCAAAATTAAATTTCAAGAAATCACAACAATAGAGTGATCAAACAGAAAATATGGAGTTAAACCTTGGAAACAATGTTTTCAGAAAGGGCAAGATGAGTTCCACAGTGCTTGCAGCTGTAGATGTTGCCTTCAAGAGTCGACACAAACAATCTCCCCATCAAAGATTTTTGAGATCACAAGAAAATTGAAGAACGAAAATAGAAAATGAGTTATCCAAAAAGGGCTAATAGTTTATGTTTCGGCTGGAAGATATTAGTAAGTAACGTCAAGAAAGGAAAAGGACTCAAAATGGAAAAGATCAAAAATAATAAAAGAAAAGGCCTTGTTTGGTAGCAAGTAGGAGGAGGAATAGTCTTAGTATGAGTAGTGTGATTGGTATTAAGTGAAAAAATTTATTATGTGCGGGATATAATTACTGTCAGGTGTAAGAAGCTTATTTGGCTGTCACATGTTAATGGAACCTACTTTTCACTTTTATTTTATTTCGTTTCATTTCCTTTTCTCTTCTATTTTAATCTTTTCTTTTTTACTTTTACTGATCTCCTCCCAATTCTTTCTTGCTTTTTTCTATTTGTTATTATTTCCTCCATTCGATATTGTTTGTCATGTTTTTTTATTTTTAGAGTCAAATTATAAAAAATTTGACAAACATTTTAAGATGTACTTTTTATTATATTAATATGCAAAAAATTATAATTTATAGTACTTTTCATATAATTTTAGAATATCTAATTTTTTTATTTAAAATATCGAATTAATGTGATCTAATTTACTTTTGAAAATAAGTTAATTGACTTTCGATAAGCACAACATGACAAACAATTCCTGACGGAGGGAGTAACATTTAACATAATTTTATTTTTATATTGATTTTTTTCCATCCAACATCTGCATTAAAATTAAAATATTTAAAATTTAAATTTATGTAAGCCTTTATTTGAATAGATATACAATCTATCAAGAATTATTTTCATATTCAAAATTTGAACTCGATACTTCTAATTAAGTAAGAAATAATATCATCCTCTAAACCAACATATGTTTGAGGAAATACCAAAATGAGTGCGTAGAAATATTTAAATTTAATTTTTTGGATGAGTTTTAAGAAATTGAGGAAAGTGCAACCACAAAATAATAATTGTGAAATCAATTTTTTGATTTTGCATTTATTTTGTAATTTGATTTTTTTAATAATATCAAAAGCGCATTTTATATATATAAAACTCATCAACATTCTTCAATTCCTTAAAACTCAGTAAAAAAATATATTTAAATTTTCGACACACCCAATTTTATTATTCCTCAAATAAATGATGGGACCAGATGATGTCGTTTCTGGCTTAACTAAAGGTCTCGATTTCAAGCTTTGAATACGAAAAAATCTTGTACACGGTAAATCTTTTCGAACAAAGTCTTAAATAATACGAATCTAAAATAGTCGAATTTCAATACAAATATTGAATAAAAAATAAAAATAAAAAAATAAATACCATCAAAAAAAATAAATTATATCAGGAGTTAACAAGTAGAAAAAAATGAAGAAACCGTTGGGAGGAAAAAGAAAAAGTAAAAAAAGAATGCTAAAAATGAAAGAGAAAAGAAAATGTAATGAAATGAAGTGGAATGTGGATCTCATTAACATGTGGCAGCCAAACAAGGCCTCATACAACTGACAATAATTGTATGTCAACCATAATAAGAATTTTCGGTATTAAGTAGTATTTTCTTCGTCTCATTTTATGTGACATTATTTCCTTTTTGTTTGATCCCAAAAAGAATGTTATATTTCTTTGTATATGGTAAGTATTTAAAGGTACAATTCATTTTTTATCCTTGTTGGTTTCACTTACACTATGTTTGGATCATTGTCATCCATTGTATTGTATTGTATCGATATTGTACCTACAATGTTTGTTTTGATTGTTACTTAAAATGTATTGTACTGTATTGTTAGATTTCTTTGTTACGTAACAATGAAAAACCCTATTTTATGGAACAATCAATTTGGTGTGTTCCCTCGTTACTTAATTTCTTTTTTCAATTATATCTTTACATAATATTTCAAAATATTATTTTACATTTTACCTTAATTATTTAAATTTAGTCAAACCTCCTACCCTTGAATAATTAAGGATATTTTAGTAAATTAATAAATTACAATACAGTGCGATACAATCAAATCAAACAATTAAAACGTTATTAAACAACAACAAACATACAATCTAACAAAACATTGTATCTACCATACAATACAGTACAATAGAGTACAATACAATACAATACATTGTGAAACAATGGGTAACAATCATCCAAACAAAGTGTTAGTTTTAATCATAGTACTTAAAACATTTATGACGAGAGATAAAAATGAGTTTACTTGGCAATTTGGTAAACATTTCAAAGTCTTCATTATTTCTTAAATTTTAATGTCCGGTCAAATATTGCCACATAAAATGGGACGGAGAGAGTAATATGATTGATAGGAATTTTGAGCCTATGTATAACTAATTCATGGATTAGTTATACACCCTTCATGGTGTTATAGGGTTTATAACTAATATCTTCCATTTGATGATATTAGTAATACATGGATCTAATACCATGGGATTGATATATGTAAAGACAAAAATATCCCCTCAAATCCTTTCATTTTGTTTATTTTCTTGGTTTTATGTTTTATATTTATATTAATAAATTTATTTAAATTGATTAGCTTACAAAATTTATAATTTAAATAGAGTTATTTGTGACTAAAATATGAGTTATTTAATTTAGTTACCATTAGTATAAAATATTATAATCGAACTACTATGCTTATGTTGACGTATGAATTTAAGAGCTATTTTTGCTATTTAAGCATCTTGAATGTATATAAAAATAACTTAATTTATTTTGATGTTTTTTAATTTTATGATAAAGAGTGATTTTGTATGATAAAAGTCCTTTGTTGAATGATTTTATTGATGTAAAACAATATTCAATGAACTTTTTTAATAAATTCTAATAGTTGTGTGACCTTTTGAGATATTAACTTCAATTTATTAAGATGACCGCTATTATCTCAAATAATTTAAGTGAGAAAATAGTGAACATTGTGATAAAACATATTTTTGCAAAAGAGAATGGTAGAGGAAGATCTATTTTTGCAGTTAAGAAAGGGAGAAAGGCAAAAGAGAATGGTAGAGGAAGATCTATTTTTGTATAATTTTAAGTGTATAGAATAAAAATATATGTATTTATATATACATATTTCTCTCGCTTAGTACTTTCTCAATAGTATTTGGTTCCCTCAAGATCTTCTTGCTGTTGCGAGCAACAAATGACTTCTTTTGCCTTGTGTGTGGTGATCATATGATGTCCTTGTGGTGTAAGATGTACATCAATTGAAGAAGTTGATTGTAGTGTAGTATCTTCTTGTTGATGATGACTAAGCATATTCCACTTGGGAAAGTCGACTTCTAATGTTTTCTTAATGAATTAGATGCAGAGGAAGTGATAATAAATCACCATTGACTGTGACCTGCACATGCGACCCGTTCCTTATTGCCACTAGCAGATTCTAAATCTGCAATTCGAGCCTTAAATCTAGGTTTCATTACCTTTGTGTGGAGCATCACTTTGACCTATTCCTTTGATCCTTCAACTGAGGAGTCAATAACACTCTAATCATCAAAAAGTATATGGATTGTTGTAGTAGCATTTTCACTTATACCTTGTGTACTATCAGCTTGTACTTCCCCTGAATTGTGATTATGATCATGTAATTACAATTTAAAGAAAGATTCAACAAAAGTAGAAAGGTGAGGTGAAATACCAATGTTAGCCTGAGATTAATTGGGAGACACAGAGGGTAATTTGTTTTTATAACACATTTTTGGATACATACAACCTTCTTGTAGGGGGATGATTTCATTTATATCTTTTGTGTAAGTTGTAGTAGCCTATGTATACACAAGGATAAGTTTTTGGACTGAATTTGATGCTACACCAGATACATGAAAAACATATATACCCTAACATCTTTAGGCTATTGTAATCAGGTTGCTCTCCATACAATGTAGCAAATGAAGTAATTATTTTTAGGAATGAGGAAGACATTCTATTAATGAGGAACGTTGCAATGGGGGAAGTTAGCCTATAGAGAAACAAAGGTAGGTTAGCATGAAGTAGTAGAGTTAAGACAGTCTCCACAATATCTCTATGTTCTTTTTTATGAACACTAGTTGATTCTCAATTTTATTTCTCAAACCAAATGAAAGTTTACAACTCTTACCCAACTTACAACTAGTACAAACAATAAACATTTTATTCCAACGACTAATATTTATTTAGTTATTTAGTTATCACAATTCAAAACATTTAAAGATTTTAACCAGCTTGTTCTAATCTAATATGCCACATGTTGTTTCATGTGATTCAATCGTGTGCAACAGTTTAGCATATAGATTGTTATTTTTCAAAGAAGAGAGTACATTCCTTTTAAATCCCTTGACCAGTAGTGACATTGTCTTCTTGTCCTTTACAACAAAGTTACTTTCGTCAAACTCAAGAGTAAAACAATTATCCTTTTCAATTTTAGTAATTGAGAGTAGATTTTTGTCCATCTTATTAACTACAAGAACTTCTCTTAACTTTAGGCTTTCTCCTAATATCTTCTCAACATGTATTATGTCTAAGTTTGATTCATTCCTAATAATAATTTTATCTGGCCCATTATACTATTTACGACTAGTTAAATTACTCGAGTTATATGTCATATCACTACTTACTTCTTAGTCCACATATAAGGTGTCATTGGTAGTGTTTTCTAGATTAGTAGCAACTAATATTTGTGGTAGCTTATCTGCAGCTTGATAAGAGTAGTCCTACATGCAGAAACACTTAAGAGCAGTATGATTATTCCTAACATAAATTTTATACATGTCAATATTGTTCCTCTCTTGACTTCTACTTGAAGGACTATTCAAGAACCTGGTTTATATTTGTTATATAAGAACTTGTTCCTTGTCCAGCAGGCTTAAAGCATATTTCTCTAAAATTGAAGTTATTATTTCCTCTTCTTTGAGAGTAGTTTCCTCTTACCCTACCCCTTTGGACAAAGAATGTCACGTTATAATTTTTTTGTGAAATTTCTTTTTCATCTCATCTCATATCAAAGAGCATTAATAAATTAATTAAGAGTGACATATGGTGTCTTACCTAGCATGAAAAAGCCTCTTGTACTTTACACTTAAACTTTTAGCAAAATTAATTACTTTTTTATCTTCATATATAGGCTGGTGAATGAATGCAAGACCATCACATATGCCTTTGTATTCCTTAGTATCTTAATCAATCTTTTTGGTTCCTAACCTAATACTTTGCAGTTATGGTTGAGCTGGAACTCCTAATATTTCGTTGCTTGAAGATAAGCTTCTTCCGAGTATTCTCACATCTCCTTGGCAGTTGAGCGGCCTAAAATCAGGTACATATTTTATTTTATTAAGGTGTCTGAGATCCAACTTCTTAGCAACACATTCTTCTCTTCCCAATCATCAATATTGTTGTTGTCTACTACATCCTTCATAACAACTACAACTTTCTCAACAGTTTGTCCAATGGAAACATGTACTTTTAGTTGGTTCATTCTTTGTGATGAGATAGGTTAGTCTCATCACGTGAATCAACTGAGACATTTGTGTTCTCCATTGAAGATAATTTGCTGCCTTGATTTTAATGGAACAAGACGCAATAAGATGGTGAAGTTGGGAGGTTGATATGGTGTTAGTAGAAGAGGTAATTGAATTTTGATATTGTGGTTATTCTACTTTTTCGATTGAACACGTTAAAGAGCGGAAAAACTTTAATGCCCTAATACCATGTCGAATTCTTACATAAAATATAGAGAAATCAAGGGTTGTATTAATAATTAAAATCTTTGAGTACATGTTCCTAATATAGGAGAAAAGTCCTACACTAGATGCACTAGGAGCCCTACCAAAATATAAATATATTATTTACATGAATAATATTACTACTATAACTAAAACACCTTATCCTAGTCGACTTTATCGTCATACACGATGCATCAGCTTAGTCATAATTTTTTGCTAGTTGGAGAGCATATTTGATCCAAAAGCTTAAAAACGATAGCATTTTTTAGATAAAAAAGTAATGGAGAGTAAAAGTGACTCGTTTTGAATAGTCCTAGAGGGATATTACAATGCAATTAAAATAGAGTATCATTGCAATTTATAAATTGTAACCATAAAAACTTATAATTGAGAGATTTCTCTTATCACTCCATTCTTCTTATGGTATTTTATCTTTGGACCGGTCTGTGAGCGAGGAATGTATTTTTCCTTTCTCCTTCAAAGGCTAATTATTAATCAAGTAAAATCAATGACTTGAGCAAATGATAAATCAAATGGTCGACAAGTCTTTAGTGTTAGCTATTTGACTATGTGACCATTTTCCCTTCTAGAACAACTTCGGAATTTCAAAGATACTATAAATTAAACGTTTTCTTCTTTTTTTTCTCATATATTTATTATTAATTGATATATTAGGAAACCATCGACAATAAAGAGCATAAAATGATTTAATTTTTTTAGTGGCTGTGTTGTTCTATTGGAACTACACTAGTTGATAATTCATCAAAGCACTATTTGATGTATTTGAGCATTGAAATCTACTATCTTTTTTCAAAATTATTGAAATAACAAGTTCCTTGTTTTTGTTAATGGTTGTAAGTGTCATTATGATGTAGTTAACATAATTAGTTACTATTGGTTATGAATATAGTTAAATGAAACCTTCTAGAAGAAGATCAGCTAGACCAATGTGTACTAAACATCACTTGTAATTGACGTAATTTTTTCATATTAAAAAAACAATTTTCTCTCTTGTCTTTTGAATCTCTCCCTGTAATTGCTTAGGGAACTCATCAATGGTGGACATACCCACCATGGATACTGCATAGAGAACTCAAAATCAACATAGTATCTGAGAGGGTCCATCTCAACCCGATGAGAAGGACCAAAAAAATGCCCAAAAAATGTCCATGCACCAAATGCTAAGCATTGGGCGTGTGGTGGGTCAAAAATTGTCCAAAATTTCTCGGGCACCAGATGCTAAGAAATGAGCGTTAGGTGGGGTGTTAAAAGTAAAAAAGTTTCACATTGGTGGTTAATGAGATGGGTGAACTCATTATAAGGCTTGGACATTACTCCTCCCTTTGAGATAGATTTTGGATATAAGTTAGGCCTAAGACCTAATTTAATATGGGATCACAACGGCGACCTCACCTTCAACTGAGCTTAGAGTTTGAGTTCATCAAAATAATTCGTTTAGTACACCAATGACAGGAGAATAATCTACTGCATATATGGAAGTTCCAGCTACAACGACAATCGATAATCATCATTCTCTCTATCTCCAAGATTTTTAATTAATTCTGATAAAACTCACAAGATCAGAGAACTACTCTCTATGGAGCAGATTGATAAAACTAACACTGCGAGGAAAAGGAAAGCTTGGGTTTGTGGATGGTAATTGCACGAAGAGTACGTTTTAAGGAGAAGTAGAAGAATTATGGGGAGAAGTGCAACGCAATTGTGTTGTATGGATCAGCAATATTGTTTTTGTTGATTCGATATCAAGCATAGTTTATGCTTCGAATGCTAAAAAAGTATGTGATGAATTCAAGGACCATTTTGATAGATTGAATTTGATGAGGATTTACTATTTATGGGAAGAAATTGCCCATTTGAGACAAGGAACTGACTCCATAACAAGTTATTACCCTAAAATGAAGGATCTATTGAACGAACTTGATGTAATAGTTCCACAACCTTCCTGTGATTGTGAAGAGTCTAGTGATTATATGGATCATTTAAAATCGCAATGATTGTTCTAGTTCCTTATTGGCCTTAATGAGAGTTATAGCAACATGAGGAACCACATTTTATCTCGTAATGCAAATGTGACTGCCAATGAAGCTTATGCTACCATGGATCAACAGGAAAGCCAAAGATCATTAGGAGTGGTTGATGTTCAGCTCTTCCAGATCCTCCATAAGCTTCTGCTCTTTTAGATCTGTAATCTTGAGCCCATTCTGTCGTCATAGTCAAAAGGGAAAAGGACAAATATACCCCTTAGCTATCGTAAATGGTTGCAGATACCCTTCGTCATACTTTAGGGACATTGGTGCCCCTTCCGTCCAACTAGAACGTATATCCCTTCAGTAAAGAAAAGACTAAATAGGTATACGTGACACAATCTTATCAATCGATCCGATGTCGGATCAGTGGATAAGATTATGACACATGATGTTCGTTAGTATAAAGGATATATATATATATATATATATATATATATATATATATATATAATAGCTTTTAGATGGCAGGATACTAATCTCCTTGAAGTATGACAGAAGGTATCCACATACCATTTACTGTAGTTCGAGGGTATATTTGTCGTTTTTCCATTTTGACTATGATGATAGAAAGGGCTCAAGGTTACAGACCAAAAAGACTAGGAGTTCATAGAGGAGCTGCGATAAGTCATAGAGGGTCTGAAGGAGATGGAATACCTTTTATTCATCGTGGCGACAAAGGTCATCTAAAGGATGATTGCTACATGGTAATTGGATACCCTTCAGACTTCATAAGTAGGAGGAAAGCTTCACAACAAAACAAACAAGCATAACCAAGTTACGACAAACCTATAACCAACAATAGCACCAGTACCACATCAAGAGTTCCACAAAGATCTGACTCACATGATTCTTCCAATTCAGGATCAAGTTACTTCCTCATTAAGCACCAATATCAAGAATTATTTGGGAAGCAGGATCACACAAACTACAAAATGTGTATCTAACATGGTAGGTATACATTCTTCATTATCAAATGTTTTTGCATATGGGTGGATTGTTGATTCTGAAGCCTTATCACCATACTACACCTTGTAAGGATCTTCTGTTTCACACTAGAAAACTAGACAACCATCTTAGTGATAAAGTTTAAGCACCCACTGGGGGGTGATCTCAGATCACAATGCAGGGAATGATACTATGTTTGGAACATGAAAATATAGAATGTTTAACATGTTTCTAATTTTAAGTTTAACCTTCTTTTAGTGTCTAAAATAACCAAGGACTTGTCATGTGTTGTTCTATTCTTTCCTGATTTTTGTGCCTTTTAGGGACTCTACAATGGCAAGGTCTTGGGGATTAGTAGAGAAAGGAAAGGGTTGTATCTCTTAAAGGAACATGTCACTCCTACTACAAATGTTGTCAGTTTCAAAAACCAAGAAGAATGTGTTCTTTGGCATCTCAGATTGGGTCATCCATCTTCAATTGTGATGTATAACATTGCTTCTATCTCCAAATATGTTAGCAATATTATCCAAGACAAATGTCATATTTTTCCTCTAGCTAAACATCATAGGTCCCGTTTTCCTACTATTTCTAGCAAGACACTTTCTTTTTTGACTTGATTTATGTCGACTTGTGGGGGGCATAGAAAGACTACATAGGATAACAAATACTAATTTGTCACTATTGTTGATGACTACAACAAGTATACATGGAATTGTTTGTTGCATTATAAACGTGAGGTTACTATTGTCTTGAAGAATTTCCTTTGTATAATTAAAACTCAGGCCTCACTGGGAATAATTCACCAAAGTAGTTATCCATACACTCCTAGGCAGAACGGAATAGAGGAAAGAAAATCTAGACACATTTTAGAAAAGTCTAGATTCCTAAAACTCCAAAGTGGTGTGCCTATCATTTTTTTGGGTGATTGTGTTAGAATCTAAGTGTACTTGATCAATAAATTACCTTCTCCAATTTTTAATGGGAAGACACCTTATGAACTTTTGTATGGAAAGATACCTATCTTTGATTACAATGTTGGGACAGCCGTTGAAGATAAAAGTACATCGAACCCATATGAAGTTTTACCATGAGCGGATTGTATCCATTGAGCAAATATAGGTTCAATCAAGATTTGTTTTTCGTGAGTGTCAAAGGCAAGCATGACATCATTATGAACATACAATCCCACGGTATGGAATCCCAGAAAGAAGCTGGCCCAACTTATGGTGTTTGGTTGTTTATATTATGCAAGTAATTACCAAAAAGTGACAACTTTGATTCAAGGGTTAAAAGAGGCTATTTCGGTTGTCTATTATAAAACTCAAAAGGGCTACAAATTATACAACGTGGATGATAAGATCTTCTTTGTCAATAGGATGTCGATTTCAATTTTTTTATTTTTTGTAACAACCCTCAAAATGAATTAGGTTAAACTAGAGCCTATAATGTGTGTTATGATTTAATAAGGTGCGAAAATGATGAATAATAGCATTAGAAGTAAGTTTGAAGAGTTTGGAAGTCAAACGTTGAAGAACGACTAAGACGTTAGGAAACTAGGCTTACGTGTGTACTAGTGTGCCTTTGTATGTTTAATGTGTTGTTTGGTATCTAAATTGATAGGAGGGGACTCTAAAAAATATATTACCATGTTTGGGGTCAAAACTTCCGGGCACGACTCCCCAAGGACCACCCTAGGAGTCCCTTGAGGAGGACCCAAACTTTTGGCATCACGCTGTCAAAACTGTCCAAACTACACCCCTAAACGACGCCCCTTTGATTGAATGACGCCCCATAAAATGGGGGCATAGATCCACACTTAGTTGTGGGATCTTATCCCCCAAATGAGTAGTCTCTTTCACAAACCACGGACCAGCAGGACGGTCCATTGGTCAAGTAACGCTCCGTCGATTGAGACCTGTAATTTCAACAGGTGTCTAGGCCAAAGTGAGGGTGATTTGGGAAATTCACCCGATGTCCTAACTAATTCCTATATGGTTATTTTAGGTGTTTTATAGTATATTAAGTTAGTTTAAACCCTACGAGCTAAATTATACCCCACTTTTCCAAATCAAAATCCCAAGACCAAAATAAATTCTCTAGACTCCATTAAAGCTTGAACTCAAGGTGAAGCTAGGATTGAAGTTCTTCATTGATTTCCCCATCAATTTTATAGGATTTATTCAATAAAGGTATAGTGATTCATCCTTAATTCTTCTTCCATTTAAGGAGATAATTCCAAAGGCTTTTCAAAGGTTTTCCAAAACCTTAAAATCCTATTTTGAATTCTAAGCATGGGTTCTTGCATATAAAGATTTAATTGATATTTTATGAATTGATCAATGTTAACTGAATGTTTTAAGATAACCATGAACCCATGTATTTCTTGAATTCCTATTTTTTGTCTCTAAAGTGGGTGAATTGATTATGACTTAATTGTATTTAACTCATGCGTAGATTGTTACGGGCTACTAAATTATGTGTTGATCATCATTGAAATTGTTCTTAGATTGTCTTATAGTATTGATATCTATATTGATTTTTTTGGATCATTGATATAGATGAATTGTTGGCCTAGTCTTATATACATTGATATTGGTAAGATCTCTTGTTGTGTGAATTGTATTGGAAAAGATAAGGAATGATGATTATAGTTATTCGAAGGTGGTGAGTTGACCTAATTCCTTTGTTTAGTATAGAATTGATATTGAATTGTCATTGACTGGTATGATTCACTTATGGTGGCGGTGTTTAATTGTTATATTTGTTATCAACATGGCCTTGTCGATATCATTATGTGAATTATGGTATTATCTTGATATAGAATATGAATGAATGTATAAGGTGAAGGTGCCCATGTGATGTCTATATGATCATGTGTGGGTGTTATGATGATATGATTGAATGTATTGCCTCTCTATTTGTTGATATATGATAATGAAGGACTAGGGAGAGCCCTTGTTGAATGATGTTGTATCTTGTGTTCGTAGAATAGTTGTCCCTACTTGGTACTTGAATTGTATTGAATGAGAGTATGAATGAAAGTCTAGGATCGTTAGACCTAAGTTGGTGCCCTTCGTTGAATGATTAAATGAGGTGTTGAGAGTATGTCTTGAACCGGTAGACCTAAGCATGGTGCCCCTTCTTGATGAGTCTAGAACCCTAAGTGAATGTAAGACCTTGAATAAGAAAAAAAGTTTAAGAAAGTAAAGACCTTGAATAGGAAAAGAAGGTTAAGAATGTGAAACCTTGAATATGAGAAGAAGGTTAATAAGGAGCCATGAAGGAATAGACCTATATGGGGCCTGTTTCTTGAGTGGAATGATGGACTTAAAGATAGGTTGGCTAGAACGACATGCGACCATCTTTAAGGAAGTCATAAGAGCTATCCAAAATAGACCCTTATCGGTAGACCCTAGTGGATCCCTTCTTGGTAATAGTATTTTGAGTTGGTGGGACTTAGAAATGGTACCTTCTAAAATACTAATACGTGAATGAAATTACTCTATGAGAACAAAGCAAAGCACCGAGTGGATATACTTGTGGTAGTAGCTCTACTTGAGATGAAACTAGAGTACAAAGAAGCCTTTGATACCCATTAACCATGTGCCAACATGGGATGTGTCCTAGTTCTACCCTTGGTAAGTAGAACACCTTCGACGGTGTGAGTTTTATGACACTGGATTCCATACCTAGCTAGTGTGGTATATGTCGGTTAATGTCTAATTTCATCATACGAGGTGTGCATTCTAGTATTGGAGAAGTTCTACAATGTGTAGGTAGTGGAATTAGACGCTATCTACACTTGACACAAGTAGGCTTTGAAGGTGCTAGGATGAGTTCCCTAGGTCTTCCAAGACCATTATGTGAAGTCCCTTAATTGATTTGTTGTCTCTTCAATGGCTAGACTAAATAATGTTGACTTGGTAAAGGAAAGTTACAATGAAAAGTCCTTATCTAGGGTAGCTTTGAGGATCACTTAGGTGTGCTTACTCTTCATGTCTTACTTAGGTGAGTCTTAGAGTAAACCTTAGGTAGAGGGTCTAAGGTGATGAAAAGACTTACTTTGTGAATGTGGAATATGTCTTAAATGTGATTGTTGAATTGGGTTATGTCTATTGAACACCTATGATGAATGTTTCTATCAAAATAGCATGAAAGCATATCTTAAAGTAAATTTCCCTATTTGCATGGTTTTCTTGCATCTTCATCATACTTAGTGTATTCAATTTCTATGTCTACAAGTGTAGGTGGCAAGTGAGGATTCTCTTAGAAATTGAAGCTTGGGAAGTAGCATTATCTCAAGATTGGTATGTCCTCATATGTTCGAGGACATGGGTTATGTTTTAGTTTCCTTTTCTAAAAGACTTTGTAATAGACTATGAGTTTCTTTTCAAATTGATGAAAGAGTCATGATCCTATGTTATTGACTTGTGTTTAAGATTACTTAGTTGAGAGTTAGTTATTTCTTATGTTTCTATAAAAGAGTTTGATTATATTATTAGAAGTTTTAATTTCTCACTATTTTTCATATATATACGATGAAAGAATGCTAAGAGACTTGTACAAGACCTCCGAGAGGTCGAGTACGTCGTATCACGACTTGGGGGTGCTCTCTGGTCGTGACATTTTTCCTTTTAAGATAGATGTTACATCAAATTCAGACATGTCCGGTATCATCCTATAAAATATTTAATCACTACTAATGTTCCTAGTACATTAGATGTTGAAGATCAACCTCAGCCTTTGCCTAACTTGGCCAAAAACATACAAAATGACACCTTGCCAGATCCTACTTTACTTCCTGATAAGGTGCATGATACTACTCTGGTTGCATAAGAACTGCATGGTCCTTCGTTAGTAGATACAGAAGTGCAGGATGCTAGACTGCGTCTCTATTGTTTCTAATCACAACAAACTAGTCAGGGCAACCAGATCTCCAATATGGACCCTAACCCATCTCTCAACATGTTTCTTGTTATCATTTATCCCCAACTTATCAGATGTATTTGGCAAATGTGTCCATTCCCACTGAACCAACCTCCTTCAAAATGGCTTCTCAAAACCCTATATGGATTCATGCAATGCAACAGGAGATAGATGCTCTAGAAGCTAATCATATTTGGGAGTTGACTTTATCTGCTGGTCAGAAAACTATAGGTGCTACATGGATAAGATCAAATACAAACCTAATGGCAAGGTTGACAAATTTAAAGCAAAGCTTGTAGCTAAAGCCTATACTAAAAAATAAGGTTTAGACTATCAAGAGACTTTTTTCTGATAGCCAATATAGATTCAGTCAGGTTATCAGTGGTGATGCATCTAAGGAATGGGATCTTTTTTACATGGAGGTCAGTAATGCTTGTTGGGTTTTAGCAAGTGTGAATGGGAAAAGAAAAGAGAGAATATCAAAAGTGAAGGAACTACTTTGGAGAGAAAATGAAAAGTCATTTGCAAAGTGCAAATGAAAAGTCATTTCTTTGGATTTGGATTTAGATTTGGCAAATGATGTGATTGATTGATAATTTTTTTGGACAAAATTTATTTAATCAATTTTTGTTAAATCAAATAAATCCTGTTAATATTATCTCTTATAAATTTGCGGGTAACAGTAACATTCCGAAAAGTCATTACTTTTCCGAAAAGTCGTTACTTTCCAAAAAATAGTTATTTTCCTAACAGACACAATTTTTCAAAAAAGTTGTTATTTTTTCCAAAAGACACAACTTTCTGGATAAAATGGGTCTGAACAGATTTCACTGAACAGACATGTTCCTTGCTGAAAATGGCTATAAAAGGAAGTCAATTTTTGATTTTTTAATCACTGAAAAAATTTTCTTTCTCTGCATTTATTTTTCTCTCAAATAAAATCAAAGTGTCGATCGACCGAGTCTGTGTGACTTGTTGTTGTTCTTAAGTTCGTTGAAGTTTGAGAAAAAATGACTAATTCAAGTCAAACAAATGCTGGAACAGTAAGTGGTGCAACAACAACGGTTGCACATAATCGTTCAAATGCTGTCTTAGCACCGGCTGAGAAACCTGCAAAGTTTTCTGGAGTCGACTTTAAGAGATGGCAGCAAAAGATGTTCTTCTATCTCACTACGTTCAGTCTACAGAAGTTCATCAATCAGAATGTTCCTGTTATGTTAGATGAAACTCCGGTTGATGAACGATTCTTGGTAACAGAAGCATGGACACAGTCAGATTTTTTGTGTGAAAATTATATTTTGAGTGGTCTGCAAGATGATCTGTACAATGTGTACAGCAATGCAAAAACCTCAAAAGAACTTTGGGATACATAGAACAGCCTGAGGGTTTTGTAGTTCCTGGTAAAGAAAAGAAAGTGTGCAAACTTATTAAGTCACTTTATGGGCTAAAACAAGCACCAAAACAATGGCATGCAAAGTTTGATCAAACCATGTTGTGAAATGTATTTAAGATCAATGAATGTGATAAATGTGTTTACATTAAAGATACTCCAAATCAGGAAGTTATTTTATGCCTATATGTAGATGATATGCTTATAATGAGCAAAGACATTGCTAATATAAAAGCTACAAAGCGTATGCTTGCTAGTAAGTTTGATATGAAAGATTTAGGAGTTGCTGATGTGATATTAGGAATTAAAATTCTTAAAACTCCTAACGGTCTAGCATCGTCTCAAACTCATTATATTCAAAAGATACTTGAAAAATTCAAATTTTTGAATTATAAAAGGGCAAAGACTCCAATTGATGTAAATCTTCATCTTGCAAAGAATAAAGGCGAAAGTCAGTCTCAATTGGACTATGCTAGCGTATTGGGAAGCTTAATGTATGTCATGAATTGTACACGACTAGACATAGCTTGCGCTATCAGTAAACTGAGTCGATACACAAGTAATCCTAATCATAATCATTGGTTAGCAATGAAGAGAGTTTTGGGATACTTAGATGACACTCAAAACTATGCTTTACATTACAACAGATATCCAGCCTTTTTTAAAGGATATAGTGATGCAAATTGGATTACTGGGTCAACTGAAACAAAATCCACAAGTGGATACGTTTTTACTATTGGTGGAGGAGCAATATCTTGGAAATCATCCAAACAAACATGTATAGCTCGCTCTACAATGGAGTCTGAATTCATTGCTTTAGACAAGGCAGGTGAAGAAGCTGAATGGCTCCGGAATTTCTTAGAAGATATTCCATTTTGGCCCAAACCAATGGCCCCTATATGCATACATTGTGATAGTCAACTGCAATAGGAAGGGCTGGAAGCATTATGTATAACGGCAAGTCTCGTCACATAAGACGAAGACATAACTCTGTGAGACAACTACTCTCTAGTGGAATTATCACAATTAACTATGTGAAGTCAAAAGATAATGTGTCGGATCCACTTACAAAAGGCCTAGATAGAGAGGGAGTTGAGAAATCATCGACGGGAATGGGACTATGGCTGAGAACAAGTCATCGTGGCGGTAACTCTACCTAAAAGACTGGAGATCCCAAGATCTAGGTACAAGGAGATAAAACAAAGTCATTGATGACGGTTCAACATTGTCAAAGAAAAAAAAATATTATTATTATTTTATGGTTCATTCTCATGATGAGACAATGTTTAGTAACCAGGATAAAGACATAAGGACTTTTTAATGGTTTCTAAGTTTGATACAGGGAATATCAAATGGTGTATCTATGGGATAACACATTTAGAAATCACCTATGTAAGTGTGAAGCGTAAGCCGCTTCAAGGAGAATCCGGTAAGGCCAGTTTTTTAAGCACTTACTATCCAAGATGTGTTCATGGCTGAAACGAACAAAACAATGAGAACTAAGAACAGTTCAAGGGTTGATTGTGTGACATATGTTGTCTAGGTATACACCAAAGCTCGACGGTTCAAAGATATCAAATCTACCGATTGACCGAGTATATCCGATATATGTTCACTATGGAAAGTTTAAAGGGAAACCTACTTATCCAGATGCGATTAACCTTTACCTACAAGATACACAAGTTTTTTCATGCATATGTTTTAACAATAGCCTTCCCCATTCATGTGGGGGATTGTTGGGTTTTAGCAAGTGTGAATGGGAAAAGAAAAGAGAGAATATCAAAAGTGAGGGAACTACTTTGGAGAGAAAATGAAAAGTCATTTGCAAAGTGCAAATGAAAAGTCATTTCTTTGGATTTGGATTTGGATTTGGATTTGGCAAATGATGTGATTGATTGATATTTTTTTTGGACAAAATTTATTTAATCAATTTTTGTTAAATCAAATAAATCCTGTTAAGATTATCTCTTACAAATTTGCGGGTAACAGTAACATTTCGAAAAGTCGTTACTTTTCCAAAAAGTCGTTACTTTCCAAAAAATAGTTATTTTCCTAACAGACACAATTTTTCAAAAAAGTTGTTATTTTTTCCAAAAGACACAACTTTCTGGATAAAATGGGTCTGAACAGATTTCACTGAACAGACATGTTCCTTGCTGAAAATGGCTATAAAAGGAAGTCAATTTTTGATTTTTTAATCACTGAAAAAATTTTCTTTCTCTGCATTTATTTTTCTCTCAAATAAAATCAAAGTGTCGATCGACTGAGTCTGTGTGACTTGTTGTTGTTCTTAAGTTCGTTGAAGTTAAAGAAGTTTGAGGTACCGCTATTTCTTTAACAGGTTTAATCCGTTTTATCTTGGGAGAAATTAATCCATAACCTTGGGTACAGTGAGGGGATTAAATTTCTTAAGGACACACAGTAGTTTCTGTGGACTCAGATAATTCTTGTATTCTATATTATTTTCTGCTTCATCTTATTTTTGTTTCTGTTTCTGTTCATTAACTTCATAAATATAAGTTATTGTAAGAATAACAATGCTTTCCTTCAAGGAGACTTGGATGAAGTTGTCTATATGGATTTGCCTCAGGGTTTCCATAGACGGGGGAGACCAGAGTGTGCAAGCTCTTGAAGTCTTTGTATGGACTTAAACAAGCTTCAAGACAATGGAATATTAAGCTCACATCAGCCCTCTTGGCTGACAATTACAAATAAAGCTTTCATGATCATTCATTGTTTACCAAGAAGCAAGGATCAAATGTTGTAATTGTTCTCATTTATGTAGATAACCTTCTCATTACTGGAAACAACCAAGACCTCATGTATGCAGCACAACAATATCTCCATAGCAAGTTCACAATCAAGGACCTAGGACTACTTATTTATTTCCTAGGGATAGAAGTCATGAGATCCAAACATGGAGCCTTAATAAATCAAAGTAAGTATACGTTAGAAGTCATTTATGATGTTGGTTTGAGTGAATCCAAACCAGCTCCCATACCATTTGAAGCCAATATTAAGCTCACAAGCGTAGCCTATGATGATCATCTAGGCAATGTGACTGACGACCCTTTATTAGAAGATATTTCTGCTTATCAAAGACTAGTTGGGAACCTAATCTACCTGACTATAACCACACCTGATATTTGTTTTGTTGTGCAACTGCTAAGTCAGTTCATGCAACAACCCAAAAAGTCTCATTGGGATACAACACTCTAGGTAGGTGGATGTCTCAAACACTCCTAGATTGGGTGTTTTCATGAAGAAAGGTTCTGAACTAAAGTTGAGTACCTACTGTGATTAGACTGGGCAGCCTTCCCCCACACAAGGAGGTTCATTAATCTCTTGGAAATCAAAGAAACAACACACAATTAGTCGCAACTCAGCAGAATCTAAATATAGAAGCATGATTGCAGTTGTGTTTGAAGTCATTTAGTTGGTTGGGTTTTCACAAGATATTGGGATCAAGTTTCTACTCTTGTAGAGATGTTCTGTGATAACAAAGCCGCAATACAAATAGCTTCATATCTCATGTTTCATGAACGTACAAAACACATTGAGATTGATTGTCGTTTCGTGAGGGAAAATTTTCAAGGGTGATTAAACGTGCACATTGTCAACTACTCTACAATTGGCTAACTTACTTACCAAAGGTCTTGCAGTGGCACAACATCACTTCCTTCTGTCCAAGCTTGGGGTTCTAGATGTTTTCCACCCTACAGCTTGAGGGGGTGTTTTGAAATAACATGTTCCTTATTTCTGTTAATTGATTTAAGTGTCATTATGATGTAGTTGACATAATTACAGTTGGTTATGAAGGTAGTTAGATAGAACCTTCTAGAAGAAGATTAGCTGGACCTATATGTACTAAGCACCAATTGTAATGACACAATCTTTTCATATTCAATAAAACAATTCTCCTCTCTTTCTAATCTCTCTGTAATAGCTTAGGGAACTCATCAAAGTGGGCATACCCCCCATGGATTCTGCATAGAGAACTCAAAATTAACAAGCATCCATATCAAAACAGATGAACTCATGGCCTTTTATCTTTCTTGATATAATGGAGGAGAAAAAAGTTCACTGCATCTCACCCTAACATGACTTGAAGGAACAACAAATCGACATTTCGACGCATGTATTATCTGTTTGAAAAGTAAATTAAATGTTCTAAGAAAGAAAAATGTCATATATGTCACATTTCTCATCACAAGATGTTTAGACATTCTAATCTCATATACGTCACATTGTTCATGAACAAAAACGAGGAATTGGCATTAACAGGACTAATAATACAATGATTCAAAATACAGCTAGACAATGCATCAATCTTTACATAGTCAGGTGAAACAAATCAGTCAGTTCTCCCTGGGAAACAATCATATTCAGGTGCCAAAACTCTGAAACTGGCACCGATCCAAAACATAGAAAGTATCATGCAGATGAAAGCCAATCATCACCTCCCACGCACACTGGCAGGTGATCGAGCACCTTTATCACTGCTAATGTCTTCATCAATTTCACTTCCATCAATGCACACAACGTTGTTACTTACACTCACTTCAGAACTAGCATTACTGCTCGTGGCAAGTGGGGAGTCAGGCACGCTAATTGACCTGCTTGTCCTGCCTCTAGTAGGCGGCCCTGATCTCACACTGTACATAGAGGATGCTGGAATATTAGTCATCAAGGGACGCAGATTACCCGAGACTCTCTGCCTTATATCCTGTCCAAGAGCAATGTCTCACAGTTAAGCAAATCCAAAAAGGATAAGAGAACAAGAAGGCCAACAAGACAGACTTAGAGCTATAAAAAACAACACAAATATTGCTACTCCAATCAGTTTTTGAAAATATACTTATGCCTTTGATCTATGGTAGAACACTATTCAATTAGCATAGGAATGTGAAAAGAATGTATATACCATATGCCTAATAGCCATATCCAAGGATTTCTTTGATAATGATCTTCCAAAACCTGAGCTATCAGGTGACGAAGACTTTGCAGATAAGTTACTGTGTGGAGAATGTTTGTCATCTTGTTTTGGAGGAACCAGCTTCCGCATATTTATCACCCTTTCAACCATTTTGGTCCCAACCGTGCCAGGGCTTACATTGTCCTTGGCTTTAGCATGAAGTCGGCTCATGGATGGGACAGGAACAGAGCTTCCACTGCTATGCATAACACCATTAGGAGGACGTCCTCTTGCTGGAGAGCATGACTGTCGTCTAACCCTTCCATTTGAAGCTGGCTCAACAGATGAAGACCTGACACTAGCTGCTCCAGGTCTGCCCCTAGTAGCTGAAATTGGCCTGTCAGGTAGTGATGTCCTTAAATTGGGTGGAGCATCAAGGGAGAACCCTGGTATATCTGAAGGCTTCCATGGTCTGGGTTTTACAGTTGGAGAACTAGCACGTGAGGCTGCAGGGTTTCGTGATGCCGTTGTAGCTGACCTGGTACCCGAAGGGGAAGACACAGGTTTAACTGGAGGAACAGTTGTATTTGTTGTACTTGACACTGAAGTTGCTCGACGAGTTGGAGTTGCTGCCCTTGATGTGGACTTTGATCCAGTAACTGAGGCCCTGCTTGTTGGTGTTGAGGACCGTGCACTTGATCTTGCAATAGGTGTTGAAGATCTTGGAGGAACAGTGGATTTTGCAGAAGGCATGGTGGCCCGAGAAGTAGGTGTTGCAGATCTTGATGGTCTAGATGTTGTCGTGGTTGACATTGATCTAGAGGTTGCAGTGGATGCCATTGCTTTGGTTGCTGCAGCAGATGTGGATCTAGATGCTGAGGTGGAGGTGGATCTAGATGAGCTCAATGTCGGTCTTCCAGTAGGAGTTGAAGGTCTTGATCCACCTGAAGAAGATGGTCTTGATCCACCTGAAGAAGATGGTCTTCGAAGACTAGAACTTGACGTGTTTAATCCAGGAGAGGAAGCTAGCTGTCTAGATGCTAAGTTGCTTCTTGAGGTGGCCTCTGGGAGAGAATTTGTTAACTGTACCAAAGGTAGCAAATTACAGATACAAATCCAAGAAAATAACTCAAAACTGTGATACACACGTCAGGTTATGACTGCCAGGCAGAAAGCTTCACTATTTGCACTTCACATATTTATCTAGTCACAGTAATAAGCAAAGTTCTACATTGTCTTCAATTAAATTGGTGTCTAGATATATTTAACTACACTTTCTCTAATCTTTCTTTAGTATACTTACAAACAATAACATACCCGATATAGTCCCACGAGTGGGATTTCGGAAGGGTGGGGTGTACACAGACTTTACCCTTATTTCTGATGGGTAGAGAGGTTCAAAAGACCCTTGGCTCAAGAAAATCGATTTTCAGAACATGGGTTGAAAGAAATGCAAGAGTAAAGAGCTCTGATGAAATCATGAAAATATTGAAAAAAGAAAAACATTGCCAGTAAAATTATTAGAGATAACAAAAGTAAAAGAAACAATCATAGAAATAAAAGAAAAGAACAAGGTAATGCTAGCAAAATAATACTCCCTTTGTCCCAAGTTATGTGAAACTTTAATTTTTAGCGTGTCCTCAAAAGAATGTCAATTTTCTATTATTAGAAATAACAACTTTAAAGTTTCTCTTTTACCCCTAACGAATTGATTTACCATCACACAAATATCTAAGGTTTGCTTTAAACTACAAGTTTCAAAATCCTTCCTTTTTTTCTTAAACTTTGTGTCAAATTGGGACGGTGGGATAATACCAGTAATACTCCAGACTAGAAACCCTCTCTACCACGAGGAAGAGAAGAAAATACTCAACTACCTACTAGCCATCTACCCTGATCCTCGACCTCCATGCCATCGTATTTAAAATCATGTCCTGATTGAGTTAAAGATGTTTCATCTATTGTATGATCACATCTCCCCAATTCTTCCACGATCTACCTCTAACATTCCTCAAACATATCACTGCCAACCTCTCGCACTCTTCACTAGGGCATTTGTGTTCCTCTCTTCGAATGCTCAAATCATCTTGGCCTTGTTTCCCGCATCTTGTCCACCATTGAAGCTACTCCTACTTGGCCTCATATATCTTCGTTTCTAATCTTGTCTCTTCTAATGTGCCACACATCCATTTAAGCATCCTCATTTATGATACCTTCATCTTCTATGCGAGTTCTTGACTGACCAACACTCCAACCAATACAAGATAGCTGGTTTAACAACCGCTCGATGGAACTTACCTTTCATTACTTAGTTCAATGTAAATTATGGGTTTTCAAATAAATGCAAGTTACAAGTTGGTGTTTTCGTCATATAAACTTTTAAATGGTGACATATTGGTTAATCTTACAAAACTTTGTCCATTGGTGTTTTTCCTCATCGTTTCCTTCTATTATTGTCCAAGAACAAGTTATAAATGACGGCATAAAACCAAGAAAAACACCAAATATGCATAATTATAGAAGATTCTCTTCAAGATTAAACAATTCCATCAAATTGGATAATGATTAAATGTGTGATAACATTTAGTAATACTAGGAATATCAATAAATCTGATTATTATAATTACTCAGGAGAATCTTTAAGAAAAAACCAACTCACACTGATCACAAACACCCATCATAAGAGCATGTGCTAGCTAATGCATCCTTACTAGGATAAAGAAATCATAGGCCTCAAATTTTTGTAGGAGTTAAAGTTTTCCAAATGGTTGATATCTAAGAGATTGGGTACTCATAATATCCCACAAGAAGCATCACAAAAGAAATGTATGGCATACTTTTTCTTTCTGATAACTGTATACATCTACAGTCAACCATTTGGACCAACTGCAGCATTCGAAGTCTGGGGATAATGGGTCCCGCCCTCTACTAATCTCCAATTAAATGTTAGGCTAGTTCACATGGTGTAGAGCTCAAACCTAGATCTAGGTCACAAGTTCCTCGGCCTTTGTCACCTGAACTAAGCATGGGAGAAGATGTACATTATACATCAACATTCAAAAACTAAAATAATCCTCAAATTCAGCAGAGGGCTTCTGTTAATAGCATTTGACTAAACAATGGAGTCATCATGTGCACGCATTCTGAACTAAATAAACTGTCAGGGTCTTCTTGTTTTTTTAAAAAAAAATATCCTTTTAGGTTCCTTGAAATCTCCACATCCCTCTGGTGGCTGGATATGGGGTGAAATACTTTCATATTACACAGATGGTCAATATTTCCAGTGTTAAACATAACAAAAGTGAAAATATGCTAATTTCCAATTACACAAAACGTATTTCAGCAAACAGAGAATGTAACAGTAGAATATACATATTCTTACTCTAGATGTCAATGCAGTGGGGTGAGCTCTAGAAGTTCCCAGCTGACTCATCATAGTTTTACGTGATTCCATCTCTAGAGAAGGAAAAAGAGGAGTGCCTGGAGGTGTTAGAAGCCTGAAACAGAAAAATAACATCTCATAATAAAGCATACAGAACTTCATAAAGGATTTTAAAAGAATGTCTGGGGAATCTGATTCATGAATCAACAAATTAATTCAACATCAGAGGTGCAAAGAAGCCCTTTTCTGTTCTGCTTTTCAACTTTACAGAAAGGGGATCATCACCCTACTCCCTTTATTTATTTGAGTGCTAGTTTTGATATATGGCAGCCATTAATTTTTGTACTTAAATTGTGCAGAATGCAAATACATCTACAAACTAACGTGTTCTTCTCACTGTTCATGATATTTGAATTAAAACTTGCTTTTAACATCCTTATATTTTATCACTTAAAATTTGCATCCTCAGCCCTTTTAGCTATCTCCCTTGTAACATCAAGAAATTTAATTCAGCTAGCATGTAGCTAGCATGTATTAAGAATACTACCTGGAGAAGTATGACATCAAAGTTTAAGATGCACATATAAATTGTATTTGGAGTCTTGAGTGTCACATGTCAAACACCTAGCCTTCAACATTTAAAGAGTTCAGTAGACTTTTGGACACCTGTATCAGTCAACTAGACACAAGTAGGGCATTATCTCATAATTTTCTGCTTATCCTCAGGGTGCATAACAAGAATTTTAAAAGGATTTATTAAGGGCCCGTTTGGCCATGCAATATGGTATCATGATATGATATCATAATATAGAATTATGAGATGAAATTGGAATTTTATTTGGACATGCAATATCAAATTTTTGTGTTGTATATTTTCTCATAAACATAAAAATCTCACAAGTTGTAAAACTATTAAAAAAGTCTCAATTGTTTATTCAATCATACCAAACAAAAAATTATAAAATCGCATAATAAATTATTACAAAGCTAGTTGTTCTCCACGTAAGTAACCGTTCCATCTAATTTTAATTCAATAAAAAGAATTGAACATAAATTGTAGTGTACTAGTCTTTAACATAATATTCCCACATAGTGCGGACATTTCTCACGTTGAACTTCCATTTTTCGATCACGTGACCGAGAAGAAGAACTAACATTGTTACTTTGAGTCATTTGTTGGTCAATATCATCTGCAACTATATTTTCATGCTCATATACCATAAATATTTCATCATTCCTTTGGTATTCTCGCAAATAACTATGTAACACTACACAAGCTATGATAATTTTCACTACATCTATTTGATCTGCTCTGTTGTTCAAATAGATATGACTAATTGTAATAAATACAAAACGATAGAACTTAGAAGTAATAAATTAGGTATTGGAGTAAATGAAGAGAATAAATTTATTACTCAACAATCGGTTGGTGTGAGTTAAAGTGACTATATGTTGGTGAGAATGATAAATTTTATGTCGGTGAGAATAATAAATTATAAAAAATAATGATTACATATGAAATAAATGGTTAGTAGATATAGATGTGGGTTGTTTTAACAAAATATAAGCTTGTGGATCAATTTTGTATTAAATATATCACAAGATATGAAATTCTCATATATGGTTTTTGGAGAATATGGAATCACATCTCATGATACTCATGAGAAAGAATCAACGTAAAATCGCATGTCCAAACGTGATTTCATCTCACGATACCATATCATGATATGGTGACACATGGCCAAACGCCAACCAAGTCTTTAATGATAAATGAAACATATGACCTACCAAATCTTCGAGCTCCTATTAATCGACAGAGTCCTCAATTAAGAGAAGGAGGAACTTCCAGCTAGATTTTTAGCTTGGTATTTTATGTTTCTTGGCACTATGAATCAAGTTAGATGTTCAATGTTTATAATCTTTAACAAAGTTGAATGACTTGAATCTATCGTTTGCTACATTGGAACCAACATAATCAATGAAATGCCATATACGATGAGTAGTAGTTCTAAATGTTTCATTACTTAGTATATAAATCCTATATAACAAAATTAGATTACACATATTCTTATCATGCTTGTTTGTGTCCTGTAGCTTTAAAATTTCTGTTTTTTGTCATTGGGATGCCCAAAAGTCTGTTATCTCAGAAAACTTGTGTAGTTAAGATAATTCGAGCAAACTTGTGCATCAATATTTGAGTTGATTTCCCAGATAGTCACTCAACTAATAGTTATTATCTCCACCTTTCAGTGTGAAAGCACAGAGAAAAATGACATTGCCAAAAAATTAACAAGGTAAATTTTCTATTATATTATCAAAAGAAGCATCCCTTTTGAAGCCACGTCCATGTAAAATAAAACTTGGACTCCCCTTCCACCCAAGTGGTGTATTCTCTCCTTATGGAGTCTAAGAAAAGAGATATATCCTTAAAGCAAGGCGAAAGATCAATGTCCTTCAGAATTCTAAAAAGATCAATACTCACTTTCTTTGTTGAAGAAAATTGGAATAAAGAAGAAACGGTGACCATCTAAGAAATCAACTCATCAATATTTTCCTAAAGGAATTTATAAACTACGTAATGGAAAAGATTAAATTGGATAAAGAAACTTATGATGTCGAAAATCAACCTAAGCAGCTAAAACAAACAATTAAACAACTCAGAAAATCACATACTCGGAAAGGAGAAGAAGAAACAAATTACCAGTCGTAATCCGTTTTATCATTGTCAGCATTAAGGAACTCATCAGTACGAGTCTTCCGCAGGGGTGCAGCTGGTGCAATATTAAATGCAGGTGAACTACCACTTTTTGATCCTGCAATAAGATATAATTGAAATAAAAAATACATATATAAACTTAAGGTTAAGAAGCAGAAATCACAACTTCCTCACTAGTTGGACACATTTATAGGATGTCCAAAAGACTAAAACTACTTTTGGAACTTGAAGTTGAAATGCACCTTCAAAAATCCAACTTCAACTTTGAAAATTTTTCTTTATGCTCTCCATTTGAACAAAAAAGGTCAACAAATTGAAGAAAAAAAAAACTTACCAAGGGGATCAAATTCGTCGGATTTTTGAAGAAATCGATTATTATTTCTGTCGTTTTCCCTTCTTCGCATTTCTAGAAACAATGATAGTTCCTCATCTGAACTCCTAATACTCCCCATTAGAGGCTGTCTCTGCCTCTGCCCCGTCCCAGACAACGACTCCTCAGCTCTAAAACTTCTATTCATTGCAAAAAACAAGCGCTTAAACTCCTTAATCCATCAACAAATCAGCTCCAAAAACCCTAGCTCTTCACAGTCAAAATACCAAACCAACAGATTGAATGAGCTGAAAATGAAGCCAAACTTAACATTTGCAGACTAATGAAACAGCCAGTGGATACATAAATTAGTAGAAGAAATGGAATTAAGGTGTATGAGAGGGAAGATTTTGAAGAAGGAAGAGAGAGAGAGTGTGTGTCGTGGGGAGCAGTGTTTATTTGAAACTTGAATTTTTTTGAGAGACGTTTTCGGTTTACAAGACTGAAGACTTGCCTCTTCTTTTTTTTCGGTTTTATTTTTCTTCACATAAGTATTTATTATTCATAGGCCAACTTAAGACGATTAATTGAGATGTGATGTTTCATTCCCTTGCTTACATTTTTACTCTCTTTTTTTTTTTAAGGAATATTCCAATTTACTTTAAAAATCTTAATAATTTTGTTGATTCGTTGCTTAAATTGTTTTATTCTATCCTAATTTATAAAAAAGAATTAAAACACTATTAAACTACATGACTGAACTAAAATATAATAATTTAATAATTTTATCTAAAAATATTTTTATCGTAATTGTTTGATTTGAAAATGTTTTTATTGTTATTTAAGAATAAGTTAATAATACACCTTTTAATAAGTCCATTAATATTTTTTTCTTTTTGAACATATTATATTTTTAATAAAAATATTACTATTAAAGAACCCAATTTTTTTCTTAAAAGTTACCACTAAAAATAAAATAGGAAATAAAAAAAATTCTTCTTCATTATCTTATTTTAATAATTAAAATATAATAATTACATATTTCTTTTTAACTGATAATATATATCATATAGATACAAATTATAATAAATCTATCATAAATTTTTATTTAGATAACAGTAAAATAATTTGATAAAATAAAAAAAAATTACTTTTAATCTTTTTCGAATTGAAGTAGATGCTTAAGTATTTCCTATTTTAAAAAAAAAATTATCATTAGGAAAAAAATATGTGTGCGGAAGATATTTTTGACACATTAAATAATAATAGAGATATTTTTTTAATCAATTTTTTAACGATGAGACACTGACATTTTTATTTAGTACATTATGATATGACACCAATATTTTTATTTAGTTTCACATAATCTAAAAATACTTTTGATATTTTTCAAAATAATAAATATAAAATAAATACAACATCACCCTAACTTCTTCTTCTTTTTTAATTTTGGTTTGTTCTATTTATACACCAATACAAAAAAGTATTTCTACTTTCTTTATTGATCCTATGTGTTTTGAGGTTAAAATTAAAAGGTTGTAGCCTGCAATTGTCCTTTTTTTCCTCTTAGAATAAAGCTACCATGTTAGGGCCCGTTTGGCCATAAATTTTCCAAATAATATTTGGGAAAAATTTGACAAATAATGTTTGTCCATATAATTTGTCATTATTTGGCAAACATTTTTGGTAAATATCTCAAATTTCCAAATACTAGTTTTTTCTAGTATTTGGGCCAAATATAATTATTTGGGATATTTTAAAAATTAAAATTTTACCCCAATCTTTTATCTTTTACAAAAACACCCTCTCTAGTAGTTGCTTGCGTTGTATTACATCATTTTTTACGTGAACACCAAAATAGTGATGAAATATTTAGTGAATATTAAATAATGATATGATTGTTGATGAAAATTATTAAAAATTGGCTTTAGGTAACAAAGTCATGTACTTTATCTACTTCATGATGTATGGAATAATTCTTGTTGCACTCACTCCAAATTACCACATTGCTTCAGTGTCATGGACATTATTTGTTATTGTTGTAACTAACATTCAATTGACTTGTAATACAAACTTTTAGTTAGTTTTGATAGTTTTTAAAACTTGTGTGTATAAATCATATTTTTCTAAAAAGGTGAAATATATTTTCCAAATTTTATGGCCAAACACATGGTGAAATTTCACCCAAATTTTCACTCAAATAATATTTGCCAAGAATATTTGGAAATCTATGGCCAAACGCTAGCTTAGACTCATTCTTTGTAAGTTTTCAATATGAGATGTCCAATCTTAAACCCAGGATGTTATATTATTTTCCCTTAGGAACATTAATTCTCGAAATACGAACATATTAACCATCTTCTTTTTTAAACGAAGGTCTTCAATATTCAACTCACATAGTTCTACCTTTTTAGAAGGTCTAATCAATTATTTAAAGACAATTCTATCAAATCGAAAGTTTGCATGATCATAACGAAGTTGCAAAGTTCCGCTAGAGCGAAGGTCTGAAAA
Organism: Solanum lycopersicum; assembly: GCF_036512215.1. Taxonomy (NCBI): domain Eukaryota; kingdom Viridiplantae; phylum Streptophyta; class Magnoliopsida; order Solanales; family Solanaceae; genus Solanum; species Solanum lycopersicum. The sequence goes on along the minus strand of NC_090802.1, from coordinate 54,736,796 downwards.
TAGAAACTCACATTGTTATGTTAGTTTTCGTCCATACTTAGTCATAATGTAAAATATCTTATCAGAGAACCTAGAGGAGATTTTTTTTCAAGTTATCTCTTGAGGTAAATGCTTTTGTTCACTCATTTTTTCCATAATTTGAGTTCCTCCCAGAATTGAAAGGTATGTCCTTCAAAGGATTTTATGCATTGAAACCTAGGGTAATTATTTTGATGGCACCACATGTTCGATAGGTTCATTATGAATGATTTTCAATTCTAGTCCGTTTAATTTTGTCTTCTAATATAGCCTTAATTATGAATGTGGGAGAACCTAGAAACCTAATAAAATTGATTCTTTGAACATATGAACTGCTCAACAGAAGTTAATGAGATTGAAATAGCGATCTCGTTATTACAAAGAAAGTGTCTGCTATAGTGAAACACTAGCATATTTTCATACTCGATTTTCCATTTCCAGATTCTTGACCCACTGAGATTTACACAAGGGTACTATAGCCCTAAACAACTATAATGACGAAATAGGTCATTACGCAACTGCTGAATAATCTTAATTGTAGCCAAATAGTTGTTATCTGGTGGAACTTTGTTGAAGGAGAGTTTTCCTTTTCATATTTTTGTTAATAAAACAACAAAGCCATGATTGTCGAACAAAAATGTTAAGCTAGTTTGGACATCATTCTGTTTTCATTTGGACAAAACTTAATACCATACTTCACTGCATGAACTCTACCAAGTTTTGATGTGATGATGGGGGTAAAGTGCGGTGTATTGTCTTAGATGTTTCCTCACTGCTGATTTTTTAAGCTTCTGTTGTTGCCAGGCAACTGCCTTGATCAAAATATTGGGGCTCTATGGAAGATCTCTTATTTTCTGAACAGGTAGACCTAACTGGTATATGAGAGTCATTCAGGGAGGATATGTGATGGTTATGAAAAGAGCAAAGTACACGAAAATCAATTTATAGTCTTGGTTTTATTTCAAAAATTCATGTCCAGCGTGACTAATACCTGCATAACTCTATACAGCTACAAAACGACTATGGAAAGATCGAAGCAATGAAAGCACAGTGGTTGCTACTAGTAATGTCTTGTCCTTGCAAACATATACAGACAGATGGTCATGTTAGTTTACAACAGCATATGGCTGCTTCCATATTATCATACACGATGGAGGACAAGCTTAAAGAAGTTGAAGCAGCTATTCAAGAATCCAATGGTCCATAAAGAATCAATGGGGCGGTTGGTTAAAGAATGTACATTTTGGGATAGAAATTTTTGTTCTGTATGGTGATCAAGCATCATCAGCATCACTTCCTGCAACATGAGTTTCATGACTAGCCCAGTAATGGCTTCCATCAGGGCCAGAAATCTTAAACCTGTTGAGTATAAAAGAAAGTACCTTAGTGAGGACTTATGATATGTTCCTAACTCAATTCTAAAGAAAACTGAAGTAATCAACTGACCGCTCAAGCACTGATTTTCCTTCTTTGTACTTTTGGCTCTTCTCATGGGCGGTCTCCTGAAAAATATTGTTATATTAGGATCTAAAACTTCTAGCAACTGCCAAACGACAATGTCTAGCATTTCATCACTCCATACTCACATATTTCCATCCAACAATCGACCCACAACAGACGCAGAAAATGTCTGCCACAGTGTGCATACCAGTCATCATCATTCTATTTTCTACCTCGCCAGAAGTGACATTCACCCTGTCAAAAGAAACAGAAGGCATATAGAATATACAGAACTACAATGTGCTTTATCCTTTTGTATGTTTGTGCTAAATGATAAAATGAAATGAAGGGATTTGAGAAGAGCAGAACTCTTGAACAGGATAGCAATCATGTTGAGCATAATATATGTAATTCAGCCATGTAACTGTTGTAATGCTGCTACCAAGTGGAAAATAACCCAAGTCAAGTAAGAATTTATTCTATATATTGATGATGATATTTGTACTACTGCAAAATACACTTAAAGTACACGATATAATAGTCAGGTAAAATCCCCACTAGGTTCTACAGTGATTCCAACAGATCAAATTTTGGTGCTAATTTTATAGTCAATGACCCAAAAGTATGAAGATATACAAATAAGTACCATGTCTTTAACAAACTAAACCTACAAGGTATAGCCTAACTTGTTTAAAACTTTTCATGTGCGCTCAAATATTCTGGGTTGGTTATGAGTTATAACCTTCCATAACGATAATGACTCGGAGCTAATAACAAAATCAAAGCTACTGAGAGCCATGTGACACAAGTAGAGTAAAAGCAAAATAATTTACACATACTTCAGTTGCACTCAACTTTTGAAACCTTATTTCATTTCAAATCATGAAAAATTTGGCTCACTTCTACCAGAATGAGTTCTTCAATATTTCATGTTTTTTCACTTTCTAGTTTAACAGCAGTAAAAGAAGGGGTGGAAGTCAAATAAGAGGATTTATATGGTAGCCTTTTACATCTTTCTGCACCAGAGATGGATAAGCTTGACCTTAGCAATATCATTGTTCATCTAATCAAGCTACAAATAACTCATGTCCCCGTCAATGCCAAGAAAACCTTAACAACAATCAGAGGAAATGAATGGTAATTCATACTCTAACAAGAATAAACCCAACATAAGTTGTGAGTTGCACTTGTGATTTTCATGCTGCAAGTTAAAGATTGGACATGTGAAAATGTCACAAACATATCTGATGATTGAATGTGCAGAATCAAAGAGACTTACACTTTACTGAAGAGATAAGCCTTACCATGTCTGCAGTGGAAAGACTGAAGGAAAGATCAGAAGGAAAACATAAGAGTTAGATAAACTTCATGACTCAGAATGACTACATACATTATTTAGGGGCTGAAACAAGAACGTAACATAAACTTCAATAGAATTAATTGCACAATCAATATTTCACTCGATTCATAAGCATTTGAATTTTCTAAGAAACAGTAGTTTTAAAGCTCCAACACTAGAAAATGTGCTGCGATTTTATGCTATAAAAGTCGTATGGAATTCTTCATAGGACAGACTGAACTTACATAACACAGAAAGTCATGAATGCACATTACAATGAAATTGAGCAAAATAAAGTGACCGAGCAAGCACCAAATTGATCAAAATATAGAAAATAGATCAGTCCCAAGACCTGATCAATGGACTGGGCATAACAATAATAGTTCGACATATTGAAGCCACAAGCATGGAACAAATGGAAAATGCCAATCAAGTATACTCCAACTATCAGACTCAACAATCAACTCCTCTAAAGTTAAAATTTGAAAATAAATTAACTTTATCCAATTTTATCTATTATAAAATCAAAATATTAATAAATTGTGCCTTTGTATCTTTCAATTTTGTTCACTAAATCAAATATATCTAGAAATAGGATGTAAACCAAAAAGTCATCTTTCCTAAAATTCTAAATGTGCTGATGCAATAACTATTAACAAACCAAAACAACCCCTAAGGGTCCTGTTTGTGAGCCAAACTGAGTGAAGAGATGATTGCCCAATTGACATGGTTTTTAGTGCGAAAAAACACAATTGAGGGTTTGCCGGCACGAAGTTATGACAACTTGTCTCCTATCCTACTGAGAATATATTCACTCCAATATTGTGTTCTCCACGTGTGTCCATGTCATTCGAAGATTGGAATGTTTTGGGGGGCTTTTCTCAATGAAATCTTTATTTAATTACACTCCAGTAAATATTTTAATTTAGTTGTTCAACTACACCAATTTCTACTTAAATATCCTTTGCATTAACCTCTCTTAGATTAGGCAATTGTCACTTGCATTGGAGATATTAACCCATGATGCGGGAAAAACAAAGGACAGAAATTTTAGGGTGTGTTTGGTAGAAGGAAATCATTTCCCGGAAAATGTTTTTCAATTTTCTCATGTTTGGTTGGGACAAATGTTTTGGAAAATCAATTCAGTTTCCTCAAATTTAAGGAAAATGGCTTTCCTTAAAAATTTAAGAAAAATATTTTTCAAAACTCTCTTCCAAACTCACCTTACCCACCCCACCCTACCAGCCCCCCTACCCCTAAAAAAATTTAAGTTTATTTTTAAAAAAATATTTTCTAACTTTAAAATTTCATTTTTTCACCTCTATCCTCGATCCACCCACCCCCTACCATACCCCATCCCAAAAAAATAATTTAAGTTTGTTTTTTAAAAATATTTTCAACTTAAAAAATTTATTTTTTCACCCTTACCCTCGACCCCCACCCCACTAGCCTCTACAGCCCCCACCACGAAAAAAAATTTAAGTTTATTTTTTTGAAAAAAAAAAATTAACTTCAAAAATTATTTTCTACTCTAGTAAAAAATAAAAAATATTTTTCAAAAACATTTTTCACTAAAACTAAACACTAAAATATTTTCTACTAACCAACCAAACATACATGAGAAAATAAGTCAAATATTTACTTTTTTTCAGGAAAACATTTTCCTTCATACCAAACACACCCTTAAACTGAAAAGGTAGCTATTTTGTATGGTATGCTATCAGCAGTAAATAACTATTTTTTATATGATTGATTTGGCCTTTTTCTTTTTTAGAAACTGTTGTTTGTTCGGCGTTGATTTATAAAGTAATAAAAATTACATCATCTATGAAGACACAAAGGAGCTTCTTGAACTCTTCACTGGTGCCCTTAGTGATAAACTAGAGTTAATATCACAAAAGGTCACTCAATTTTGAGAATCTATCTAGTAAAGTTACTAAACTTTATTTTGTATTAATAAAACACTCAACTTAATTGTTTGTATCAATAAAATCATTGAACTTTTGTTTGTATTCCAACTTCGAATGGGGTTCTTGAATTGGGTTCAAATCAACTAATTAAAGAAAATTGGGTTTTGATTCAACAAGTTCAGTCCATTTTCTCTCCAAATGCTGATATTGATATTGTGACTTGTTTAGAACAAAATACATCATCAACAATTGCAGTAAAAACCCGAAAACAGAGGAAACTGAAACTAAAACTATAACAATGATTCAGATTCCGATTGTCAAGTACTAGTGGAGAAGCCAGTGGAGAAGAAAACACCAAAGAAGAGAGGGAGAAAACCAGGGGCAAAACATGAAACACCGTTAACGCACGTTGAAGCAGAGAGACAGAGGAGGGAGAAGTTAAACCATAGATTCTACTTAATGGCGTTCAGTTGTGCCTCATGTTACCAAAATGGACAAAGCTTCATTGTTATTAGATGTTGTATCATATATCAATGAATCAAAATCAAAAGTTACTGAATTGGAAGCTCAGCTTACTAGAAAATTGAAGAAACTGAAAATCGAGTGTACTGATAGTTTTACTATAGACAACCATAGTACTGCTACAACAATAACAACAAACTCAGTGTATCAAATTCGGCATAATTGAATAGTGGAAATACTTGATATAGCAGAAGCTATATATACCAAACTTTTTTGGTGCTTTAGCTGACCGTACTGCTCTGGGAAGACCATATGAACTGAGGGGTTTGGAATTCAATAGGTTGTAAATTAACAAAAAAAAGTTTTTAATTTGACTAATGAGTGGAATTATAAATAAATTTGGGTCTAGTTATATCTGAATCAATAAAAATAATGTCATATATTTAATTTAATAATAAATCTAGTTGAGTGATTTTATTGATATAAATATGTAAGTTGAGTGATTTTATTGATAAAAAACAAACTTTAATGACTTTACTAGATAAATTCTTAAAGTTAACCTTATGAAATATTAACTCTAGAAAATTAAGTAAATAGGACAACTAATATTCTATTCTCTTAACATAGGGTCGGCTCTAACCCAAACCTTATGAGTTCTTTTCATGTCTGCCTCACTATTGTCCAAAAATAAGTGCACATTCTTGGATGTAATTAATTGCAAGTGTCTTTGTAGCCAGTCAAGATTACTGATTAAACGAGCACTAAACAGTTCAGACGAAACCTTGTTACGTTGCCGTTCACCATCTTCTCATTTTCCAAAATGATGAAGTTCCTAATTTGTTTTGGGTGTTCTGTTCTTTGAATGCTAATGAATAAAACTAAAGTCACAAGGAACAACTAGGCTAATGGGGAGAAACCAAACTCCTTGATTCTACAGAAATCATCTCCTTTTAGGGCAAAATTACTCAATCTGAGACCTTCTTCACTCACATAGCTGATTTAAAGTAGCCAATTTTTATATACATCTAAATTTACTTAAAAAGACCAACAACAATTCCTAACAACTTCTTTGACCGAAACCACAGATCAAGCCAAAGATTGTATTTTTACAACGAAATAAATCAAAATCAAAATTAAATTTCAAAAAATCACAATAACAAAGAAAAAGATGGAGTTAAACCTTGGAAACAATGTTTTCAGAAAGGGCAAGATGAGTTCCACAGTGCTTGCAGCTATACATCTTCCCTTCAAGAGTCAACACAAATAATCTCCCCATCAAAGATTTTTGAGATCACAACAAAAATTGAAGAACCAAATAAAAAATATGAGTTATCCAAAAAGGGGTAATAGTTTATGTTTTGGCTGGAAGTTAGCAAGTAATGTCAAGAAAGGGAAAGGATTCAATGGATGAGGGAGGACTCTCAATAATTTAATGCTACTTGCTTTTTTTCCTTTTTTGTCCATTTAATTTTAGTCCATTTAAAAAATTAGAAAAGATAAAAAGATATCCTTATATTATATTATGTGAAAGGAATATAAATATTATTATTATGAAAAAATTTATTCTTGCTATCTGTACTTTAAATTTTTAATATAAATATCCTTATCATTAGGGCTATATAAAAATCGAATAAAAAATGTTATTAATTTATTATTGATGAGTTATTGGGTTAACGATTATTTATTGATTTTGTAAAAAATATTTATTGGGTTATCGATTTCTTAATATTGAGTTATTGAATTAACTGATAACCATTAAGAATATAAATTACTACTTCTTTCGTTTCACAAAAAATGATTTATTTTAACTTAACGCGGAGTTTAAGAAAATAAAAGAGACTTTTAAATCTAGTACTTTTAAACTAGAGACATGTCAAATGTACAAAATTGTCTTTTAATTTTGTCGTCTTAAATATGTCATGTGAAAGTATAAATTAAAATGTTACCAAAAATAGAAAAGGGTCATTTATTTTTAAATGGAGTAAAAAGGAAAGGAGGTCATTACTTTTTAAAATAAATGAAGTATTTTGACTTTTAGTCATATATAATTAAATATCAAATAATTTTTTTTATATATAACCATTATATTAGACTATAACTATAAGAATATCTCCAATCTAACACCAAATCCTATATTTGATGTAAATTTTGGTGTTTTGAGCTTCAATCCACACCAATTTTCACACAAAAGGGTATGTGCATAATGTTACACCAAATTTGGTGTGACACTATTCATCACGCCAAATAATTTTTTGAATATTATAATATTATTTTACTATACAAACTTTTAATTAAACATTATATAAATTGTATATTTTATTTAAATCTCTTATATATTTAATTATGTTTATGTAATATTTTCATAATATTAATTTTAAATATAAATTTAGCTTTTTTATAAATTATTTTTTCTATATATGACTTTTTTAAAAAAAATTATGTTAATTCTACTATAAATTATATAAACTATAATTAACTTTCACAAAAATTAAAAATGTAAACATATAAATTTTTAAACAAATAATAAAATTAAGGATGACGTGATCTTAATGCACTAATTTAAGATGCGTCGCAGGGTCCAACTCCAACCGTAGAAATGATAATAGATGAAAATTATTTCAACAATTTTTAGCTCAATATAAAAAAAATAAAGGACAAAAAACTAATTTTGAAATACATAATGCATTAATAGAGCATTAATGGGAGCACCAGAATATTTATGTATAAAATTGAATATTTTTGTATAATTTAAAATATTTTTCAATTATGTAATATTTATTTAATTGTATTTAATTAATGATTTAATTTTTATTTGTATTATCCATTATTATGTATAATCTATAATATTTGCTAGCAATTTATATTATTTAAAAAATTATGTTACAACATAATTTTATATCAAACTTATAAAAGAAAATAATATGAATCATATATGGTGAATGTTTTAAAAAGAATTTGTTTTATGAAATAAGAAAATATAAATAAAATAAGAAATAATATAATAATAATGAAGAGAGAGAATTGTTCTTTTTTGATGTAAAATTTATAATCATATAATAATAAAGTGAGAGAAAAGTTCTTTTTTGGTGTAAAATTTGCTGCAGTAGATTGGAGTTGATTACACCAAATTTGGTGTAAAATTTTGGTGTTTGGGCTAGAGATACACTACACAATTAACACTACTTAATTAATTTTGCTCTTGCATTTACCTTTAGGTTTTAGTACTACTTTGCTCTTTAGGTTCACAACGTCAAAAACCTAAAAAAATAAGTTTTATCCAATTTTTGTTTTATACTTGGTCAATATTGTCAAAGTTTTTTTGCCTACGTAACACAAAACACCTTCGATAAGCTTAAATTATGTAACCAAGTTAAAATAAATCGTAGCAAATTCAGAATTTTCAAGGAGGTTTGAAAAACAAGAGTAGTGCCTAAGATTCAATCTTGGAAACTCAAGATGAGTTTTGAACCTCTCAACCATTAAACCAACCTTCATTTTTACATTTAGGAGGTTTAAAATCAATATATAAACATAAATATTCTTAAAAAATATCTTAAATATACAATATATTTTTTGCCGAGGAAATTCAATGATGCTCTGGACAAACTCTGAATCCGCCTGTAAAAATAAAAAGTATCAAGCTAAATACTCAAACTAACGCTCAAATGTATATGAAACATAGCGAAAAATGGTGTGAGTTCATCCAATTTCATCACCCCACACTTGAATCCTTATTCGTTCTAGAACAACTAACAAGACACTCACACACTTACCCAAATACAATGCATCCTTCAAACAAGTATGCTCCTGTCTGGATAGCATAATACAATTTTAAGCATAAAGACTACTCTAATAAAAAGTGTGTATGTCAATTTAAAATAAGATAGTTATATTATAAAAAAGACGTACACTATAAGACTGGCTCAACAACATAATACATAAGGCAGGTACAATGACATTGTCAGGCAAAGAAGTTGAATGAGTTACCAAATTCAAACCAATCTATGTGTCCTCGCTTTTTAAAAGATATTCTTATATAGTCAAATTACAATTTTTTAAAAATAATTCAATTTGGATTCAATACTTATTTTGAATCTTAAATTATTTTTTTCTTCTCTTTTTTTTCTCCAATTATTGAATTAGCGAGGAATTGACTTATCTATTGACGGAACGACAATCTTGAATTTTTGATTGCCACAATCATATAAATTAGCAATTCTCATTTTATAATAAATTTTATATAATAGACTAAGAAAGCAACTTAATGGAGAAATAAATGAACCGAAACTTACTATATGGTTTATTTTTATCTGAGATAGTGAAATAATCGAATTTTTTCGAATAGCACACAAATTGGCCTTGCATAACTATTTCTATTTATTTTTAAAAAAACAATAGGGAGGAGACACCAAAAATGAAAAAAAATGGCGGGATAGAGAAGGCGTTAGAACCGGTGTGGTCTTCTCTTCAAAATTAATTTATTTTAGTGTGTGTAATATATATATTATAAAGGTCGCATTCAACCACATCACCATCCTATACTCCTCAATTTTTGCTCCAACGCCCCTTCAAAGTCTTCTTCCCCTCAACCAATTTTCTACGTTTACTTTTTTTTTGGTTAAAAAAATTGATTGTCAGAAGCATGATCCAGAAGAGAAGCAACCGAATTAGATTGAATAGGAACAATTAAAAATGGGTAGTTACAATTATTACAAAGTGTTGGGATGTTTTAATCGCAAGTTTAAGATCAGCGAGACGGGTCCACCGCCGGACGTTAGCAATGCATTTTCTTTGTATACCGAAAAAGGGAGTCATATGACAGGGGACCAATTGGGACGTTTTATGGCTGAGTATCAAGGTGAAAAAGAGTGCACCGTCAATGATGCTGAACAAATTATACAGGAAGTTGTTAATCGCCGGCATCATCTCACCAAGTATACTAAGAATGCACATTCATTTGAACTCGAAGATTTCTTCTATTATTTATTTCAGGATGATCTAAATGCCCCTATTAAATCTCAGGTTTCTTCCCTATCCATGATTTCATTGGGTTATGTTGTCATTCTAGTTTTAGGATGCTGAAATTCTACTAATAATTCCACTGATGTGTCTTAATTTAATGAAAAATGGGAAATGATTGTCAACAGTCTGCTAGGACCGATGGTTTCATAAGGGCTAATGATTGAGGGTCTTTTTTTTTTTAATGTGTATATATATATATATATATATATATATAGTTGATGTTGAACCCTCCGTATGTTTATTTCTTCATATTTTGAACCCTAAATGAAAATTGTGGCATTGGCAATGGACATCACTAATTAAAGCCATTGAAAGTTGAAGTGCAATGCCATTTGTTGACAAATCAATTTCCTAATGGAAGAAATGCTGGTGTTTACTTAGCTCGATTGTATCAAGTGGTCAAAGTAACTACCCTACCGGTTGCTCTAAGGTGAAGATTCATGCGCGGGTGGTGATCAAATTCTGATACTTACGCAATTATCAATACATTATCCCGAAGTAAAAGCATATATAAAAGGAAGAACAGAATAGCAAAATGTAATTTGAAAGCCTTACAAAATGGCTCTCTAAAATCCCACCCCAGTCGCTCTTCTTTTTACTCTATGGTGCTTATTGCCCCTACTTGCCCCTAGCAACATGGTTGTCCTAGGTTAGGAGTGGATGATGGTCAAATAATGAATAGAAACTAATGGAAATACTTTTCTTTCTTTTGTGTTTGTCCTCTTGATCACTAAGGGATGGACGTGTCCATTCAATGACTTTCTTGGCCATTCCTTTTTTTACTTGTTCTTGTGGCTTGAGAGTTAATCGCATGAGAGAGTAAAGTAAGAGACTAATAAGAGAAATGGGCTTTGATCTGGGCCAGATTTCCTCTTTGAAGGGGACAAGAGTGAGTATGAATATTGAAACAACAGAAACTATATCTTGAGCAATATGTCGCAAAAGGGAAAGGATGAGCATTTCTATGTATTTTTTGGTGAAAAATGCCACAACACCTTAGAAACTGAATTTTTGTTAGGACTGACACTTTGGAAACCCAACCCTGCATAGATTTATTAGCTTAAGTTTCTTTCTCTACATAGATCAAGTTTTATTTCGACAGGGAGGAATTTGTCTGTCTTGAGGCTTGTGCCTTTTTATTTTTTATTTTTATAGCTGTAGATGTGAAAAGGTTGACAATAAAAGTGTACAAATTTTGCAGTACTGCACATGAACTTTATTAACACCCTTCCTTTTAACTTTTAAATCATTGGGGTTAGTGATTTCAAGTTTTGAATTCCTTGTGCCATGTATATTTGTTGTTTATGCAGAATGACTAGAAATTACATGTAGATTTACTTGGACAACTTATGTCATTCCAGGTACATCATGATATGAATGCTCCATTGCAACATTATTTCATTTATACAGGTCACAATTCCTACCTTACTGGAAATCAACTGAGCAGCGATTGTAGTGAAATTCCAATCATTAGAGCTCTGGAAAGAGGTGTGCGGGGAATAGAGCTGGATTTATGGCCAAATTCAGCAAAAGATAATGTGCATGTTCTTCATGGAAGGTAGGATATGCTCTATCACTAATTTTTAAAGTACTATTGAAGAAATCTTGACTTTGTAGAAGCAAAAAGTGTGGTAAAACCTCTGGAGATCTTCAAACTCATCCTACAACCCTCTAAGTCTTGATATTAGTGTGATCCATTTTCCTCTACTTAATTGTAACCAACAAAAAGATTGAAGATGACAGGAAGTTATTATCAATCAAATGAATGTGGATTGAAGAGTTAAGCTTTTTAGATGTTTGTGTTAGAATAGAAATATGGATTTATCAAATATCAAATCCTTTGGAGTACCTCTTAAGTTTAAGAGTAACTTATCCATTATCACTTACTGTAATTAAAGTAATTTTAAGATCCATTATCACTTATTGTTATGATCATTTCCAGGACCCTGACAACGCCCGTGCCGCTCCTTACATGCTTAAGATCCATTAGGGACCATGCATTTATTAAATCTCCTTATCCTGTCATAATTACGTTGGAAGACCACTTGACGCCAGACCTTCAAGCAAAAGTTGCAGAGGTTAGAGTTGGTTGCCCTTTTTTGTCAACATTTTTGAGATTATATATAATATTTACTCTACTATTAACTCCTTTCCTTTCACGCACCCCATTTTCTTCCTCTAGGCGGTTATCCAAGTCTTTGGGGAGATGCTGTATTATCCTAGGTCAGAATGCTTAGAGGAATTTCCTTCACCTGAAGAGCTTAAGCATCGGATTATTCTTTCTACCAAACCACCCAAAGAGTATCTTGGGTCAAAGCATCACCCAGACATAGAAAGTGGATCTCCTGTGAAGAAAGATTCAGTTGAAGGGGACATTTTGGTAAAGGAGACTTCAGAAGTTAAAACAGAAGGACATGAAGCTAATTATAGGGTAAAACAATGTTAATACAGTCTTTCATTCTCTTTCTTTCAGTAGGATAATCTCCTTTTCTTAACTGACATATATTCAGAATGATACTGATCAAGATGATAAAGATGGTGATACCTCCAACTACCAAGCATCAGAGCAAGGAGTACCTCATTACAAGCGTCTGACAGCACTTCATGGTGGGAAAGCCAATAGTGATTTGAAGCATGAACTAATGCCAGAAGATCTTAAACATCAAACAGTTCATGCTACCAAACCACCCAGAGAAGATCCTGACCTGAAGCATGGCAGAGACAAAGAAAATGCAACTATGGTGAGGAAAGATTCAGTTGAAAGGGATGCTTTGGTCAAGGATACGTCAGAAATTATAGTCAAAGAACATGAAGCTGATGAGAGGGTAAAAGTCATAAAACAGTTTTAAAACTCTGTGTTTCTTTTTGAATGCTAATCTACTTTTTCCTGGCATTTCCAGAAAGTTATGGATCAAGATGACAACGATAGTGATCCCTCAAACCATCGATCATCCCAGCTAGGAGGACCTCACTACAAGCGCATGGTAGCAATGCATGCTGGAAAGGCAAATTATGACTTGAATAATGCACAAATACCTGAAGAGCTTAAGAATGAAACTCCTCCGTCTCCCAAGCCGCCCAAAGAATATGTTGAGTCAAAGCATCAGAAAGACAGAGAAAGTGCATCGCCAGTCGGAAAAGATTCTGTTGGAAATGACCTAGTGGTTAAGGAAACTTCAGAAATTAAAGCAAAACACGAAGCTCATGAGAGGGTAAATTAAACAACTTGAAAATCTCTCTGATCTTTTTTTTGGCAATCTGATCTTCTTATCTCTGGTATTTTTCAGAGTGATATAGATCAAGATGACCTAGGAAGTGATCACTTTGACTGTCGGTCATCGCCGCAAGGAGCACCTCAGTACAAGCGCCTGGTAGCAATTAATGCTGGGAAAGCAGAATGTGGCTCGAGGAATTCACCAACACCTCAAGAGCTTAAGCATCACAGAAGTAGAGAAAGGAATTCACTTCAAGACTTACTGGTCAAGGATACTTCAAAAATCTTAGAAGAAGGACAAGAAACTGATGAGAGGGTAAAGCAGCATTGGAACAGTCTCTTCGATATCCTTCTTTTGGCATGCTAATCCTTTTTTCTGGAATTTCTCAGAGTGATACTGATCAAGACGATGAAGATAATGATACCTCCAACAACCAATCATCCCAGAAAGGAGCACCCCAATACAAGCGTTTGATAGCAATTCGTGCTGGGAAGGCAAAACATGGGGTGAAGCGTGCACTAAAAGATGAGGTTATTAAATTCAATCGTCTAAGTTTGGATGAACATGCACTTGAAAAAGCTGCAACAAATAATGGAAAGGATTTGGTCAGGTATTTAGTTCTTAATCAACTAATATGCAACCATTGACAAGACTACTCTATCGTCTAACCTTTTCACCATTTGAGTTTTTCTCTGCTTCTTCTATTTGCTAGGTTCACTCAAAGAAATATTCTGAGGGTGTTTCCGAAGGGAACACGAGTTACCTCCTCAAATTTTAAACCTATGATTGGATGGATGCATGGAGCTCAGATGGTTGCATTCAACATGCAGGTAACTGGTGCATGCATGTTCTTCTCCCCGAGTTTATTTCTGCCTTTTGTGTTGTATTATTTTTTAATTGCACAATCTCGCTTGATCCTAGTGAGACAATACTTAGAAATACCCGTTATATCATTTCAATCTACCCTGTACCACAATGTTTAAATTTCCCCGTTATCATTTCCTTCCGTTCTGCAACTTTTTGGATTTTGTTACTTTTCTTTCTTTAATCTCTACCTTGGAGGATTATTTCTGATTAATTGATGAAGAAATTTATTTAAAAATTATAAGGTGATGAATATAATACATAGGATTAAATTAGGATCTCTTCACTTATACAAGGTTTATATGGATACATTTCATATGCACTAATATCAGGTATCAGTGTGTGCTCTGTTGGCAGTTCTTGGGAAGGCTGGTCGATCATGTAAAATTGACATCAAATTGAGCAAATACATTTTGAGCTGACCAATGGATACTATTTACTGCAGACCATTGATCAAAATTTTTCGAAAAAATAGAAAACAAATGAATTTGAATATGATGCAACAGATAATTCTGTCTGTTTTGATCGCTGTTAGCAACTTTTTTTTTTTATCAATTTGATTCTTTATATTCTGTCTAATTGCTATTTTAAATTGCATACGATAGGGATATGGGAAATCACTCTGGATTATGCATGGGATGTTTAGGTCTAACGGAGGCTGTGGCTATGTACGAAAGCCTAGTTTTCTCATGGAAAGAGGACCATGTAATGAACTATTTGATCCCAAAGTGACATTGCCGGTGAAGAAAACTTTAAGGGTAAATAAAATGTGTGATTTAGAGACATAACAAACTTCAAGCTTATGTGATGATAATTCCAAAAGTATGATCTTCTTTTGCAGGTCAGAGTATACTTGGGAGATGGATGGCGCATGGATTTCAGCCACACGCACTTTGATGCCTTTTCTCCCCCAGACTTCTACACAAAGGTTAGTTGGGTTATGTTGATGGCGCTATTTGGTGCGACTCATTTTATTGCATAATTAAGCACTCATCATGGCTAACCATGTTTTGGATGGCCAGGTGTTGGTTAGATCTTATCAGATTTTTCCTTGAGCATTTCAAATGATATATTCAAACCAGATTTTTCATTGAGTATATATGTTCAAACCAGTTTTTCTTCCATTGAGTGTCTCGAAGTGATATATTAGTTAAATTCAAGTAGCTCGTGCAATGTGGGAATTGTGGCCTTAATCAATAATTCATTGAATTGGATAGTTGTTACATTACTTACTACCAAGTTATCAACATAATAGTCATGACACAAGTGAGCTAGGTATAATTGCTGGAGTTAACAAAACGTACTCTACGCATTCATACTCAAAAGATGACCTGAAGAGAAATTCGTTGATCAGCCAGATCTCATGACATGTCGTGCCATTCTTTTTCTTTTTATGTATAATAATTTATAGCCTTCCTCTGGTCGCCTTTGCACTATACAAAGTAGTGCTGTATATTCAATGAAGTTTCATGAATTTTTAAATGCTGTATTGACCTTCAATGAATATGAATGGCAGCTATATATAATTGGAGTTCCAGCAGATGCTGCAAAGAGTAAGACCAGAATAATAGAGGATGATTGGGGTCCTATATGGGGAGAAGAGTTTAAATTCCCCTTGACAGTGCCAGAGCTGGCTTTGCTTCGGATTGAAGTACGAGAATATGACATGTCAGATAAGGATGATTTTGGAGGCCAGACATGTTTGCCTGTTTCAGAGTTGAGACCTGGAATCCGAGCAGTCCCTCTCTATGACAAGAAGGGTGAAAAACTTAAATCTGTTAGGCTGCTTATGCAATTTCGATTCATCTGAGGTGCAATTTCGTACTTTTTCTTGGTAGGATTTTGTTCTTGTATATCCATCGAGGGATTCTCGCACATCCAGTTCTTTTTGTACAATGGATGTGAAGTTACTGTATTAGAAAGGGAAAGAAAAACTTCAAGGATGAAGTTGTTGATTGAGTCTCTGACATTGTTTCTCAACTATTTCCCAGTCAGTTAGTGAGAAAATTTGTGTGGATTATGTTCAATTGACGTCGAGGATATAGCACTAAAGCAGAATGAGTTAACCTACAAGGTGAAAACTTAGAACTGTAGTTTTGCTAGAGTCTTAACTCTTGAGACAGATTTCAGGTTCATTATTTCAATTTTCAAGACATTTCTCCAACTTGCAGCATAGAGTTCATTGCAAATTTAAGCAAATTACATACTGCATGACAATTCCTGTAGTATTATTCATTATCAAAAAGTCATATATTATTATTATTCATCACGTAACAACCTCTACACGATAACCTTATAACAATCACAATATTGTAATCTCGCACAACTATGATTCATCAAAATATCAAATGATTTGTTAGACAATATTAATATATTAAAATAAAATCAATCACCCAGGGCCAGTTGGTTTGAGGGATAAAAAAAATAAATTTTGCTATACAACTCTGCATTTCTTATTCTATATTTGATTTTCAGCATAAAACAATGTTCCGTATTATTATAATGTGTCACTTCATCATTAACGCGGTGTTTATTTTTTTATATTAAATTCTACGTATCTTATACGCACTTAAAATATATATATATATATATATATATATATATATATATATATATATATATATATTATTTACTTGACATGCCTATTAAAAAATATATTTTATTAATTGATTAAGCAAATTTTCCTCCTATTAATTGATAGGATCTCAAATATATTTATTCATAACAAACAAATAAATTATTCTTTCTTAATTTTTCACAAAAAGTAAGGAAATATTTATAAGTAAATAGAAATAGTGGGAGTGTCTGTTATATTTTTTTAGATTCATGGAATATGTCATTTTGTAATAGAATACTTTTTAGTTTTTACATATTTTATAACTGGTTGTTACATAAGATTTATAATAGACACCCTTCCTCTGACTACCATGGTTGATAATCTAATAGAGGTTTAAGTCATCGATTGTCAATTAAAGTTATTTGCATGAATCACTTAGATATTTTAATTATGACTTATATTTATTGTATATTTAAATTGTTTAATATATATATATATATATATATTAAACACAAAATGTTAATATGATAAAAATTGTGTTCTGTACTTCCCTTAAGTGCGTGATAAAATTCAAAATAGTATCTTTTTTTATTTTACATTTTTTCTTCTTTTAGTTGAAATTATAACTAACTTAAAAATATTTTTCTTTTTTCCCTTAGACCTTTTTCAAAAAAAAAAAGCACCACCACCTACCTATCATCTTCTTCATAACTTAGTTTGTTAAACTTTCTTCATTTTATTTTCAACATTATTTTTCTTTCTTTTTATATAAAAAGAATATTCTTTCTTCCAAGTATGCAATATTCAGATTTGAAAGATAATAAGACTTTCTTTCATATGATTTATTTTAGATCTCATAAAAATAAGAAAAAAAATATAAAGAAGAAGAAAAAAGATAACTGATTTTTACGTATAAAAAGGGTTAGCCGATATTTATTTATCACAATTTTTAACAAAGGTTTTACTCAAACTCATATATAAATCCATTAAATTAATCAAAAATGATATTAAAAAATTTGAAAGAATTAGTTTTTGAGCTATCAATTTCATTTTGTCATCCATGTAGAAATGAATGGTTCTACAAAATTTTCTTTCTTCACTCTTAGTGTGTGCGCGCGCGCGCGCGTGTATATATATATATATATATATATATATATATATATAAAAGTTAATCTTCAAGTTGTTTGAAAAGATTAGGTTTTGTAATTTGAGAAAGAATGTGTTTTGGAAAGAAGATGAAGATGAAGGTGAAAGGGGGTTGGGTTGGGTATAATAGGCTGACATTTTCATTTTTTTTCTTTTTCTTTTTAAAAAATAGATATAAAATGTGTTTGAAATAATTTTAAATAATTTTTTAAATAATTTTCAGAGTCAATACCACATGTTATTTTTTAATTAGCCGTTTTGCCACATTATCATAAGTGTATCACACACTCTTCACTTTTTTTGTTGAATATAAAAAAAAAAGCCTAAATAGGAATTATTTTTGAATAGATAAAAGAGTTTAATGGTTACTAATTTTAATTAAGATGTCTAAGTAAATTGTACGAATAACTTTAAGCGATTGCTAACAACTTAAACCTTTAATATAAGTATATGCTTATCATGTCGACAAGTATGCTGCATGTTAATCCTAAAACATGGTGGAACAAATGCTCACGACATTCAAGTGGGAATAAATGATGAGAGAAGCCTCTAGGTAGGGACATTAGGAAATTCTACCATTTTTATTATAATCAAATAATATACTAATTTAATACTCCCTAATTTAAAATATGTTATTAGTTTTTTTTTCATAATTTAAAATATGTGAATTGTTCAAAATTGAATTTTGGATGAAAATCATTCCTAAAGTATAATTCAAACTTAAGGCACATCGTTATGGTATAAATGTGAATAAAACATTCTTTAATCGTCCTAAACTTAGCAATAATAATTTTTTTAAAAACTTTTGTTAAAAAGCTAACAAATGATATAAAAAAACATGTGAAAAATGATCAAAATGATCCTTCATCTATGAGGGTTGCTTTATGTTGATCCTTAATATATTACACATGATCTATGTGGTCCTTAAAGTATCTGAAAGGATGATCATTTTAGTCCTTTAACCCTAAAACTAACAAAAAAAAAGAAGAAAAGCTTTAAATAATCTGTTAGATTTAACAGATTTGCTTTCTTTCATCAACACCATAGACCCTTCTCCTCAACTTCTTTCTTTCGACATTTGAGGTCATGCTCTTTATTCTCATAAGAAAAATAATAAACACCACTCATTTCTCATCTCCATCTAAACAAAATTTTTAAAAGCTTCCATTTTCATAGATAAAGAAGAATAAGAAAATCAAAATCATTAAAACAAATGTAAACTAAGTAAGCATTTACGAGGAGGATATAACTTTTGTTTCATATAATCCTTTTCAAAACTACTATTTTTAAGTCATTTTTATTTTATTTTTAAAATTAAAGGATAAATACTGAACATACAGAGGTAGAAAACAAAAATCACAAATATTCTTTTAAAATTTGAAGAAGCTTTTGTGTGCATAGAAAATTTTGACAGCAGAAATTATATAAGAAATGAAAAAAAAACGAAGGAGAAGAAATTAATGCGCAAGAGAGATGGAGGAAGAAAGGGCCACTAACTATGGGACCCACAGTTAAATTTACCATTGTTTTCAGTTTGTTTTTAGGGCTAAGGACCAAAATGGTCCTCCTTTATAGCACATTAAGGACCATATATATCACATGGAATATATTAAGGATCAACACAAAGCAACCCTCATAGATGAATGACCATTTTGATCATTTTCTCGACCTTTTTCTCTCAGTATTATTTTCCTTATATGTGTTTAAGTGCATTGCCTGTGTTGCTCTTAGTCGATTTTCTTATGTTTTGCCCAAAAGAATTTACTGAATTTTCCTAGTGAGTTTTTTGCTATTTACTATTTGGTTTACCAAAATATTTTTTCTTGTGTTTTACTACTAATTAACTAGTTTCACTGTTGTATTGCTGATTGTTGAGATTCAACAATGGTGAATCAAGGTTAAAGATTCACTGATGAACTAGAGAGAAAACTGTAAAATTGATTTATGAAAAAATGAATGTATTGATACACAATATTGGCACTATGCTATTTATAGTGTATTTACTTATAACCTTCTAGTCTAGTTAATCTAACTCAACCATAGTTAACTTTAACTAACATTGTAACAAACTCTTCAACTAACTTTTCCAGTTTCACTATTTATAATAACTAATTTATGGCTTCACTATTTATAACAACCCTCCTCAAGCTGGTGACTGATATATGTCTTTAAGTCCCACCTTGGATATTAGATATGAGTGTGAAGCTTTACATAGACCCTTTGTAAGTAAATCTTGAGTTGCTCTTTCGTGGATACATGATGAGTTGTTATCATTCCGTTGAGCAAGTTTTCTCTGATGAAATAACAGTCAATATCAAAGTGTTTAGTTCTCTCGTGAAAAATAGTATTGGCTGCAATTTGTATTGCAACCTTGCCGTCACAAAATAGATCAACTGGTTGCTTAATCTTCACTCCCAGTTCACTGCATAAGCCAATGAGTCAAGTAATCTCAGCTACTGAAGATGCCATGCTTCTAAACTCTACTTCTGCAGAACTTCTTGCTACACTCTCTTGTTTCTTCAACTTCCATAATATAAGAGCATCACCAAACCTCACTAAGTATCTAGTAAGCAATCTTCTTGTCTGTAAGCAAGTAACCCAGTCTGAGTCACAATAGACTGTTAACAACTTTGAACTATGTGAAGGCATGAACAGACCCAATCCAGGTGATGACTTTATATACTTGACTACCCTTACTGCAACTTCCATGTGGGATTCTTTAGGAGCATGTACTGACTTAACACTTGCACTGCAAACGAAATATCCACTCTGGTCATTGTTAGCTATAGTAACCTACCCACAAGCCTTTGATATTTGCTATATGTATCTTGTGCATGTGAATCATACTCAATAGATGTTAATCTCATATTAGGATCTAGTGGTGTATGGACTGGTTTAGCACCACTTAACCCCATTTTTGAGATAAGTTCCAATGTATATTTGCACTAACTCATGACATATCCCTCCTTAGTTCTAGCAAATTCAATTCCTAGGAAGAACTTTAGTTCTCCTAAATCCTTCATTTTGAACCTAAGTTTAAGATCAATTCTGGTCTTGACTATCAACTTACTGCAACTTTCAGTTACTAACAGATCATCTACATATATTAGGACCACTATTAACTCTTTGCCCTCTTTCTAGTGAATAGGGAATAATCATAGTGACTTTGAATGAATCCAGTTGTAGTAATGCTTCAATCAATTTAAGATTCCATTATCTAGGTACTTGTTTAAATTCATAAAGTGATTTATGCAATTTGCGACTTTTCCAGACTTCCCCGTCTGCTAAAACCAGGAGGAATAACCATATAAACATCCTCAAGAAGATCACCTTGAAAGACATTGTGGACATCCATGTAGAAGATAGGCCATTGCTGAGCAGTTTCTATGGCTACAACTGATCTCACTGTAACCATGTAACCATCTTAATTACAGGCGAAAAAGTGTCTGAGTAGTCCAACCCTTCATGCTGGTGAAACCCCTTAGCAACTAACCTAGCTTTGTACCTCTCAATAGCACCTGAAGCCAAATACTTCATTTTATAAACCCATTTGGAGCCAATGGGATGTTTTCCTGGAGGAAAATCAGTGATACTTCATGTATGGTTCTCTTCTAAAGTAGTGATCTCATCATGCATAGCTTTAACCCATAATGGATCAAGAGAAGCTTCATGAAATGATCTAGGTTTTGAGATACTAGAATAGGCTGCTAAAGCAATACTATACTTAGAAGACAAACAATGGTAGCTAACACGATTTGATAAAGGGTAGAGACAAGAGGATTTGGGTTTCGAAAGAAGATAGTCCTGATGCCAGTGCAATGACCCATAAAATTTATTTTCGAAAATATTTGAGTTATTTGTTGATTTTAATTATTTAGTTGATGGTTAATTTTAAATAATTAATAATTTTTAGTTGATGGCTTATTGGCTAAGTCCATAATTTATTTTAAGACCCTATACTATTTGGCCCATATAAATAAAAATAACATAATAGAATTTGTCACTTTCAATACCTAATTAATTTAGAAAAGAAAATAAGAGATAAAAGAAGAACGAGAAGAAGAATGCTTGTGGCTGATGAAAAACAAAATGGAAAACCTCGAAGAAATCAAGTAAGTGTTGTTCGATCTAATTAGTGTAATTTGTTTGTGTGTTGTTGTTTGAAAGTTTAAGAAAAATACAAAAGAGTTGTCGTTAGTATTGTTGGGCGTTAAACAGAAAGCAAAAGGGAATGGAATTGGGGATAAATGTTCAAGTTGAGTCAAAATAAATAATATAATATAGTTTTTAGTGGTATAATGTCATGTATGATTTAGTTAGCCAATTAGCATGTGGCGTGGATGAGCGGTAAGGAAAAATTTCCATCAAATGGCTTTCTGTCATTACTTGGGTTTGTTTCTTTTCGTTATTATTTTTATTATAACATGATAATTCCAAGTTTTGATATAATGAGATAGATAATTAATTATTAAGTCTATTATATTATATGAAAATTGTTAGGATGGTATTATTTAGAGAGATTTGAAATTTAACTCTAGGTTTGAAACATAGAAAATATGATAATTGAAATGTTAATTGGCATAAAAATTGGGAGTTGGATTATAAATTGGGATAAGTTTTGGGTCTAAGTTATACCTATGGTAATATGAGTGTTGTTAGTTCAAAATCTTATTGTGATTATTAATGTGAATAGATTGCTTTGAGTTTAAAGTTCAAGAAACCAGGAAGGTTCGAGTTTAGAAGTGAATTCTTGACTGATTGAGGCAAGTGGATTTCTAAACTCTTGTTAAGTGTATAAAATGCGTGTATTTCTTTGTGGTATATGTTTGGGAGTAACGGGATCAGTGATGCATTGACTTGTCCACATTGATTATTTCTAATGATTAAAAAAAAGGGATAACAAAGGACAATGTGATTAATTGTTTATGTGTGATGTGTTGAGAAAAGGTTGAAGGCTTATTGAATCATTGTTGATGTGATTCCATGTTTGTGTGGTTGTGAACTGTGCAATGTTACGAAAATGGTCATCTCCTCATTATTTATGTGAACTTGTCATCTGCATTATTATGAGGCATTGGTTGTGACTAGTGTTATGTGCACTGAGAAAGAATGAGTACTTAAGAGGATGTACCATTTCGAGGGACGTATTGCGCGCCGCGATGGATACTATATTTTTCGAGGGACGTATCGCGCGCCGCGATGGATACTATATTTTTCGAGGGACGTATCGCGCGCCACGATGGTTACTAATATCGAGGGTTGTGTCGTGCACCGTGAAAGATGCATGGACAGATATGTCCCCCATGGGTCCCGGACTGAGGGACAACGGGTGTGTATCACTAGGTCAGACATGCATCGTTATACTTGACATTGCATTCCATTGCATTGCACATACTTATCATTAGTGAACTTGATATCGTGTTTTGGTGATCTTCTGATTGTCTTTCTGTGGAACTTGTGATTGATCAATATTGAGCTTGTTATTGCAGATATGTAATATGTTGAAGTATTGTTGTTGAGGATATGTAATTTGTTAAAGTGTTGTTGTCGAGGATATGTAATTTGTCTAAGTGTTCTTGTTGAGCTACGTTCTATGTAAACTGTGAGGTGTTAGGTTGGGCTGATGTTTATGCAGGTTGTAGTTGTGGAAGTTCGGTTGGGGGTGGTAGGAGTACCCGTATTTCATCCCCTTAGCTTGTGTTTAGAGGTTTACTTGCTGAGTACCGTGTGGTTCGGTACTCACCCCTTGCTTCTACAATTTTTTGTAGGTTACTAGCCCGGAGTGGTTCGACAATTTGAAGTTAAATGTTCAAAGAGTTGGATAGATAATGAATAGTGTAACCTTGAAAAATACCGTTGATATATTTGTCATAACATTAATGGGTTGCTTAGCGAATGATGTTGCATCAATTGAGGTACCTCTTTTGTGGTTCCATAGACTGAGTGTATACCAAAGAAAGTCATGATATGACTATTATAATGGTACTGATAGGTACTTGGCTAGATATATGGAATGTGTTAAATATTTTATCGACATATCCTACGAAAGAATACATATAGCTTGGCTAGATATGGAACGAATTTGATATTATTTTAAAGCTATTAAATAGGTAGAAATGTGTAACCTATTTGGATATGATCCTCGGTAGGTATGATATGTTCTAGTGGTGGATGTAACGGACTTTCACGATGTGGTACTAGTGGTATATGAAAACAGAAATGTGTATTGTTAAACATGAATACTAACTACATAAGGAGTTATAAGTTGTATCACATGCTCATATAATGAGATTCGATGTTAAATTCATATTTGGGAAACCAACTAGTTACTATGGACGCTTGAGTTAAGCATTTTTATAAGGAAACTTTTAATGGTGGATCTTTAATACAATATTAATGTGTTTAGGTTATACAGTGTATCTTGAAGATTTTTAAATGAGTGGTTATTTCATTATAAATTCCATAGAAGTGGACTGATATTAGGATGACCAGTTTATAGGTAAAATAAGTCCCATCGAATATACTTGTGGGAAGGTAATTTAAAATTTTAGTAAGGAAGTGTGTATAAATTGAGTGATTCTCTTAGATGGTTGGCATAACTATGTTTGGGAAGTTATGTTGATGGCGAGGTTTGATTTGTGGTGATGGCAAGGCCTAACTAAGCAAGATGCTAATAAGGTTTTCTCATAAATTATGCTTGAAATAAAACTATATGGTAAGGTTTGTTGGTTAAAAGAACTTTGTATGGTAATGATGACTTTTGAGTATATAAGATTATGATTGAATACTATTCGGTAAGTAGTGTAATTTTTATAAAAAGTTGTATGAGGTGTTGGGACACTACTTGAATAGAATTGAAAGGAGTTAGAGCTATAATGAAAAGAATTAGTGGTATGTAGTTTAACTTTTTAGTGCAGGAGAGAGCTAGGATATTTACTCTAATTACAAGGGTTAGAGATGTATTTTCAGTGAAAATTTGGGGAATTGAGTTCAGGGACTCGTGGTTCCGTCTGTTTTGCTTTAGTTTGGTGATAATGTTATGTGGCATTCATATATGTTAAAGACTATTTGATAAAATTTGAGAAAAAAAATGTACAAACAGTCATCTACATTTGATTTTTTTATCGAAGGATATTATAAGGTCGCTAGAGAGGCGATATATGATATGCTATGATACATGAATTCATAAAATCTTTAATATATGAATTAATGTTCATAGATAAAGAGATTGGGTTACACAGTTGGGTCCAAAATTCAAGTATTTCATTGTGAGTTTGGGTTTGTTGTAGTGTATTTCATCAAGGTATGAAATCGGTAAGGTAAGAAATGATTGATTACATTGGGTATTGAGCATTTGGAAGGACTTGTGCATGATTTAAGTCGTAAAATTAATTCCTTTTGATTGTAAAGAATCTAAGCGAAGGTTTCACACAAGGTTTTGGTTTAGAGTATAAAGTTAAATTTTATGGATTATTGTTCAATTATTAAGTGAGTCAACGAAAGAAATAAAATTTGGGTGTATTAAAGAGTTCAAGATATCTAAAAATTTTCATTATGAAAGAA
This sequence comes from Solanum lycopersicum, assembly GCF_036512215.1. NCBI lineage: Eukaryota > Viridiplantae > Streptophyta > Magnoliopsida > Solanales > Solanaceae > Solanum > Solanum lycopersicum. Next base: position 54,711,260 of record NC_090802.1, on the reverse strand, counting down.
TTTAAGAGATGTAAAGGAGTAAGACCTCTTATATAGATTTTTGGTTTGAAATGAAGGTTGTATAAATTTTCATATATAAGTTCTCGGACTATGAATGTTAATTGGTCTAATGTAGACTTGTTAAGGTTCTATCAACGATTTTTATAAAGATGGAGTTTTAGTTTGGGTGACAAGTAATTATGTGTGAAAGATTTTATGTGAATATGTCGATCTAGATTATTCAAAACATAATAGGTAACTTATGAATTTTCAACGGTGTGGACCTACCATTCTACATGGTTAATGAGAAATTTAAGGGAATTGAAACTACTTTGTTGATGCGACTATACAGACTATTATGAGTTGTCACATAGACATTTAATGGTGAACAAAGGTTAGTGCTCATAGTATATAGAATTAATGAGGTGACCAAGAATTTTTCTAAATTATTACATAAGGTAGATGATGGTTCTAATGGTAGTTGAAACTTGATTGGTAAAATATTTCGCACAATTGATATTTGATGTGATTCAATAGTTTGATCTCGATGAATAGTACACTCAGATTTGTGTGAGACCTGAATCTATAATGAAATGACTACATAAAAAGAGGAGTCATATTTTGAAATTTTTAGAGATGACACTGTGCTTTGTAAGAAGACTTTGATATTAATAGCGGGTTGAGAGTGAAGAAATTATTAGTATGGTTGGATTGATTTGTTAGTATTAAGAATTGTCACTTTTGTTATAGTACTATGATAGTATGTAGAGTTTGATAAATTGAATATATAAAAAAATTGTAATGGAGATCAGACTGGTTGATTTTGGGTGGCTAAAAATAATAATAATTAAGGGATGGAGTCAGATGAATGAAATTTTATTTATATAGGACCAATGGAAGGAGTTTCTTGTGTTATTCGACCTTGCTTCTGTATATTCTTATGTGACCACCTAGTTCGTTCTAGACATGATTTAGAGTATAATTCACTACCTATATCACTTGGCTTTAAGTTCAATGTCTGAAATCCTAGTGGTGGATCAGATATACCAATCTTGTGATGTCCTTTTGATGTGTAGAATGCTTAAGTAGATTTGGTGACTTCGGTTATGACATATTTGGTGTTGTTTGGAAAAGTATAGATATACCACTATGTATATACATGTACGACCTCGCTTATAAGAACTTATAGAAGAGCTTCCATGAATAGCTATAGCTATTCGATTGTGTTCTTAAATGTTCTGCATCCTAGAGTGTAACCCTTGTTGAGTGTTTACTAGATCTTGTTCTTCTTTGAATTATATATGTTTGATTCTCCCTTGATGGGTACCCGATGTCTAAAGATCAGAATTTTATAACTTAAATTTGTATAAAGATTGTATTGTGAAAAGAAAATCTTGATAAGATCTGTGATGGTTGGTTAAAGTTAACTTTTGGTTGTAGCCAGTCTCGATTAAGAATGTTATCTTGGTTGTGTGAGAAAAGACTCATCATGATGGATGCGATATGGTCTAATGGGTTTCACTTTTGGTTGAGTTCATGGGTTACTTTGTGGCTTAATAATCACTCCTAATTAATAGATATTCCAAAGTTTGAATCGAAAAATTCAATTCTTAGTAGTTAATCTTAACTGAATGGTCTTAAGGTGGAGTTCACTTTGAGAGATGAACCATGATTAGTAGACCATGACTTAGAACTTTTGATAATGTGGTTATTCATCCTTCTTCTTCCTTATATTCGGGGACAAACATGATTTTTAGTGGTGGATAATGTAATGACCCATAAAAATTATTTTCGAAAATATTTGAGTTATTTGTTGATTTTAATTATTTAGTTGATGGTTAATTTTAAATAATTAATAATTTTTAATTGATGGCTTATTGGCTAAGTCCATAATTTATTTTAAGACCCTATACTATTTGGCCCATATAAATAAAAATAACATAATAGAATTTGTCACTTTCTATACCTAATTAATTTAGAAAAGAATATAAGAGATAAAAGAAGAACGAGAAGAAGAATACTTGCGGCTGATGAAAAAGAAAATGGAAAACCTCGAAGAAATCAAGTAAGTGTTGTTCGATCTAATTAGTGTAGTTTGTTTGTGTGTTTTTGTTTGAAAGTTTAAGAAAAATACAAAAGAGTTGTCATTAGTATTGTTGGGCGTTAAACAGAAAAGGGAATGGAATTGGGATAAATGTTAAAGTTGAGTCAAAATAAATAATATAATATAGTTTTTAGTGGTATAATGTAACGTATGATTTAGTTAGCCAATTAGCATGTGGCGTGGATGAGCGGTAAGGAAAAATTCCCATCAAATGGCTTTCTGTCATTACTTGGGTTTGTTTCTTTTCGTTATTATTTTTATTATAACATGATAATTCCAAGTTTTGATATAATGAGATAGGTAATTTATTATTAAGTCTATTATATTATATGAAAATTGTTAGGATGGTATTATTTAGAGAGATCTGAAATTTAACTCTAGGTTTGAAACTTAGAAAATATGATAATTGAAATGTTAATTGGCATAAAAATTAGGAGTTGGATTATAAATACGGATAAGTTTTAAGGTCTAGGCTATACCTATGGTAATATGAGTGTTGTTAGTTCAAAATCTTATTGTGATTATTAATGTGAATAGATTGATTTGAGTTTGAAGTTCAAGAAGCCAGGAAGGTTCGAGTTTAGAAGTGAATTCTTGACTGATTAAGGCACGTAGATTTCTAAACTCTTGTTAAGTGTATGAAATGCATGTATTTCCTTGTGGTATATGTTTGGGAGTAACGGGATCGGTGATGCATTGACTTGTCCACATTGATTAATTCTAATGATTAAAAAAAGGGATAACAAAAGACAATGTGATTAATTGTTTATATGTGATGAGTTGAGAAAGGGTTGAAGGCTTGTTGAATAATTGTTGATGTGATTCTATGTCTGTGTGGTTGTGAACTGTGCAATGTTACGAAAATGGTTATCTCTTCATTATTTGTGTGAACTTGTCATTTGCATTATTATGAGGCATTGGTTGTGACTAGTGTTATGTGCACTGAGAAAGAATGAGTACTTAAGAGGATGTACCATTTCGAGGAACGTATCACGCGCCGTGATGGATACTATATTTTTCGAGGGACGTATCGCGCGCCGCGATGGTTACTAATATCGAGGGTCGTGTTGTGCACCGCGACAGATGCATGTACAGATATGTCCCCCATGGGTCTTGGACGGAGAGACAGCGGGTGTGTATCACTAGGTCAGACATGCATCATTATACTTGACATTGCATTCCATTGCATTGCACATACTTATCATTAGTGAACTTGATATCGTGTTTTGGTGATCTTCTGATTGTCTTTCTGTGGAACTTGTGATTGATCAATATTGAGCTTGTTATTGCGGATATGTAATATGTTGAAGTATTGTTGTTGAGGATATGTAATTTGTTAAAGTGTTGTTGTTGAGGATATGTAATTTGTCTAAGTGTTGTTGTTGAGCTACGTTCTATGTTAACTGTGAGCTGTTAGGTTGGTCTGATGTTTATGCAGGTTGTAGTTGTGGAGGTTCGGTTGGGGGTGGTAGGAGTACCCGTATTTCATCCCCTTAGCTTGTGTTTAGAGGTTTACTTGCTGAGTACCGTGTGGTTCGATACTCACTCCTTGCTTCTACAATTTTTTGTAGGTTACTAGCCCGGACTTTTATGATAGATTCTCTTTTTTTCTGAGGCTTCCTAGAGATTTGTGAGCTAATTGTTGGTCATCTCAGCATCCCTCCTTACTCTTGTTTATGATTTTGTTCTACTCTAGAAACAATATCATATGAGACTTATATTTTCTTTTGATTCAATTATAATACTTTAGAGGCTTGTACACGTGACAACCAGGTTTTGGGGTATACTATAAGTTGATAGTAAATTTTCTGCATTTTTATTGTAATAGTTGAGTTTTAGGCTTACTTGTCTTGGTGGGATAAGACGAGTGCCATTATGTAATTTTTGGGTCGTGACAGCCAGGTAGGAGGTCTAGATGGTCGAGAGGATCTTCTGAGAGATTAGGGGACATCAGGTGGAACAATTGCAGGAATATCAACAGATGAAGTAGAAGACACTGGTTGTGATAGAGCAGAGGGTGTAATTGATGAACTAGCAGGAGGTACAACAGTAGAAAGTGTATACTGAACTAGAGAAGAAGAATCAACAAAGGGTGAAGTAAACTGAACAATTGGAAACAATGGAGAGCAAGAGCAGGTATTGTGTTGAAAAGGAAATATCTCCTCTTGAAAGACTACATCCCTACTGACCAAGAAATCTTTAGTATGTAAAGAGAAAATTTTGTAACCCTTTTGGAGAATAGAGTAACCAATAAAGACAGTAGGAAATGCTCTATGTGCAAATTTGTCAGTTTTCCTCACTTTAGAAGCAAAAGCTAGGCAACCAAAGACTCTAAGATGAGCAAGAGAAGGTGAGGTGTGATATAATAGGTCATATAGAGTCTTGCCCTGAAGGACTACAGAAGGTAATCTGTTGATTAGATAGACACTAGTGAGAACACACTCACCCCAGAACCTAAGACGTATATGAGATTGAAATCTTAATGACCTAGCAACATCAATAATATATCTATGTTTCCTCTATACAACACCATTTTGCTGAGGTGTGTAAATGAAGAAACTTTTGGGCAGAATACCTAGAGATTAAAGTGACTCATTCATTTTTGAAATTAAAGAATTCACACCCATTATCAGACCTTAGAATCTTTATTGAAGCACTATACACATTACAAATCATTAACAAGGACTTTCTGGAAGCTACTATGACCTCAAACTTAGAGTTCAGTGATATCAACCATGTGTATCTGGAGTAATCATCAACCAAGGTTAAAAAATACCTTCTACCATCATGAGTTGTAACTCTATAAGGACCCCAAACATCAGCATGCAATGAGTGGAAACAAGAAGTAGTAGTAGTATTACTGAAAGGGAAAGAAAGTCTAGATTGTTTAGCCAAAGGGCACACAGTACAAAGATCACTTGTAGTAGAATGAAGATGTTTGAAACAACCTAACTTTCTGAAAGTAGTAAAGGATACATGACCAAGTCTTTTATGCCATACAGACAAATTTATTCTAGAAGGACATACTGAAACTACAGAACAAGATTTAGAAACTGGAGTGACTTGATCATTTGAAGAGTATGCATGCAATGGAGTTCCTTGGGATTGCAATTGACAATCAGTAGTGAGTACATACATGTCATTCTCCAACTTGCAGATCCCCCTCACTCTCCCATTGAAGAGGTCCTGAAAATACAAAAATCAGGATAGAAAAGAATAGTATAGTTCCATTCATTGGTGAGTTTTGATATAGAGAGTAATTTGTACTGAAACTTGGGGATATGCAAAACATTTGTAATCTCAATTTTTCCTAAAATCTGAGATGATCCAATCTGATTAACCGTGGCAAGATAACTAGAAGGTAGATAAATTTTTCCTTCTCATGAAGGAAGTAATGGTTTGTAGTTAGTGAACATATCCAAATTATGAACCATATGTTTGGAGGCACCAGAATCAACTTGGTTCTTACAGTTGAATTTGTATCATTCTTTCCAGTTCCATGATCAAGCAGTTGTAAAATTTGCATGTATTGTTAGTGAGAAAAGTGAGGATGTGGATGTGAAGAATGTTGATGCTGCATGTTAGCCATAAAAGTATGAGGAACAACACCATAAATAGAAGTATTACCACCAGAAGAAGACTTCCCTGAAGATTCACCAGAACTGTTAGTAGATTCTCCAAAATTAGCTGTGTTAGGACCTATCCTCTTTTTACCCTTCCAGTCAGAGGGATATCCATGAATCTTATAGCAACGATCTCTTGTATGACCTGTCCAGTTGCAATAATCACAGTACATATGACTATTGGAATTTTTCTTAGATCTGAACTTAGAGACACCAACACTTGATCCACCTGATCCTAATCCAGTGGAACTAGAGAAGTTACGATTGGAATTGTTACCACTAAAGAATGCTAGAGCTTCATTCATGTGATCACCAACAGAAACTGAATTAGCTTTGCCAAGAGTCCTCTAACTTCCTTTTGCAATCACTAGAGAGTAAGCCTTGTTAACATTTGGAGGTGGATCTAACATCATAATCTGGCCCCTACACTGGTTGTAGGATTCATACAATCCCAGAAGAAATTGCATTAAACATTGGTACTCAAAATGAATAGCTCAAGTCTGTGATACAACACAAGCACAACCAGGACAAGGCATGAGTGAGTCATATTCCATCCGCAACTCTTTAAGCTTGGAGAAATAGACTGAAACAGATAATATTCCTTGATTGAGTGTAGCAGTTTCCTTGTGCAAGTAACATATTCGAGAGACATCCACTTTGTCAAATCTATATTTGAAATCTGTCCATACTTGCTGAGCATTGTTATCGTGGACTACACCATTAAGTAATTCTCGACTAATAGAGATCATGATCCAAGAGAGAACAATAGCATTGCATTTTCCCCATAAAGCATGTAGAGAAGTAGGAAACTTATCCTTTGCGCTAGTAACATCGACAAAACCTATTTTTCCTTTTCCTAGCAAGCCTATTTTTATTGATCTACTCCATAGAGAGTAATTCTCAGATCCAGTGAGCTTTAAAGAAACAAGGGAGCTACCTCGAGTGTCACATGCTTGCAGATGCAGTGTATGATGAGAATCACTTGTAACTTCTCTTCCTACGGTTGTAGGAATAGTAGAATCAAAGTTCGACATTTCACCAATCGCCATTGATGACTATACTACAGTGTAAACAAAAAAGATCCAACTACTTCTCAAACAATGCAACTCTTTTTGAGAAAGTTGTCACTGTAAGTAGAGAATCGAAAAAAATGCAGATTCAATCAGTAGAGCATCAATGACTTTGATACCATGATGAGATTCAACAATGGTGAATCAAGGTTATGGATTCACTGATGAACTAGAGAGAAAACTGTAAAATTGATTTATGAAAAAATGAATGTATCCATACACAATATTGACACTATGCTATTTATAGTGTATTTACTTATAACCTTCTAGTCTAGTTAATCTAACTCAATCATAGTTAACTTTAACTAACATTGGAACTAACTCTTTAACTAACTTTTCCAGTTTCACTATTTATAATAGCTAATTTCTGGTTTCACTGTTCATAACACTGATTTTAGCTAATTTGATCTTGTTTTACTGTTTTTCTACGACTTTATCAAATTTTTGCTATTTTTTTTCTGCTGCATTTCTGTTTTCGGTTGGTTTAATGTTTTTTTTACTGGTTTTTGGTATGGTTTACTAGTTTTTTTATATTGTTTTACCAGTTTCTTTTTCTGCTTTTCAGGTGTTTTGGCTGTATTTTCTAGTTTTGGTGTTGTTTTTTTGCTGATATTCCGACATTTTTGCTAGCTTAATATTGATTTGAAGTGTTAATATTCTCAAGGTGGAAAATGAAGAAAGAAAATTAAATACTCTCATGCAACTCATAGAACTTTTTTATTGCACTAAACAAACTTAGATACGTTTAGTACAATAAATTCAAAGCGAGACTAATACAACACTTCACTATGCTTCACTTTCTCATCTTCTCTCTTTCCAATTGCAAGACAACTTTTTGTTGCTTTTGTGTAACTATGATATTAACTTTTATCCTACGTACATGATACTTTTCTTTTGTGTAACGATCTTCAATTTGTGCTTGGAGACCAATCTTTTTTCATGGAAGTCGATCTCACAAATTGGATTGACGTTAGACTCTTTTTTTCTGATTGAAATAGTCATAATCTTGATTATGTTCCTAGAATTAAAAAGGAAGCAAATCACTCGGTTCTTAGTTAGACATTATAAAATATAAACAAGTCACTCAATTTTTGCTATAAATATAAAGAAGTTGTAGGCTTATATCCCCATTGTGCTATCTCTCAAGTACCCTATCATGTTGAAGATATATTTAAACCAATAATTTTCTCATTCTCATTTTTTAGTACAATAATTTTTGTGATAAACTCAAAGTTACATCATTTAATTGGATTTGGTGCATCACATTATGCAATGCATCAATGTTTGATATTCAAAAATGGTATGTGAAGCGTCATATTCCGCAATGCATTAGTGTTAAATTTTTAGAAATAGTCTGTTGTAAATAACTTCTCGCAACTTTGAAGTAGCTAAATTTACTTTAGAAGGCCATGAGACCTGAAAATTCATATGTAATACGCCTTCGATTCTTTTCTGGCATTTTATCAAATAGGTAAGGTACATTTAACATTGCCATAGCAGATCTTGCCCGGCCCATGGTCATTGCTACACGTTCATAGCAAATTTAATACCTTTTTCGAGACGATAAAAACAACTAAAAATAAAAACTAGCATTGTAACTCTTTATAAAGTCCATCTCTTTCAATTGGAGAAAATTATTTTTCAGCTTGAAAGCATAAAAGAAAGGTCAACTATTGTTTCTGAAGGATGCAGAGCATAGAAATATGGAGATTTTTGGGGAAGGTCACCTGCTTGACTTGTTATTATTTTAGTTGTTTGTTTTTAACAGAAGTTAATAGAAGACAGAACACATAAGTGGCCCCTTAAACTTGTCAAGATTTTCTGTATAGAAACCTTAACAAGAGTTCCTTCCTATTGAACACTTAAACCACTCAAAAGTGTACCTATCAAACACACCTGGCTGACTTGTCACCTGTCGTTTGAGGCATTTATTTTAAGATGGAGTGCGTGACATTAGACACCTCCTATGTGGAACATCTAATCTACATGGTAATACACATCACAAAACACCCAATCCCTCAATCATTTCCCTAAATCCCCCAAATTCATTTTGAAAATACCCTAGAATTTCTCTCATGATTCCCGCTCATTGTGGTCGATTCTATAAGGAAACCTTGCAGTCATCTCTCTAATATTCATGTATTCTTCCTACGATGTGCTAGATTGAAGAAAATAACTCTTGTTGTTGTTATCTAAGGTTGATTCGAGAAAGCTAGGAGATTTTGTGTTGTCAAAATCTTAAGAAGTTCATTCTCGAATTTCCATGACTATTGCTGTAATTTCCCCTTCAAATGTAACGTCTATTTTTGTATGTTATTACAGTGATGATGTTTTGTACATATGTGAATAAAGTTTGAATTTTTTAGGGTTTGCTTGTCAATAACTTGTCAGCTTTATTTGAATTTTTTCAAGGGAATCTGATACGCTCAAACTTACTTCTCAAATGAGAAGTAAAGCGGTCGCGTCAAGTAAATAACCCAACTAGTGAGGTTGGGATCGTTCCCACGAGGAAAATAGTCTAGACTTAACTCCAACTTGTTATTACTATTGTTCGGTTGATGACTTCCTTAAAAAGTAAAAGCATAAAAGGGGTTTTTTTTGTACTTCCTAATAAAATAAAAAAATAACTAACGAACTTGACAGAGACACTTAACAGCTTTTAATGTTGAGTTTTAATCAAGTAATCAAAGTAACTAGGGTTTATGTGTTCCCCACAGGTTCGTAACTTGATAATTCTAGCTATAACAATTCTTTCCTAGTATCTTGCATGCAAAGTGATAAGCTATGTATTTCTAAATCCTTGGTCCGGCATCTAGAAAATCTCACTCCGCACCTTGGTCCGGCTACGTGTGTTGCTTTCCTAACCCTTATCCTTACCTCATATTAAGCATCATATTCGATATTTGACTCAGTTATTACCTCGTACCAATCAATACTAGCCTATTAGATAGTATACACTAAATCTATGTTAATAATTCTTTTCCTATTATCTACCTCCTTGGTCCGGCAAGTAGAATTAAGGCGAGTTCTAACGTTGATCATCCGTTAAAAAGATTTCTAAGCGAAAGAATTATTAATACATGCAAGACACTATTCTAGAATTATTAGTTTAGCTAGGGTTTATCTCATTATTTGCCTATGGTTCCCACAACCCTAGTTATAGAGTTTAGTTCCTCATATTCATAAACACAATATTCAAATATATTAAACAAGAAGTCATGTACTTACTTTAATGAGAAAGAATAAAGTCTGAAAATTTGCTTGATTAATCAACAAGAGTTACTTGTAAGAATCTCCAACAATCAAAAACTCAGGAAAACAAAGTCTAATAATATGATGTTTTTTTCTCCAAGAGTCTAACCTCTAAAACGAGGTTTTTCGAACTATTTATAAAAAAATAAAAACCTAATTAAACAAGGATTCTAATTACTGGAAATCTGTCAAAACGCGGCTGGGTTGACAGACCACGCGACGGAACGTCGTGGTCATGACGGACCGTCGTGGGCTCCGTCGCCCCATACTTGGTGCAATTCTTCTGCTGCTTTCTTCATTCCCCTCGACGGCAAGTGTGACGGACCGTCACAGGCACGACGGTCCGTCGAGGGTCTTCGTTACCAAATACTTCAACTCCTTGAATCTGGGTACTGGGATCACTTCTCTGATCTTCGCGACGAACCTGCAGGACGGGCCGTCATATCCATGACGGACCGTCACAAGCTTCGTAATCCCACACTTGGTCAGACTTCCCCATCTTCCTTCAGCAGCTTCTCTACGCTGCCACCTACGGACCGTCACAAGCACGACGGACCGTCGTAAGCTCCGTAGGTGGTCTCTTCTTCATTTTTCGCTCAAAATCTCCACATTCAGCTTTAGACAGATTTCCTGCAAAACAAAGAAAAACTTATATCAAAATTAGCACAAAAAGGCTTTCGGACACAATAACCTTAAGGAAAAGGTATTAATTATACCGTGAAACCACGGTATATCAGAATCTTATGGATATTATTATACTAACTCGTTTTCATCATGGGAGTAAATTTGTTAAAGACACGTGTGGTAAAGATCTCACTAACATAGGGGAAAGTGAAGTGAAACATGTAGATATCGATAAAGACCACTTTTCCTTAATGCAATTGCTTTTTTTATACTAGAGATCTGGGGTATGTTACTGTGAGTGGGTTTTATTTTAAAGACCCTACAAGCAATAACTTTGTCTTAGTGGATAATGATTTTAGTTTACTAAAGCTTATAGATGACCTTGGTGATGGTAACTTTTTGGACTTGTATGTTGAACATGTTGTGGATGAGCTAGAGGTTGTTAAAGATGGTGTCCCTACAGGTTATCTTTGCGGGCCAACAATTGGTGAAAGTGTTAATGAGAATGGGGTAGAAAACTCACATAATATTAATGTGGATTAAGAGGACCAATAAAGAGCTGCGCAATCTGAGAATACTGATATTAAAGTTGGTGTGGATGAAGGGTTCCAACAAGGAGATACCAAATATGAGAATATTAATGCTGAAGTTGGTGTAGATGATACATCAGATCTTGAAGGTGTTGAAACTAATTGGGATTGCAGTGATGATTCACAAGAGTATTTTATTCCAGATGAAGATGATTCGAAAATTGATGAAGAGTTGAGAAATTTTAAAAATGAAAGGAGAATAAAATTGCAGGAAAAAAACTAATTCCTACAGAGGAAATAATTCTTGGAGTAGCTAATGTAAATAGGGGATTTGAAGACATTGGAAGAAACAAAACTGCTAGGTATGAAGGAAGATTGGGGGAGAGGAACAATATATTGATAGTTCAGAACTGGATAGTGATGATAGTAGGGATGAATTAGATCCTGAAGTTGAGGAAATCTAGAAAAAAAAAAGTAAAAAGGTTAGATTTGATCCTGATTGTGTAGTTGTTATATTTGAGCTTGGTATGGTATTTGAAAATGCTATAGAATTCAGAAAAGTTGTAGCAGAGTATGCTGTGGCATATAAAGTCAAATTAAAATTGAGGCCTAATGAAAAACATAAAGTCAGAGTTAAATGCCAACATAAGAAATGCAAATGGCTGTTATATGCTAGTCTAAACAAAGACTCTGGTGACTTTATTGTTAAAAACTACTATCCTGTTTATCAGTGCCTACCACAATCTCATATAAAATTGTGGAAAATTCATGAGTTGGTGAGGAAGAAGACAAGATTGTATGTTGGAAGAACTCTTTGTTATATAGGAAAATTGATGATTCTTAAGGAGTTTATGGGTGATTGGAAGATGGAGTTTGCAAAGTTGTGTGATTATGCAAACATGATAAAACAAACTAATCTTGGTAGTTCATGTTGGGTAAGGAAAGACAGGGAATCTACTCCATGAAAGAATATGTTTGTTTACTTTTATGTTTGTTTTGATGCATTAAAGAGAGGTTGGTTTGAATGATGTAGAATAATAATTGTGTTTGATGGATGTTTTCTGAAGGGTACTTACAAGGGTGAATTATTGGTTGTAGTTGGTAGAAATAAAAATCAACAAATGTTTCCAATTGCTTGGGTAGTTGTTGATCAAGAAACAAAGCACAATTGGAGTTTCTTCATCAATTTCTTGATACAAGATCTAAACTTAGGCACCGGACATGTATTGATTGTGATATCTGATATGCAAAATGTTAGTTTAATGTTAATTTTATTTATTTTGATCTCATTGCCTATTTATTTAATTATAACTACTCATAAATTTCAATTACTATGATATGTAGGGTCTTGTAGCAGCGTAATGAAGTAGGTGCCAAATTGTGAGCAGAGGGTATGTGCTAGACACATCTGGTCCAATTGGCAGAAGACCTAGAGAGGAGAATAAAGAAGAAAACAATTCCGGAGATGTGCAAAATCAAGTTTTGAGGTAAAATTTCAAGATGAAATGGACAAACTTTCTATACTTGGTAATAAGAACATTTGTGGGGACTTGTTACATTACAAAAGAAAGACTTGGTGTAAAGCATATTTTAAGGAGCATGCTAAGTGTGATATTGTTGAGAATAATATGTGTGAGAAATTTAATTCTTGGATATTAGCTGCTAGACATAAATCAATTATCACCATGTTAGAGGAGATTAGACATAGGATAATGGATAGAAATGTGGAGATGAGAAAATTTGTTGACACTTGGATATCCGAAATTTCTCCTATGGCTAGTTTAGTACTTGAAGAAAACAAAGATTATGCTAAAGATTGTCAAGTTAGGTTCAATGCCAATTTGGATATGTAATTTTAGATGGTAATTATAGGCATACTGTTGATATAAGAAAAAAGACATGTACATGTAGAACCTAGAAGTTGAGAGGCATACCATGTCAACATGTTGTTTTGGCATATCAGCATGCAGGCCAAGATCCTGAAGATCATGTTGTACATTGGTATAGAAAAAATACTTTCATGAAGGCTTATAATTACTTTAACCAGCCAATACCTAACATGAAAATGTGGCCTCATACTATTAATATAGTGATTGAGCCTCCTAAACCAAAATAAATGCCTGAAAGACCACCAAAATCTAGAAGAAAGTCAAAGGATAAGCCAAGAAAGAAGTATGGAAAGTTGTCTAGGAGAGGTTTAAAATGACTTGCTCCAAGTGTCATCACTAAGGCCACAATAATAAAGCCTGCAAATATGTGATAATTCTCAAGCCAACCTTTGATTAGTTCAATTAAATAATTAAAATGCATTACAATTTTTCTTCATCTTATTTACACTATTAAATCTTCTGAATTGGGTCAGCTTGGAAGCTCACCCAGCCTGGACCTGGAAGGTCAAGCCAACCTGCTAGCTCATGTCAGCTTGGAAGCTCACCCAGCCTGGACCTGGAAGGTCAAGCCAACCTGCTAGCTCATGTCAGCCTCAAAGCTCAAGGCAACCTGCATGCTCAAGGCAACCTGTAGGTATTGGCCAACCACCAAGCTCAGGACAACATGTAGGTTCAAGCCATCCACCTCATGGTAACCATTACAACATGTCAACTCAGGCCACAATCAACCTCTATTTGTGATGATACTTCAATTGTTGGAAGAGTTTAATAAGCTGAAAGAGGTAGGGGAGAAGGTAGGGGGAGAGGAGGTGATGATACTTCAATTGTTACAAAAGGGCAACAAGCAGGAAGATGTATGGGAAGAGAAGGAGAATCATCATCAACAGGAGGAAACAAAAGGCCTAAGACTGTTGGATTTTCAATCTACATTGATGATAAAAATGACAAAAAAAATTAAATGTAAGAGTATAATCAACTTTAATTATTTATAATCTACCTACATTGATAATAGACACTTAACTTTAGTTTTTGTATACAACCTGATACAACAGGTAAAGAGTTTTTACTCCAGTTGTTTTCAAGTGTGCAGCACCAACCAACATTGATATTGATTATAAGCCTCGTGGACTGAAATGGAAGGTTAAATATGGTGTCACCAATTCACAATTACAACGCAAGTCAAAAGGGGTGGATCTGCAAATGTCTAGTGCAACAAAAACAAGAACATGGGTGTGACTACTTTAATGTGTATTGGGTGTTTTTGATGTACACTTGGGGCTTGTTTAATTTTGAGTCTGTAATGCACGCAGAAAAAAATACTAAGACTACTTTAATATGTTTTTGATGTAAATTATAACTAATGATTTAACTGTGGATTTTCTTGAAAGGAAATACAAAGATTTTTTTGTCGATAATTCATGCTTGTTTGGAGCTTATTCTTGTGTTGTTCACTTAATGTGGTTATTGTCGTTTGGAGGTGAATAAGAGGAATAGAAATGAGTATAGGTAAACAAACAAGAAAATTATGATAGATTAATGAACAACTTATCTCCATTCCTTAGTCTAAGATCAGTATAACAGAAAGAAACACAAGACTACTGATACAATCACTCTAAGCCTACTAACATAAATATTTCCATATAGCGAAAATCACATAACACATATGATCCTGTTTTTTCTTGACTATTTTTTCTCTTGTTCATGTGATTTGATTCTTCTCAATAGGCCCCATATGATCTTTTTTCCTTGAGGCGGTAGATCATCACCGTACCATTAAAAAAAGTTGCATCCACCTCTTTTATACACAATGATCTAAATAATTAAACTATAATAAGCTATTGACAACGATTCGTTTAACCTTATTAGAATAATAAATAAAAGCTTACAATTGTGTTTTTGCAGCAAAAAATCGACGTCTTGTATTAAGTTGTTTCCATGAGGTTTTTAATTTAGCATTTACCCCATATCGACATAACACATTTGCATCTGAAGAAGTTGAAACCGACAAATTGGACATTTCTTTCGATGTGAAGAAGATGATTGAAGATTTTTTTTTAATTTTCAGCAACAATGGCGAGATGTGCAGAAGAAAGAGATGAGAAATAAAAGAAAAGGGGAAAAATCAAGGGTTGGATAAATAAAAGGGGAAGATTTGGACAGTTAAGTGTGCCAATCAGACATACCAACTTTTTATTTCTCACTTCATGCACCCAAAAGGCGTGCCTCAAACGACAGGTGACAAGTCAGAAAAGTGTGTTTGATAGGTACACTTTTGAGTGGTTTAAGTGTTCAATAGGAAGAAGCTCTTGTTAAGGTGTCTATACGAAAAATCTGGACAAGTTCAAGAGGCCGCTTATGTGTTCTGTCTTATTAGAAGGATGATTAGTGCTAAGTGTAGGATAGTTAAAAGATATTTTTTGTTCACATTTATAAATAAGTATGTATCTTAAGTTTGTGTTGTACTTCAAGGATGATTTTAGCCCAAACTCTTTAAAGTTCAACAGAATTATTAGAATTTTTTACCCTCATTTATATCTTCTACTTCATTTGTCCACTTTTATTTGTTAGGTTGTGCTTGTCGAAAGTCAATTTGACTAACTTTTAAAGTTAAATTAACTTATATTAATTAGATATTATTTTGTTAAAAAATAGATATTAAAAATCTATACTAAAAGTACTCCCTCTATCCCAATTTATATGACACCTTTTATGTTTTAAGAGTCAAACAATTTAAGTTTGACAGAAAATTTGCGCATGAAATCCTTAATTTTTTAAAAATGAAATTTATATATTTATAAAGTACGTAAAAATACTATTAGTCATAATAATTGATAGTTTAAAATATTTGAAAGATCTATGAAAAATGACGGTTAAGGATAGACTTGTTTGACTCGGGAGATCCAAAATGTGACATATAATATGAGACAGAGCGAGTATAAATTACAATTTTTTGCATATCAATATGATGAAAAGATACATTGCAAAATCTTGGTCAAAGTTTGTACATCATAAATAACTCCTATTTATGATTTTACTTTTAATTACTATACATGTCCCTAATTATTTGTCCACTTTTTAATTGACATACCTGTTTATTTAATAATGATTGACATAGTGAGTTTACTATTTTATATCTATTAATTATGAAGTGGATAAATTAAAGACATAAGATTTTGAAGAAGTTCCAATCAATAGGTTAAAAAGATTGTCCTTTCTTGATTGTCAAAACAAACAAGTACTTAGGGACAATTAAAAAAAAGGAAAAGTAGACAAAGTAGTTAGGGACACAAGGAGTATCTATATTTTCAAAAATAATTGGAGAATAACAAAAAGGGAAAAGGTGAAAAATAATATTTATTTTATGTCCTAAAATTTTCTTCCCGCTGAATGTGCATTGCCTCAACAATTCACTAATTTAAAATAGAGAAAGTAATTAATTTGTATGTTCATAATTAAAGTAAGGTGACTTGTAAGTTGTAATTAGGGATATGGCAAAATGAGTAATTTATATGTGTATCCACTCATATTTACCCATTTAACTATCCACTTTTAAATGATTCATATCAAATATGAGTATTACGCGTTTCTTATCCATTTTAAATGAGTTGACCCCGACTCATTTAAAATGTAGAAAAAATATGTAATATTCATATTTGATATTACTCATTTAAAAATGGGTGATTAAATGAGTAAAAAATATTTATTCATAAAAGAAAGAAAAGTTATAGGAGGTGGGTGGTAAAGAAAACTTTTTAAAAAAAGTTAAAATTTATTCTTTTTTACCTTTTTATTTTTTTTTGCGATGGAGGGACATTCAGGCGGGTGTGGGGGAGGGGGCTAGTATAGGGATGACAATGAGGTGGGACGGGAAGGAACCACATAAATCTGCTAAGACTTTGACTCATCCCTCCCCTTCCCTTATAGTTTAAATTAATGTTAACAACCCGCACTACCCCACTCTACATACCGCCCCTCCCCGCTCAGCCATCATAATTTGATTTTTCTTAAAAAATACAAATAATAAAAAATGTGTATTTTCTCAATCAACTATGCAAGGGCTCGGAGAAGATGTTAATTAGAAGTATAATTCACCTTAACACTCGATAAGAAAAACTATTAGACCAGTTAATTAGATAAATACAATTAATAATAAATACTAATAAACAAGTTTCACATTGTAAGTTCTTATTCAGTAAACAACTTGCCATTACTTATTATATATTCAATTTACTTATTATATAATTTAAGAACTAGGCACTATAGAAAAATAATTTATATCTAATTTTAATATATTTGTACGTCTAATCAACTTTAGTATTAAGATTCAATTATTTTAATTTTTTTTTAATTATAACCGATGCATCACGCCCCACCATCATTAACTTATGAAAAATATTTTATATACCTATCCTTCCTTCCTTACCCCACATGAATTGAAATCTACCCCGCCCGCCTACATAGCTCAAAAACCGCCCCAACTCATACCCGTCCTGATCTATTGTCATCCCTAGCTAATAAGGGGATGGGGGATGGTAAAGGGGGAGGGTTGTAAAAAAGAACTTTTTAATAAATTAATCTTTTTATATAAATAAAAACAAACTATTTTTTACATTTTCTTCTTGGGATAGGGGGCTGAGGGAGGTGTAGTTTTGCAGCTTGAGCTGCTATTTTTGTCATGGTATCAGAGCTTGGAGACATTTCATGCTCTTTCCTTTCTCATCTGAGCTTTTGTAATTGATTTCTGTTTGCTTTCATCGATTTCTAATTCGTTGTCATTTTTCCCTTAAACGATCTTACTGCTGTTTTCTCCACTTTAATTTGACCTACTTTGTTCATACTCCTACATTGTTCCATGGGTAACGTTCCAGTTGAAAGGACCAGTTCCAACACTCTAATTCGATTGGATTACAATAGTTCCTTTATTTGCATCTTTTCGAGAATGCAAGTTCTACCTTGCTTCCTGCTATTTTCGATGGCAATAGCTACAGGTCGTGGAGATAAGTTGTTCTTAGGGCTTTATCAGTTAAGAGAAAAACTGGATTTATCAATGGCAAGGTTGTGAAGCCATATCCTACAAATCCAACCTTCATGGAGTGGGGAAGGTGTGACGATATTGTGACTTCATGTATCCTGAATTCTCTTTCACTAGATCTGTGAGATATCTTGCAATACGCCAATCATGCCAAGGAACTTTGGGATGAAATAGAGGATAGAAATGATCAGACAAATGGTTGTAAGCTATATCATTTGCAGAAGGAGATTAATGATCTTGTGCAGGGTGCTCTGGATGTTACTGGTTATTACACTAAAATAAAGAAATTGTGGGAGGAGATAAATACACTTGATGTTAATTCTCAGTGCACTTGTGTATGTGTCTGTGATGGAAAGATCAAAATACATAAGGCCAAGCAAGATAGAAGGATTATACATTTTCTGGTGGGCTTAATTAAATATATACAGTCATAGGTGGTAACATTCTCATGATGACTAACCTACCAACTATGGCACAAGTATTTGCTATACTGTCACACAAATAAAGATAGAGGGAAGTGAATCCTCTCAATCACATGGATTTAGAATCCACTTCCCTAAATGTTGCTCTAGCATCTCAGCAAAATTAAGTATCCAAAAGCTTCAAGGCAAACTACAACTCTAATAGAGGAAATTCAGGCAGTCTCAACAACTCCAATAATACATTTAGGAGAGATTCAAACACTGGGAACAAGTCAAATTTGTTTTGTGATTACATCAAACAAACTGTACACACTAAGATAATTGTTATAAGCTTCATGGTTATCCAAACAACACAAAAGCTCCACGAGGGAAGGGCTTAGAATCTGCAGTAAATGTGCATGCCTCTAAGGATGATAGAATCCATTTTGACGAAAGTGGTGAGCAGGGAAGACAAATTCCAATGAACCTGTCCAAAAGTCAGTATGAGCAGCTACTTAATCTGCTTGGAACTTTGCAAGTTGGAGTTGATTGTTTAGGAAGCATGGTAGGTAGATCAGTGAACTAGCAGGTATACTTGCTTGCTATTCTTCTATAAATAAGATAGGTGTTGCCATGTAAATATGTTAGATCAACTGCTAGCTCTTAAATTATAGATTTTGGAGCATCACACCACATGACTTACACAAAAGATACCCTTACAAACCTTAGAATATTATCTTATCCTTTCCTCATCACATTGTCAAATGAATAGAAAGTTAGAGTTACTGAAATTGGTGATGTTTGTTTGACTTCTACAGTGACTTTGGGCAATGTTTTGTTTATGTCTAGCTTCAAGTTCAATTTGATATCAGTTCATTGTTTATCTCTTCAACTCAAATAAATAGTTAGGTTTAGCAACTCTTCTTTTTTAATGTAGGCCCTTCTCTAAAGAGCCCTTTGACACTTGTTAAGGACAAGAATGGTCTGTACTTTTTTTTGTCCAAAGTTCCACAATTGTCCACGTATAGATGGCAATATTTCTTCACATGTCAGATGTCAACTTGTTTCTTCTTTTAACTACTGTAAGATAGCTTTAGTTGGAAATAAATATCAATGTCCATCTTAAAATGTAAAATACCTTCATACAATCAATAAAAAAGCTTATGTTGTTGATCCTATTTCATGTTTTGTTGTTAATTCCTCTCTTGGTACTAACTTTAGTCACAATCATGACACTGAGTTCTTAAGGTGTGCTAGATTGAGACATATGCCCTTTGTAAAATGAAGTCTTTCACTTGCACTATATGTCCTACGGCTAGACAAACTAGGATGCCCATCCCAGAAAGCACAACCACAACCAGTACAACATTTGAACTACATCACATTGACTTATTGGGACCATACCACACACCTACCTATGATGGTCATCATTATTTCTTAACTTGGGTGGATGACTATACTAGGTCAACATGGACACAACTGTTAAGGTGCAAAAGTAATGCATTGTAAACCATAAAAAACTTTCATTCGCCTTATAGAAAAGCAGTTCCATATCGAATTAAAAACTATCAGGTTTGACAATGGTCTGGAATTTACAAGTACTGGATCAACTAATTTCTTTCAAGAAAAAGTTATAATACACCAAAGATCATGTCCTTATACACCACAACAAAATGGTGTGGTTGAAAGGAAACACAAATATTTCCTTGAAACAGCAAGAGCACTTCTGTTCCAATCAAAACTGCTCATGAAGTATTGGGGAGTATGTGTCCCGACAACCACATATCTTATTAATAGGCTACCTATTATACAATCACAAAACAAGTCCCTATATGAACTACTATATCAAAGAAAACCAACTTACTCCTACCTTAGAAGTTTTGGATGCCTTTGCTTTCCAACTACCTTGAAAACTCATAAGGACAAGTTTGAACAAAGGGCAACACCACATGTCTTCATTGAATACCCTTTCAATACAAAAGGTTACAAAGTCCTAGATTTGGCTACCAAGAGAGTTCATGTGTCCAAATATGTCATTTTCATGAAGATGTTTTTCCTTTTGCTATTTCTCCTATTGGTTCCAATATTAGTTCTGTTTTGAAATCTGTTGTAACCCATTCTTATACATTGCCTTGCATGTTTTTTAGAGAAAATGATTTTATTCACGATGAAGTGTTGAATGATGACACATTAGTTGAAGTCACTACTTACCATGTCTCCATAAATACTAATATTCAAACCACTGAACCTACATTTTCTATGTATCCACCTAGACTTGACACCTCTACCCTTGTTGATTCTCCACTTGCACATAGAAGATCAACTAGGCCTCTTCACACTCCAAGTTCCTGAAATACTACACTTATACAATATGTAACTTGTCTTCATCAAACACCTCTAGTCCACACCACTCACTCACACCTTTCATTTCTTACCTTGATCATGTATGTTTCACTACTTTATGTCCTAGTGGTCAATAATTAATCAATATTGTTTCACATGATATTGAAATATTTTCTTATGAATAAGCAATTTTGAATCCTACTTAGCAAGTGACATTGACACAGGAATTTGATGCCTTGTGTGCAAATGATACTTGGGAACTAGTTAATTTTCCTAAAGGGAAGAATTGTGTGTACATGGGTGTACAAAATTAAACACAAGGAAGATGGTAGTGTAGAGAGGTTTAAGGCTAGACTGGTGGTAAAGGGGTATACTTAGTAGGCTGGTGTAGATTTTAATGAGACATTTTCACCTGTGGTAAAAATGACCACTGTTAGGACTCTAATTTCTTTAGCATTCAAAAGAGGTTGAAACATGTATCAATTGGATGCTTCCTTCATGGTGAATTAAATGAGGAAGTTTATATGGCATTACCACAAGGACTGGATGTGGAAAATAGTAACATGGTTTATAAATTGAAGAAGTCATTGTATGGATTAAAGTAGGCAGCAGACAATTGTATGTCAAGCTGACTAACAACCTCTACTCAAAAGGATACACTTATTCTATTAGTGATTATTCACTGTTTTATAGAAAGAATGGGTGCTCTCTGGTTTTTGATGCAGTATATGTTGATGATATCATTCTAACTGGGATTGACATAGATGAAATTACTTCTTTAAAGGTGTTCTTAAATAATTAGTTCAGAATAGAGAATCTGGGTAGGTTGCAATACTTTCTTGGTCTTGAATTTTGTACAGGGAGAATGGTATTATTATATCCTAAAAGAAGTTTATTCTTGACCTCTTGAAAGAATTTGATTCTATGGGTCACAAAACTGCTACTTCACCATTAGGATCTAATGAAAAGTTGAGACTTACAAAACGCACACCACTTTCAGATCCTACTTACTGTAGAAAATAGTGGGAAGCTTAATTTTATCACCAATACGAGGATGGATATAGCATATAGTGTGCAGCACCTCACTCAGTTCATGGAATATCCAGAGAGCTCTATTTGAAGGTAGTCTATCATGTGCTCAGATATCTACAACATGACCTAACATTAGGAATTTTCATCTCTAGCAAATCTGACCTCACTATTAATGCTTATTGTGACTCAAATTGGGCCTCTTATCCTGATTCAAGAAAGTCGGTAAGTGGCTATTTGATTCTCATGGGTGATAACCCCATTAGTAATAAGTCTATGAAACAACACATAGTGTCACTATCCTCTGCAGAAGCAGAGTATAAAGCTTTGAGATAGGTTGTAGGTGAAATAGTATGGCTGGAATTATTACTTGATGAGCTATCAATAAAGTTTTCCTTACTTATACATGTCTTATATAATAGTCAAGGAGCATTGCACATTGCTAAGAATCCAGTTTTTCATGGGAGAACTAAACATATAGAGATGGATTGTCATTTTGTCAAAAAACAAGTTGCAACAAGAATTGATCACACTCCAATACATTCCCACGGATTCGCAATTGGTTGATGTCTTTACTAATGCCTTAACAAGAGTCAAGCATACTAATTTATTGAGCAAGTTTTCTATATGTAACTCACCTCCAACTTGAGGGGGGTTGATAAGATTAGTTTGTTTAGTGCACTGTTCATTCACAAAATTAGTTAATTAATTTTCATTCAGTTAGTTAGTTAGTTAGTTAGGAATCCCAAGTTTACAATTTCACAGTCAGTTGAGTTTGTTAGAAGATTCCATCAGTGTGTATATATACATACATTGTATTGATTACAGTTAGTTTTTACACATTTTCAATGATATCTTTTTCCTTTTTTTTTCTCTTATTGTTGGTGAGAGCTCAACCATCATTAGTGGAGGAAACTTATCGTTTTGCAGCTTGAGCTGCTATTTTTGTCAGTTGTAAAACACACCAAACCACTTAGGAAGAAAAATATAGATTATACTTAATTAAATATGTGGTATTTAAATATAGATTATAGTTAATTAAATATGTGGTATTTAGTATGTAGACATATTGGACACAAATATTCATTCTCTCTAAGCAGAATAATGAAACTAATTGAGCAAATGTGCAAAACTTACTTGTGGGAAGGATCCACTAGTACCTCCAAAAGAGCCTTGACTTCTTGGGAAAATGTGGGTAAACCTAGAAGTTTAGGGGTCTGAATGTTATGCATTTAAGTAACTGGAACAAGGCTGCAATACTTAAACAATTATGGGCTCTAGCTTTTAAGAAGGACAACTTGACGTCAAATCGGTACATATATTACATGAAGGATGAGGACATCAGATCATGTCAAATCCCATTTAATGCAACATGGGTGCAACACCCCAGAAATCTAGTGACCTAAGTTAGAGCCTAACATATAATTTAGCATCATAAACGAATTGAACGTTTTGATTAAAATCCTAAAATGACCACACTAACTTAGTACTAGGGTGTTATGAACTATACGTCAAGGATTGACCCCCTAGGACCCCCCTGAGGGTCCTTGAATAGGACCCAAGGGAATGTCCAAAAAGACATAAAAACAACTTGAACCACTATTGGTAATCCACGGGTCGTGGGTGGACCCACGCTCCATGGTCAAGAGGCATGGGTTGAGACTTAGTATCCCCAAGCCTTCCACCAAAATCTCCTCTATGAACCAACCACCCCTATGCACGACAGGTCCGTGGTCTCATCCACTATCCATAGATGAGGTCCGTTGATCTCCACCTGCAAAAGTTGGTTTGGGATTCGGCTAAGGTAGAGGTATTTTTGTAAATTCCTATTAAATCATTTAAGGGTAGGGACAGTTATTATTGGACAGTTTAAGTATTTTTAACTGTTAAAACAACCACTTAACTCCCATAACTCACAAACTCAAATTAAATCAACTTCCCTCCCAAACTATTTCCTCTCTCTAGACTCCATTGAAGACTTTCATCAAAGCTCAATCTAGGAAAGAACAAGTCTTGCTTCACCAATTCTTTGAGGAAAACATAAATTAAGGTATGTTATCTTTGATCCATGGAACTTTTTTTCCCATGGATCCCTTCAAACTCTTTAATTTCAAATTGTAGATTCTTCAAGAAACTAGGGTTTTCCATTCTAGCCATGAGTTCTTCCTAAAACGATTTTATATGAGTTAATTGTATTATATTATGGATGAATTGTCATTTAACAGTGATTTTTATGGTTAAACCAACATGACCCCAATTTCATGAATTGTGATGGGTGTATTGATGCAAGATGATTTCTATATGATTGACTCTATGATAATTTAATATTTGAATCTTGTTTTATTCATGCCTAATGTACTAATTCTAGGGTTAATTGTGATACATGATTCATGATCAATGAGGGGGTAAATTGCTAGGGCTTACACTTATGGATGAAAATTGTATATGAATTCATGATTTGCTAATAAGGTCATGATCTTATGTCCATTGTGTATTGATGGTTTAGATTTGCAAGATTCTTCTTCCTCTATCCTTACACTTGACTATGTACGAAAAAATATGATTATGGTAAGCTTAATGTGTTGATTGAAAGGTTTGTCTAATGGGCATACTATGAACATGATGTGAAAGGTTTACTCACATATTGATGATAATAAGGATGAAAGGACATTCTCACCTAATAAATCAATGAGAAATTATGATGATGTGTTGATTGGTGCCTAGTGCATTCTTTGATGAACATGAACATAAGTAAAGACTCAATATGAATTTTAAAGGGAATTATGCTTAGCACCGAGTAAATATGAATATGAAATAGGTTCTTTCACGCTAGAAGTTGGGTTCCCAACATAGTGTCTCATGAGATGGAAGCACCCACATTAGTATTTACGATTTCTAGAAACAATCTTTATATCTCGTAACTATATGACCACATAGGTCTTAGCTAATGAATCCACCTAAAAGCTAAAATATTAGTTCTACCTTAGGCAAGTAGGACACCTCTTTTCAGTTTGGGGGTAGAACTCTTGATTCCATGTAGCTCAATATGGTCTATATTGGTTAAGGCTACATTTTTCTATATGATGAGAATATAAATTATGTTAAGGATAAGAACTTTAATTATGACCTCTAAAGGGGTACTACTTAGTGTGGATGGGGGTATGAGACTCCATCTATGCATTGAACAAGTAGGTTCTAAGAGGGATTGTGATGAGGTACTTTTATGTTATGAAGACTTAAGAATTATGTATGTATACTATGTATGAATGTAAAGGTTGGTTTCACTTATTGTAAGTAATGAAAAAGAATTGCCCATTCTTTATGTATGATGGATATGAATGAGGTAAAGGTAATATATGTATGATGTTGGTGAGTAGAGGTGATATTAGCATTTGGTAGGGTTATGGGACCTTACCTTTGAATTGCAATAATGTGGCCTTGGGTTTCTTATATGTTGGTTAAACTTATGTTATTCTTGTATGTGGATAATGACTTTTAAACTTGATAAATGCATGATTTCAACTAAATGTCCCTTAGGTGTATATTTTAATGATTTCGTGCATGTTTTCATACTTCGTATACTTTATATGCTAACCCAATTATTCTACATTTACTATGAGTGTAGGCTCTGATAATTGATTGAGCCCATAGTGGAAGCTTGAAATAGGTTTTGTCCATGACTTGTGGACTGTCCTCAAGATCCGTGGACAAGTGCTTTGATGCCATTTTATGTGTCTCATTTTAATAAACTTTTGTTAGAATTTCCACTGTACTTCGCATTTTGAGATATTATTGATGTAAGAAATTATGACTCTATTTGTACTCTTTATGGTTTTAGCTAGTTCCTATTTTTGTTTATGAAAAGATGGTTGACTTGTGTGAAAGTTTTTACTTTTTTTTGCATTATTCTATGTCTTATGTGATGATGATATACTAAGGGCTTGTATGACACCCCTTGGGGGTCAAGTACACCTTGTTACTTCTAGGGTCTTACCTCGGATCGTGATCGTGGGTTATCCAAAAAAATAATAGAGGCAAGGAGATATATCCTGACTGCCATGTCTATTCAAGGCAACCTAAGTGAGAGACTGAAAACAATGGTCTACAACAACAAGTTCAGCATTAGAAGTATGTATGCTACATTGATACCACAATAACCCAAAATACAATGGAAGAAAACTCATCCTGCTATCCATCCACAACACAAATTTTGTTCATGGCTATCCCTACATTAACAATTACCAACTGTAGATAGGCTGCAAAAACTTGATATAGAGTCTCCTATTGTTTGTGTATTATGTGCTAATCCTTTGGAGAATCTGACTCATTTCATGTTTGAATGTCCAACTACGCACGCACCTTAGAGCATACTAATAATATAGGTGGGTGAATATAGGCCTATTGACAACTGAAAAGAATAGGCTGCTTACACATTTGATTGGGCTAAGGAAGGATCTAGGAGAGGGGGCATACTCAACAACCTATTTGCAATGGTGGTTACAATGATATGGAGGTAAAGGAACTTAATGCGCTTTCAAAGAGGTCAATTCCAAATTGATAGAATATAAACAGAGGTTGTAATCTGCATATACACAAGAGGAGTAAAACATAATAAGTGGTAAGACTACCTTGAAAAGCTAAAGCATATGCCCTAAGACAGACCTATAGTCTCTTTCTCACTCTATTAGTTGAACGTTAGATACAAGCTCAACTCAATATATATATATATATATATATATATAGTTTTTTCTATTAGCACCACACTGGTTTTAGTTACTACGAAGGTGCTGCTTTAGGCTATAGAGGTTATGAGAAGCAGGATTGGCCATGTTCAGAATAGTAATGTTGCAGTTTTAGTAATCAATAAAAGTTGTTTATTTACCCCCAAAAAATAGAGAGAGTTGTGAGGTATACTATAAACTACATAGGAAAATAATTCCTGAAGAAAAATAGAGTGTGAGCGATATTCTAGTTAAATAAAAATCAAAAGAGGCTTATTTATTTTAAGTGTGTAGCGTAGAAATATCACGTAAGTATGGAGAAATAAAGGATGAATTGCTGATTATAATATTGAGTTACAAACTCCTTATATAGGAGAAGATTCCTAATCTAGTTATACTAGGAATACTACTACAACACAATTTTTACATGAATAGTATTGTATTACAAGTCAGATACCTTGTCATAATCGACTCCTACAATATTCAGTAGCTTAGTCATATATAATTAGAATTTAGTAGTCTAGTTGTAGTATGACTCTAACTCAAACTCTACAGCAGTCTTTGATGGACATGTTCCTTTAACTTGTTTCATCAGTCTTCAAGCTTCTTTCAACACGTCCCCTCAAGCTAGTGAGTGGAAAAACTGTAACTTCTAGGTTGCTACGAAATTCGACAAAAGCCTGTTTAGTTAATGCTTTTGTATAAATATTAGTTATTTGATCGTTAGACCTCACAACTGAGTCATAAGTTGTCCTCTGGCCACCTTCTCACAAAAAAAAATGATAGTCCATTTCCACATGTTTGGTTCTAACATTCATAACTAGATTAACTGTCATGTACAAGGCACTCATATTATCACAATAAAATATAGGTACAGATCAAAGAATCACCCAAGGTTATGAAGTAGATACATGATCCATGTCATCTCTGTTGCAGTGGAGGCTAGTTATCTATACTCACCTTCAGCATTAGATCGAGCAATTGTGGACTATTTCTTAGAAGTCCAAGAAATACAGTTTGCACCTAGGTAGATATTATAGCATGTATCCAATCTTCTAGTGGTGGTACAACCTCCTCAATCAGCATTTGGGTATCCATATAACCTACATGGTGGTTTTGAAATAATTCTGAGTCCAAAGTGTAAATTACCTTTGATGTACATGAGAATCATTTTCACCCCCGAAGATGTTTAGTATTTGGATTTTGCATAAATTGGCTTGCTAAATTCACAACATGAGTAATATCCAGTTTTGTGATTGCCAAGTATTGAAAACTCCCTACTACCATTCTCTAAAAATATGTATCAACCAAGCTTCCTAGCTTCATGTAAATATTGAGACAAATAAGGGTCTACGACTTTGACAAAGTCATTTCAGTCTATTCCAGCAGCTCAACAACATACTTACTCTAACTTAAGTGTATACCTCCATCAAAATACCTAACCTCTACTCCTAGAAAGAAGTGTAAAGGACCAAGATCTTTCATGGCAAATTCTTTCACAAGTTGTCGAACTAACTCTGAGACATGTGATAGGTTACTACTTGTGATAATAATATCATCTGCATATAACAAAAGAAATATGGTGCCTTTGTGAGCTTGTAGTGTATAATGAAGAATATGTATTACTACAGATGAAGCCAAGGTGTAGAAGATGCGTGTTAAACCTATCAAACCAGGATCTTGCTGCTTGTTTAAGAACATATAATGCCTTCTTAAGTAGACAAATATGCTAAGGATACTTGGGATCAATAAAACCACGAGGTTGACTCACGTACACCTCCTCTTGTAGAAACCCATAGATAAAGACATTTTTGACATCAAGTTGTCTAACTTCTCACCTTGAGCTCATGGCAATGGATTGAACTACTTTAATAGTTGTGGTTTTAACCACAGGGCTAAAGTTTCTTTTGATTTTATGCCTTCAAGCTGAGAGAATCCCCTGGTCTTGTATTTATTTATCGTTCCATCAGTTTTTACTTTTGTCTTGACACCCATTTTGATCATGCAAATTTATACCATGAGATTTGGGTGCTAATATCCATGTCTTAAGCATGTTTAAAACATTGATTTCCTCTTTTATTGTTGCAAGCCAATAAGGTGATTTAAATACTTCCTTGATAGTGTTTGGTTACCAGAATAACATTGTTGTTACAAGTTGGGTTCCTTAGTGTTGTGTCTAGTGATCATATGATGCCTTTGTGGTGCAGGAAGTATCTCAATTGATACATCAACTAAGTAGTTGACTGAATTTTAGCATTTTAAGATTGATGGAAAATAGGTATATCAACTAAAGTCGTCATTTGATTATGCGAATTGACTGGACCTGTAAGTGCAACGTGTTCTGCACTGCCACTAGCAAATCCAAAATATGTAGTTGAAGCTTCAATGCTACTGTACAGATCATCACGATCAACCTGTTCCTCAGCATTCGATTCTTCGCCTTAGAGGTCAATGGTACTTTAATCATCAAAGAGTATGTGCGAAGTAGCAACATTATCACCATTAACGTGTGTATTAGCAACATGTTCCCCTGAATCAGAATTATCATGTGCATGCAGTTTAGAGAAAAAATCAACAAATGTAGCAAGATAAGGTGAGACATCAATGTTAGTCCGAGATTGATTTGGAGACACGTAGGGTAATATGTTTCCTCAAACACAACATGTGTGGATATGTAAACTCTCATTGTAGATGGAGGATAGCATCTATATATTTTGTGTAAGTTGTTTTACCCTATGAACACATTAGGGCAAGTCTTTGGAATAAACTGATTGCTAGCCTTGATATACGAAAAACGTCTACACAAAACACTTTTAGGCTATTGTAATCAGGTTGTTCCGATACAACTTAAAAAATAGAGTCACCATCTTTAGGATGGAGGAAGTCAGTCTATTAATCAGGATTACTGCGGTGAGGAAATTCTCAACCCATAGAATTAAAGGTAGGTTAGCATCATGTAGTACAATTGATCCAGTCTCCACAATATGCCTATGTTTTTTTCTGTAACTCCATTTTGTTCAGGTGTGTTAGAACATGCAATATGTATCAAAATGTCACAATCTTTCATTTCTTGATAAAGTTTGTTTGGATACGTTCACCACCTCCATCACACTGAAAAATCTTAATCTCTTTAGAAAATTGTTTTTCCACCATTTTCTAGAATTTTACAAGTACCTCAAAGAATTCAAATTTCTTTTTCAGTGGATAAATACATGTATATCTCGTGTGATCATTAACAAAAATGACATAATCTTTCATATGTTGGGAAGATTCGACAGGAGCAGGTTCCTATAAGTCACAATGGATTTTCAATGAGGGTTGTTTCTCAATTTTATTTCTCAAATCAAATAGAAGTTTGAAACTCTTTCCCAACTGACAACTAGCACAAACAGTAGGAATTTTATTCCAACTTTTAATATTGATGCAACGATTACTAGTCAAAACTTTTAAAGACTTCAAACTAAGGTGTTAAATCTAGTATGCCACATGTTTTTTGACTTGTTCCAATCATGTGCAGCAGTTAAAATATAGTGATTGTTATGTTCCAAAGCATAGTTTTACATTCTTGTTAGATCCCTTGTATAGCAGTATCCTTGTCTTTTTGTCCTTTACAACAAATTCATTTTCATCAAATTTAAGAGTGCAATAATTATCCTTTGCAAGCTTACTAATTGAGATGAATTTTTATTAATTTTGGCGACTACAAGAACTTCTTTTAACTTTAGACCTCATCTAAGTATGTTTTCAACATGTGTTATGTCTAACTTTGATTCATTCCCGTTAATGATTTTATCTGGTTCATTGTAGTGTTTAAGATTAGTTAGGATACTTGAGTTATGTGTCATATGGATACTTGCTCTTGAGTCCATATATAAGGTGTCATTCCTAGTGTTTTGTAGATCACAAGCAGTTAATGCTTAGCTCATTTGTGACTTAGTAAGAGTAATACCACCTGTAAAAACACTTAAGAGGAGTATGATTATTCCTATAAAAAATTTGACACACATAATTGTTGTTCCTCTCATGACTTTCACTTGAGGAACTGTTTTGAGAACCTAGTCTGATTCTGCTGTTATAAGAACATGTTCTTGTCTAGTAGGCTTAAAGCCACTTCCTCTGAAATTGAAATTATTATTGTTTCTTCTTCTTTGAGAGTAGTTTCCTCTTCCCCTGCCTCTTTGGCATAGAATGTCATGTTATGGTTTTGTTGAAACACTTTTTCTTCATCTTCCTTTATATCAAAACGCATGAGAGCATTAAAAAATTGATTAAGAGTAAGACATGATGTCTTACCTAGCATGACAGTCCTGAAGGCTTTATACTTAAGACCTAGACCTCTAGCAAAATTAATCATTTTTCTATCTTCATCTACATGCTTGTGAATGGTTGCAAGGACATCACATATTCCTTTGAATTCCTTAATATATTCATCAATTATTTTGGTTCCTAGCTTCACACTTTGTAGTTGTTGTTTGAACTGGAACTCTTTGTCTTTTGTTACTTGAAGATAAGTTTCTTCTAAGCATTCCAACATCTCCTTGGCAGTGGAGCACCCTACAATCAAGTACATGTTTTCTTCTATCAAGGTGCTTAAAATCCAACTCCTTAGTAACACATCCTTCTCCTCTCAGTCATCAACAATGTTGTTGCCTTCTGCACTCTTCTCGCCTGCTAAAATTTTCTTAGTAGTCTTTTTACTGGAAC
This sequence comes from Solanum lycopersicum, assembly GCF_036512215.1. NCBI lineage: Eukaryota > Viridiplantae > Streptophyta > Magnoliopsida > Solanales > Solanaceae > Solanum > Solanum lycopersicum. The sequence goes on along the minus strand of NC_090802.1, from coordinate 54,679,959 downwards.
AAGTATCTTTTGGTGGTTCTCTGATGAGGTAGGTTAATCTCATCACTTGAATCAACTTAGACATTTGTGTGCTCTATATAAGATATTTTGTTGTCTTAGACTTAATGAAGCAGGACAAAATAAGATGATGAAGTAAAGAGGTCGAAAAAGTGTTGGTAGAAGGGGCCATTGCGGTTTGATAATGTGGTTATTTTGTTTTTTATCTAATACGTTAAAGAGAGGAAAAACTTTATTGCTATGATACCATGTAGAAATCTCACATAAGTATGGAGAAATCAAGGTTGTATTGATGATTATAATGTTGAGTGATCTTAGGCAGATTTATATGCCTAAGTAATCAATATTTACACATGATTGAATTATGTTAAAGAAAGATCTTTAGTTTATTAGATTGATTTTGTAATGATTTGCGATGATTATGTGCTTAAACACATGATTAGTGATTTCAAGAAATCTCAGAGAAATTGGAGCTGAACGAAGAAAGGAGAAAAAAAATGAAAGTGAAAAATGGCTAAGGATGAAGTACCTAGGCAAGGCGCACTGGAAGGCGCGCCGCGCCAAGGCATGTCATTCAGAGCCTCTTTTGAGGTACACTGGCAGGCGCGCTGTGCCAAGATGCGCCAACTCCCAAATATTCTAGGCGCAATAGAGGCCCGCCGCCCCAGCCAAATTCCAACTTTTCCAAGTTTTAAACATTAGCTAGGAGTTCTAATTTGATTAGGATTTGTTCTTAACTTTATCTACTACTATAAATAGATCCTATGGCTGCCAGAAATAGGGTTCGACGTTTGCTTAGTGTGAAAGAGCAAGAATCAAGTTTCTAATCCTCTTTAACTCTTCTATTTTACGGATTTGTTTATGAACAATTATCTCTTCTTGATTATTAAGAGCATCAGTAGCTAAACGCCTTATTTCTGGGGCTATAGCTATGAATCGATTGTTGAATATTTGAGGCTTTATGAATTAATTTTCGGTTGTCAATTTAAATTACTTTTATATTCTTATTTAATTATTTCTTGACTGACAATCTAGAGATAAATATAGTGTCTAATCTTGAATTGACCATAGGAGAGATTAGATAGATCAGGGAATAGAGAGAGCTCGGTTCACTCATATATTGAGGATATTAGTGTTCAGGAGTGACCCGAAAGACAAACACATTTGCTTGGTTACAAAATAGGATGCATATAAATGCTCGTCAGTTAGTCTATTTGTTCCCCCTCAACGATGTAGTTAGATAGCTAACTGGGGTAGGCGAAAAGAGGTGTGTAACCCGAATCATACTTTTAACCCTATAAACCAGTAATTTGACAACTGAAGTTAGCTCGAAGACAAGAATATGATACATGATATCGAATTTATGATGCAGCCCTGGGGTTCTTTTTAATCTTGCTTGAAACATTATATCAAAGTCGTTCACCATTGTTTACTTTAAATTAGTGCATATTAGTCGTAGTTAACTATAAAACAATCAACCTGTGAAGTAGTTACTTTTCTCTTTAATTGTGGAATTAAGTGTGAGTATAAGTTGATCATAAGTCCCTTGGGAATGATGACTCGTTTCTAAAAAACTATATTACTTGCGCGACCACGTACTGTTGTGTGTGCAACTTGGAGCAACAATTACAAACTCCTTATATAGGAGAAGATTCATATTCTCGTTATACTAGGAATCCTACAACAACACAATTATTTACATTAGTATTGTATCACAAGTCAAATACCTGATCTTAGTCGACTCCTACAATATTCACTAGCTTAATTGTACATAACACATGATTTAGTAGTCTAGTCCTAGTATGAATCTAACTCGGACCCGTCAGCCTGCTTTGGTGGACCTGTTCCTTCGACATGTTCCATCAGTCTTCAAGTTTCCTTCAACATGTAGTAGTCACTTTTCATATTGTACACGTGACTATACACTTTAAAATTTCTTGATTTAATGATATCAATTATTCTTTTGATCTGTGATTTTTTCCTTATTCAAAAAGTTTTTCACGTAAAATTATTGATATCGTTGATTTTTCATTTTATTTCCATTGTTTTGACCATATATATTTTTGTATTAGTTCAAATTTTTTCAACAAACTGATATCAGAGTTTTGATAAGCAATAACTATACTTTTGAGTGGAACGATAGAAGTCAACACAAATAAAATGGTTATTTTGATTAATGACATTGATTATCCCATGTGAAAGGAAAAAAAAATTGAAAGATATGTTTATCATAAACTTCTATCAACCAACCTTTACCATTGTAAAATCTTATAATAAAATGATAATTAAATAGATGAAGAGTGAAATTTGTTGCACAAACAGGTTTGTGAATTTATTAATGAATTGATAATAACGTGTTGAACCATATTTATGGGGAAACACGTGTTCAAATCCTATGAAACTTCTTAAAAGTTTGTATGCTCGAAAAACTAGAAACAATATAATGTTCTTAATAAAGCAGATTTTCATTTTGAAAATTATTATTTATATAATTTTTGAGGGATCATGAACCAATTATTTTCTATGGACATTAAATTTGATGAAGAAATTAAGGTTTGCTTGTACTTGGTTCCTTACTAGACTCTTGAAAATTATTTAGAATACGAATGATTTAATCTCTATGAATTTTGTCAAGAACAACGTCCTCTTCGTTAAATGTCTTAGTGAACGGTGGTCCTCAGAAAAGAGAACATAACGAAAGAAAATTTTAATGTGAACTCAAAGATATTGAGTGTATCATTATGGCATAAAAAGACGCACAAAAATATTTTGTCAAAAGTTGAATCTATCTAAGGATCCAAATAAGATATATCTAGAAGATTAATTTCATTCTCATCAAATTATAAATAAGCAGGCAATGACAAGATTTAATTTTCTATTTAATTATCTAATCGTTTCCCAAAAGTATAAAATACGTACCATTATTCAAAACAAATAACAAATGATCAAGTTATGCAGTGCAAATATCTTTTTAGATGCACCCAAATTGATCAAAATAAACAAAAATTTAATTTCCTGGTGCCTTCAAAAACAACTGTTGAAGGCATTTAAAAGCGCATTTACTTATAATACGCACTTTCCTAAACGTGCTAGAGGGCTAATATGCCAGTATTATCATATAAATTAATTTGTTTATTGCATGTTTTTTTGTAGCAAAAAAAAAGTAAACACGAAGGTCCCTTTTAAAGTAAAATATTGTGAGCACCTAACCATGTCAATAATATCGACATAAGATAAACAAAAAAAAAAAAAACTAACCACCATAATATGCTTTTTCTTTATCAAATTTTCAATTATTCTTGGATGACCACTAATATTTTTTAAAGTCTACGCTACATTAATAAGTTTCTTAGCATGCTCTCCACTATTAGTTGCACTGTCCTAATGATTGTAATTATATATATTTCAGGACATATTGGCGTATATCATTATTCATTATTTCAAGTGATTCGATAGATCATGAAGAGAGCTGTTGAAATTAAAAAAAATAAATTGAATAACTCGTTTTTATAAAATTTGATTATCCAATGTTAAACATGTTTAGTATCAATTAAATTAAATTAAGCTCCAAGGTGGAGAGGTAGTTGAAACGCACTAAAAAATATTCACAAGTCAAAAAGAGAGACCTGCCTATATTTGCCCTCTTTCTTAATTTCCAAAAGATGATTTGTGAAACTTCTTAAAAAAAAAAAAAAAAAATATATATATATATA